>NC_134353.1:286621852-286961495 GCF_048569485.1 Anomaloglossus baeobatrachus | reverse complement strand
GATACAGCAGTGTAAGGTATCAAAAAATAGGAGTCATACACTTATAAATGGCAACTTCTAGCAGTGTGCTGTGAATAGGCTGCAATACTTTCTGACTGATTACACATGCTGAGCTGGTGAACAGCAAACTGCCTTACTGGACTACCCCAGAGGTCCCAGTCACACCAATATATAACAATAGAGAATAAGTTGTGCTCACTGCTATAGTCCTGGTGCTCGGGAAAAAAAAGAGTCAATAGAGAGGGGTAATCCCGGCACACAGTGTGTGAAAAATTGGTAAGTCCAGGTATTTATGCCTACATGATTTTTTACCACAATCTTTTTCCCGTGCTCTTGACCCCTGGTGAAGGCTCCTGCGTGAGCCGCAACGTTGGGCGGGCAGTACAATATTGGTGTAAAATAAAGAAATTCTGTTCAAGCATAAATACCTGGACTTACCAATTTTTCACACACTGTGTGCCGGGATTACCCCTCTCTACACCAATATATATGGCTGTACAGTGCCCAAAGCAACTGGTCTTCACATTTCCTACATCAGCAGTGCCACCTGCAAAATGAATAGGAGCTGAAGTAGACACTGTTTTTATTTATGAGGATAAGCATGGACTGAAAGGCTACAATGCAGAATAGTTCAGATGGAGGATAGGCAGCACCAATCAAGTTTAAATGAAATTCAAACTGTCATGCAGGCTCAGGGTGCAAAAGTATCAGCGTGAACTATCTGTCGACACTTGAATGAAATTAAACGCTATGGAGGACCCCACTGCTGACAAAGAGACATAAAAAAGGTAACCTGCATTTTGCCAAAAGCCTTCTGGGAAAAGCGTCTTGTAGACAGATGAGCTTTTCAGGAAAACACATCATTTTACTGTTTACCAAAGTTGGAATGAGGCCTAAAAAGAAATGAACACAGTACCTACAATATGGTGAAGGTTCAAAGATGACTGTGAGCAAGGCATTATGAAGCCTGAAGATAACCAAAGGATTTTTAACTGCAATGTAATGCCAGAAAGCTGGCTTTGTGTCTTAGACCATGGGTCTACCAACAGGAGAATGACCACAAACATATTTCAAGAAGCGCCATGAAATGGATGAAAACAAAGTGCTGGAGAGTTCTGACGAGTCCAAATCTAAATCCCATTGAACACCTGTGTAGAGATCTTAAAATTGCTGTTGGGAGAAGGCCCCTTTCTTCTTAAAAAGGCCCTTATAAAGCCTGTTTTCAGAGTTGACAACACAGTCCAGATTGTTAGAGTCCCCCCATCATTAACATTTCTCAAAAAGTCCCTTTTAAGCCTTTTTTCCCAGTTGATCCATACAGCTAATATTGCTAAAGTTCTCACCAAAGAGCAAGAATTTAAAAAAAGGCCCCTATGGAGACTTTTTTTGCAGTTAACACACACAACCAAGATTGTAGACATTCCCCCCAAAGATGACCCACACAGCCAAGATTGCTAGACTTCTCCCCACAAGCCAACAATTCTCAAGAAGGCCCAGATATAGCCAGTTTTCAGATTTGATCCAAAAAGACAAGATTGTTAGAGTTCCCCCACAGAGAAACACTTCTCAAAAAGCCCCTAAATAGCCTGTTTTCAGAGTTGAATCACACAGCCAAGATTGCTAGCGTTTCCCCACAGAGCAGCAATTCTTAAAAAGTCCACTTAATAGCCTCTTGTTATAATTGACACACATAGCCAAGATTGTTAGAGTTCTCCCACAGAGCAATAATTCTCAAAAAGGCCCATACAAAGCCTGTTTTTCCAGTTGACCCACAAAGTCAAGACTGGAAAAGTTCCCACACAAAGAAACAATTCTCAAAAAGGCCCCTACTGTCACACGGTGTTTGGTTCTTAACTCACCAAGTGTCGTGACGGCATCAGATGCTGTTCAGGTTACAAACTCTGACACTCCACTCTATGCTTTCTGCTTCTGAGTTGCACAGGCAGACTTGGACATCAACCAGCTGTATGCCTATTAGTAATTGGGCTAGCAGGAGTTACTTTCTGATAGCCTGCTGGTTACCTTTTAAATCACATGTTGTGGGAGGCCTACTACAGCTACTCCCCGCATTTTTAAGATGGAAGAACATTTTTTCTCATGCCGACTACAGCTTTTGCTTATCTGGTTCATGTGCTGTTGTGTTTCAGTAACTGGAGATTTGCTGCATGTTGCTTGATGTGCTGTGGAATGTCTCCTGTCGTCTGTTATTTCCTTCCTGCTCTTTATTTTCCTGCTTATCATTTGTTGTTTGACAACTTTGTGTGTGCATGCTGCGTTATAAAGTTTTGTTTTCCCCTGTTTGTTCATACCTGTACGTTCAACCACTCGTGTCCCTGCCCTCCCCTGAGGTGGGGGGGTGGAGAGGGGATATTAGATTGGATGGCCAGGGGCAGGGCATGAAAAGAGGCACATACATACTAACCATTAGACATATCTCTGGGAGTAGGGGCAGCAAGGGCCCCCTACCCTGAGAAGCGGTCTAGGAGCCCTGGCCCCTTGTTATCCGGTCACCACCTGCGACACCTACACAGCCTGTTTTCAGAGTTGATCCATACAGCCAACTGCATTAGAGTTCCCCCACAGAGCAACAATTCTCAAAAAGGTCCCTACAGAACCTGTTTTCAGAGATGACTCACATAATCAAGAGTGCAAGAGTTCCCCCATGAAGCAACAATTTCTATAAAAAGGCTTCTACAGAACCTGTTTTAACAGTTCCACCTACAGATCCTAATTTCAAATCCAAACACATACAATAAAGCTGCTTCAGTTAAAAAGCTCATAGTTGGATTAGGGATCGACCTGGCAGACCGCCAGCTAGCCTTGCTACTGCCAGTCCCAGTCACTTTGCCTATAGGTGCCTCCCCGTTGTTGTTGGCTGAGAGTCCTGGAACACAAAGCACTTAGTTTAAAAATGTTTTCTTCAAAGCAAGCAGCCGCAGCTAAATACTACAGCTACTATAGCTAGGAATAGTGGAATAGGGCTCCTGTTCTTTTATGTTTGTTGTCAGTGCTGGGACCATGATTAAGAGGGTAGCCGGTGAAAGCCGAAGCAAAGGAACTAAATGTGTAAGACTCATCACTTAGTATGTGGAGACGCGTGGACACGTACTCTTCCACCATGTTGTTGAAACACTGCCTACTGCCAAGATGAATTGTATCAGATGGGGTGCAGGATGTTGTGGCATGCTGTGGAACGTCCTATTGTCTGCGTGCCCCAGAAGAAGGTGTTTAATTTGGACGCATTGCAGGCACAGAGCGATTATGTCCTCACGCTGCAGCAGCTCGACCTCCACCACCAGCAATAGCACCACGGCTACATCCCCTATTTGATGCAGCCACATTCTTTGCACCCCCAAAATAGTGCAGAGTATGATAGGGAAAGTGCCATCAGATTATTATACTGCCTGTTATCAGAGTTTCACCACATAATCAAAATTTTAGCTCCAGTACTTTACACTATAGCTGTTATAGTTAAAATGCTGGTTATTGGATTTTTGATGGAGCTGCTGGTCAGTTTTCAAAAAGGCCCTTACAGAGCTTGTTAACAGAGTTCACCAAGACAGACAAGATTAGCAGATTTCCCCCACAGAGAAACAATTTTCAAGTCCCTTAAGGCTGCTTTACATGTTACAATGTATGCATTTGCGATCGCACCCACCCACATCGTTTGTGCGGCACGGGCAATTTGTTGCCCGTGTCGCACAATGCTGTAACCCCTCGTCACACGTACTTACCTTCCAAACGACCTCGCTGTGGGCAGCGAACATCCACTTCCTGAAGGGGGAGGGACGTTTGGCATCACAGCGACGTCACACAGCGGCCGGCCAATAGAAGCGGAGGGGCTGAGTTGAGAGCGGGACGTAAACATCCCGCCCACCTCCTTCCTTCTGCATTGGCGGCGGCCACAGGTAAGCTGCAGTTCATCATTCCCGGGGTGTCACACGGAGCGATGTGTGCTGCCCAGGGTACGATGAGCAACATGACGTTAGATTTTTAGAAAATGAGCGACGTCTCAGCGATGAATGAGACGGTGAGTATTTCTGTTCGTTCATAGCTGTCAAACGCTACGATATCACTAACGAGGCTGGATGTGCGTCACTTACGACGTGACCCCGCCGACATCTCGTTAGATATATCGTAGCGTGTACAGCTTGCTTTACAGAGCATGTTTTCAGAGGAGACCTACACAGCCAAGAATGGCAAAGTTTACCCACAAAGCAACAAATTTTAAAATAACCCTTGCACAACAGGTTTTAAAAGTTGACCCACAGAACACTCAGAACCCCTTTAAAATTACAAAGGAAAAAAAATTGAAGTAGGAGGCAGAGGTCCAGGTGTACGTGTCAGTGTAGCTGGAAGAGCCGGAGGTGGTAGTCAACACTTTGTTTTCTTTCTTATTTTTTTTTTGTTTTATTTAGGATAATAATTTAAATTGATAGAATAAAAAAAAAGTTATGTAATGGAAGAGGTCCAAGTGAAGGTGGAGGAGGTTGAAGTGTGCATGGTGCGGTAGGTGGAAAAGTCGTAGTGGGGGGGGGTCACCAAACCTATAAATGTTTTTCTTTTGGAAGGCCTCAAAACATTGTGAATTTCAAATAGAGTATACCAATGTATGGGTGCAGCTGGTACAGTTGTCTAAAACCAAAAGGTATGGACAAGACCTCTGTGTTCCACGCCTTTTTCATTTTAATGACTATGAGCTTGCCCAGGTTGCCCAGGTACACCTGTCTGTGATCACACCCTCCAAAGTGCTAAATACACCTTCCAACAGTACACTCACCGCAGGGCAGGCCAGTACCTCTAAGGCATAAAGGGCAAGCTCAAGCCATGTATTCAATTTGAAAATCCAGAAGTTTAGCAGGGCAGACCCATCACTTAGTACAGATAGATCTGTGAACACCTACTCTTCTACCATGTTTTTGAAACGCTGCCTCCTGCTAATACGGACCATATCAAATGGCGGTTCTGGATGTTTTGATTTGCTGATCTGTTCTTTCCCACATTTCATTCATGATAACCCTCCCTTCATAGATGGTGCAACAGCTGCATTTGCCACTTCCTGCTCCTCCTCTGCCTTGTTCTTACACTGAACTCCAGGTGAGAACAAGGTCAGTAGTGCCTCAGTGGGCACTTGTATTCATGTGTGGCGCCCCTGAGGCTTTAGCCGCCACAGGGTACTGCACCTCCATTAGGGTGTAGTACTTATCCTTGGTTCAAGGAAGGTCAGTACCAGTTCCACACACACATACATACAGTTACAGTGGGTTGCCCTCCCAAATGGGGACCGGGTCAGGGTCAGGTCACGGTAAGGGTCACTACAGCGGTTGAGTTTACAGGACACCATCGCACCTGGGGCTCCCTGATCCACTGGAACCGGAACTCAGGGTCAGGAAGCAGCAATCACCAGGGGGAGACAGGAGCACACAGTGGGAAGAGCAGGTTGACCTAGTGAGAGTAGTGAACTGGCCGGTGGCAGCGGCTGGGGTAACAGCTTGGAACACACAACACAACTACAACATAGGGAGAATAGCTACAGACACAGAGCAGAGTGGATGTGCCACAAGGCAGCTCTGTGGGCCAAGGCGTTTAACACTGTAGCTGGGGAGAAGCAGGCGACACCGGGCCCGTACCTTGAAATGGAACACCCTGACTCTGCATCCCCAGCTGCGGAGCAGTCGGTCCTTCTTCATGTAATGGCGAGGGTGGAACCTGAGGAGCTGCCAGTTCCGCCGCTGCTCGGCATCTCAGTGGCTGTTGGGGCCGCAGGAGTACACCTACCACCCATGCCAGCAAGGGAGGCGAGGCCGGATACTGACGCCCCCTACTGGGAATGACACCAGCAAAAAGCTACACCGAGAGATGACGACCCAAGATCAGCGACGACGGGAGATTGCTGCCCGTAACCAAAGTGAGAAGGAGCATTTGAGAAAAACCATCTTTCGCGTCAGAGGGCCACGGTACCAGGGCCATGTGAAGTGCTTTGACCCCAACAAGGGATGGGGGTTCATAACGGAAGCGGGCCTTGAGGAGGGGATCTTTGTGTCCAGGCGTGATGTGACACAGCATCTCCCCAGGGGGCACACAGGCCGTGACCTGAAGCCAGAGGAGATGGTCTCCTACACTCGACATTGTGGAGAGTGGGGCTGGTTTGCCCTAGATGTGATGAGGCATGTGATGATTGATGAGAAGGTCATGCCAGCCGCCACCATGGGATATAAGCACTAATGGTAGTGGTACCTTGCTATCTAAAGCTAAAAATGTTAGAAAATCTGTGCTTTCCTTTCTTTTTTTTCATAGTTTATTATTTTTCTTGAGTAATGATAAGCAGTGTTTATGTGCAAATGATTATCACCGGGTTTAAGATGAGTTTCAGAATAAGCTGCTGTTATTTCCCCTTTGCTGTGCTGCAGTTAGTGGTGCAGATCTTTCTGAGACAGGATAAGGAGGCGGTGGAGAAAGTGGCAGTAGAAGGAGGCAACATGGACAGAGAAATGTCCAGCATTCTTCGGTATTGGTAGGAAATGCATTAGAATGCCTTCCACCTTTCTAACAGCAGCAACTACATTTACCCAGTGGGCAGTTAGGGAGATATGATGTCACTGCCTATGCTTACTGGTATGTGTATTTTTGATTATGTGGTGCTCATTATGCAAGTAGTTCTCAGGTTCAGAACATTTATGACTCGCTTCAGGCTCTGATGGCACACTGTGCAAACCACCCATCTCTTGTTGTCAGTATATTGTCTGAAAAAATGCCACATCAGGCACCTCATTAGCGCTGGCTTTGGTGTGCTCATTTCCTTTGCGCGGTAGGTGATAGCAGCTGACATACTGGCTATTGGATGCCACAGTGCGTTTGCACCCTGTTTCATTTTTTACTGTGCTGCTGGGTCACACATTCCTTTTCTTCTGATCTGCATGTCAGTAGGATGGTCTTAACTCCATGTAACGACTAAGACCTCATCATCTCCCATATCATATTTCACCCACTCCTCACTCCTTCCCTCCTTACCAGCTGCACACACTCAGAAGTCACAGCAGTTGGCACCTATGTTTCCTCAGAAATGTGCTGTGGTTGTCCGCTAACTGTGTCCACCAGCCCCAAATGAAACAATACTTGGCATAGCTGAGATGGATCTGGAAGTCCCCACAGCTTAAAAGTTTCTTGATTGGCTGCACTGCAGACTTTCATCAAGCTTTATTTCACTAACAAACCCAAAAAGTAACACGGACGTCCAGTTGGAAGTCCGTGTTCAGGGTTCTGCACTGGACACTAAATGTCTGGTATGAACCCTGAGCTTTGCAGTTTTGGTTCAATCATCTCTAATCATGAAATTTGAAAATTACCAAAGGATTTAGGTTCACAGTGTAGTGTCAGAAAATTGGATTTGCGTCCTTGGTCATGGGTTTTCAAGCAGGACAATGACCCCAAACATACTTCAAGAAGCACCAGAAATGGATGTAAACAAAGAGCTGGAGATTTTTGAAATGGCCAGGAATGAGTCCAGATCAAAATCCCATTAAACACCTGTGGAAAGATCTTAAAATTGCTATTGGGAGAAGGCACCCATCAAATATGAGAGACCAGGAGAAGTTTGCAAAAGTAGAGTGGTCTAAAATTCCAGTTGAGAGGTTGTTGATGGTTATAGGAAGTGATTTATAACAGTTATTTTTTTCCAAAGGGTGTGCAACCAAATATTAAATTATGCTTTTAAGAATCTAAAGATATATTTTTTAAATATTAAAAAAATTCCAACACTACATAAAATAAACAACATATTTGGTTTTGCTGTTCCCATAAAAAGTGAAGTGTCAGAATTGTGTGTTTTTTGGTCATTGCATTGTAGGAGGTGTTTTTTTTACATATTTTAGTCAGCATAGCTGTATTAGGGTTTTATGTGGAATGAGTTGTTTTTTCCAGTAGCACCGATTTGAGGAACATTTAACTTAATAATTAACTTTTATTGACACTTTATGGGAAAATATATTAAAGATGGAAATTTTGGCATTGGTTTTTACATTTTATAGGTTACACTATTCACTGTGCTGCACAAATAAAGGTCTCTATCACTGCTCCCTCTCCCTGGTTGACTAGGTATTAACACTGTCCATGCCAAAGAAGAGTCTATATAAGAGTAAAATGGAAGGCAGTGACCTCATGAGGCCGGTGGTGAGTACTGCAGCCCACAGGGAAATGAACACTTGTTATTACAGGAAATCATTGCAGAATTACAAACATTATACAAATACGATTGGTGTCTTAAGGTGGGGGCATGACAGCCTGTCCATCTCCTAACATATGCATCATTAGTCCACAGATCTATGGAATAATGATGAATGTGAAGATGTTTTAATCATATACTAGTAGAGTTGAAGCTTTTATAGCGTTGAGCTGGATTTCCTCTACTGCATTATTAACTTAGTCATGCTGATCTGAAGAATCATGTTGTCATGCCATCTTAATAATGTGACCCCCAAAAAAATGTTGGAATTGCATTTTTTTCTCACTGTTTCGGTAGAAAATCATTTGCTGTTGTAAATACTCTATATTCCATCCATGGTTTCATTGATTTGAGCCTGACAACGGCAAATATACTTATTTATTTATGTATTTATTTATTTTGTTTTTTAAAAAACAAAAAAAGTTTTTATTTATTTATGCAGAGCTGCATGAGTCTTTTTGTTAAAATTTTTAGTTTCTTATTAGTTTTGTTCATTTTTTTGGATAACAAGGTTTAACAAAGAACCCCAATATATCCTGAATTGTTTTTTTTTTCTTCCACACCTGAATTGTTTGTTTTTTTATTTTCACATCATTCCCTTTGCCAGATATGTCATGATATAAAGTAGTTCATTATCACAATCATATTATCAACCTTGTCAAATATAGGTAGGTTGCGGTGTTTCAATGCCCAGAAAAAGTGCGGGAAAGGGATAAAAAAAATGCAATTGTGATTTAAACAATGATATATATGCCTAAACCAGTGCTTTTTACTTTTATCTAATGGTCCATTTTGTTGAAACTATAAGGTGTTACAAATATGGGGGAAAATACTTTTTAACTGCTTGAAAAGTTTGATTTTGCTATTTGCCACGAGAAAAAGGGAAAAAAATATATTGGAAAATTGTTAGTTGGTGAAGTCTCAGTGGAAATCTTTATACCCGTCAAAGTTATTTCTAACATCCTTGTTTGAAATATAGATAAGTGAAAAATCCTTGACGTTATATGTAACGGAAAGGTTATTAGTTATTGCAGCAAAGGAAAAGCTTTTTCTGGTTACCTTTACTTTTATAAACTTTTACAGCCTTAGAGAAAAGAACAAGCTGCATTAGCCTGAAATCTTTCCAAATACTGACTGCTTGACTTGTCATTCCACTTACAACTTTAAAATCCCCAATAAATGTATCTTATTGTCCGTACTCACCTATCATATTGTAAAAATTACATTTGGCTTTTCACTTTTTTACCAAGGCGTCTCACACTAAGGACCCATGCACATGGCACGCGCCAATGGAGAAATCGCTACGAAACCGTACTCTTGATTGGTCGTTGGTAGTTTCCTATGATCCAAAGATGTAATGTATCCATAAAAACCGGATACTATACTGTGGCTCCGTATGGCATCTGATTTTTTTTCTCACACCCATACACTTGAATGGCTTAATCTCTTTTGACTTCACATTTAATTTGCAGCATGTCACGATATTTTCTCATACCAAATCGGTGTGAGAAAATAAAACCTTCATTAACACGGCATCTATGGATAACAATTGTCTGAATGCAATACCTTTTTAAATCGGTTTGCACTCATCCAATTTATATGGTGGTGTGAGCATGTCCTTAGTGTAAATTGGTACACAAATGTACTCCATGTGCCCATAGAATTGAAGGAATATTATTTCATAGGTACTTTATTTCATGGATAGTAATTTAGTTTGTTTGGGTTTTTTTTGTGGATGCTGAAAGAAAAAACAATTGCCATTTTGGCTACTTGGCCTATCTTTAAAAATGGAATATAAGTAAACCAAAAATTATTTAGACCATTGTAAGATAATAAAAAAAAGTTATCGGACTCAGAATATGAAAAAAAACAAGCCAAACTTATTTTTTTAAATGAATTACTTTTTAGTCAAAACGTAGGATAAAAACAATGAGCAGAATCCCTGCAGTAAATAAGTACCATATTTTCCAGATTGGAAGATGCACTTCCCTCCCCCCAAAACTGGGGGTAAAATGAGGATGCGTCTTACAATGTGGATATAGCTTACCGGGGCGGCATGATAGGAGACAGAATCGGTGATACTGAGGCTGTCACTGCAGTGACGTGGCAGCGGCAGGCGCCTGATCTGACTGTGGGCACTATTGAATCTTTTGATGCAATGAACTTCAACAAAATGGCTGCAGAGGCAGTGCTTGCACAGACTGACGCGATGGGCTTCAAGAAAATGGCCACGGAGGCCTTTCTGCATACGTGCCGCCTCCGTAGTAATAGTATATGTAAATAACGTGGGGTACTTAGTTGAAACTAATTTAAAGAGAATCTGTCAGCAGGGTTTTGCCACCTCATTTGAGATCAGCATGATGTAGACAAAAAGATCCTGACTCCAAGAATGTATCACTTAGATTACTGGCTGTAGCCATTCTGACACAATCAAAATTTTTATATTTAGCATGTAGCAGAGATGAGAGATCTGTTCCTGCACACACCAAACTCTCAATAGACATAGTACTTTAACAGGGAGGTGTCAATCACAGAAGGGGGCGTGCTAGACTGCCCTGCATGTGACTTTGTAGTCCAAGGAAAGAGAAGTCCTTAAGTAAACATAGCAAATAAACAACAGATCTGACATTAAGAAGACATGCATAGCTGAATCCTACGTTTTAACCCTTGCAGCATGCTGTCTTTGGATTTCATAACAAAGACCTATTGACAGATTCCCTTTAATTAAAAAAGCATTAAAGCCTTTCTCTAAATGTTTCACCTCTCCAAGTGCCAGCAGGCCTCAAAAGATATGGCAAAGCAGGACCCTGGCCTGACCATTTTGCACCTATCCATATAAAACTATTGACACAAAGCACATTCCAAAAAGGGGGAGCCACACCTCTATATGTACAAAGACCAGGTGAATGGGTCATGGGACCCCAGGCAGCAGAGTCATCAAAAAGGGGAAGTGATTGCTGCATGACTCAGAGCTTGCACTGCTTGGCTGATTTGCAAACAGGTGGAAAAAAGATGCCCATTATCCTCACGTGCCAACTCTGTACATTCAGCTATATTAGAGCAGTTTTCACCAGGTAGTATTAGAGTTGTTTTCACCAAGCAGTATTAGAGCTGTTTGCTGCAAGAGGTATTAGTATAGTGAGCATCAGGCTATGTTAGAGCTGTTGGAACCAGATGTTTTTAGAGCAGTATTGCATCAGGCTATATTACAGGTATTTGCACAAGGTGGTATTAGTGCAATATTGCACCAGGCTTTATTAGATCTGTTTGCACCAAGCAGTATTAGAGTAGTTTTGCACCACGCTCTATTAGCGCTGTTTTCAATAGGCGGTATTAGAGCTGTTTGCACAAGAAGATATTAGGGCAATGTGCACCAGGCTATACTAGAACTGTTTGTACCCAGTAGTATTGAAGGAGATATTAGAGCAGTGTGCACCAGGCTATATTAGGCTATATGCGCATGCTGCAGTTTTGTTGTCACAAAAACTGCACCTAACCTGCAACCAAAACAGTGTGCCGCCCCAGCAGCGGATCGAACTGCTCGGTTCCGGGGGTAGTATCCATTCATGGCTCGAGGGTCTCCGGACCCGGGGGGCTTAGGTGCCACACTCTAAAGTAAAAGGGGGATATTTACAGGGGAGTTATAGTTCGTGATGCCACCCGTGGTGTATGGTAACTGGGAGTACCGCCGCTACCATTGGGAGTACCAGGGGTGATGGAGTGGGGCAGCAAGGTGTCGTTTCCCTCCACGGGTAGGGGTAGGCCCCGGGACACTGGATGATGCTACTCGGTGCCGTGAAGGGGAAAATCACTCAGGTACTCACTCAGCAAATGAGCAGACGCTGACAACCGGGTAAACCAAGTGTTTGGGGGCCGCTGCCTCTCAAACAGGAGCTTGTCCAGGTCCCGTCCCCTGCAGTGCTGCCTGGTGATCCGTCACCTGCATCCTGGCACAAATTTTAAATTCACCGTAGTGGCCCAGTGGTCTGGAACTTGCCGGGCCCCGCTCCCCACTGTGGCTAAGTGTGGGAGCCTGCTCTCAGGGCTCACGCTTTGGATTTTAGTGGGATGCTTGTGTGGAAGGCCCTATCCCCCTCGTTGTGCTAGTGCCCCAATTCTGGAGCTAGTGGGAACAATCTATAAAGGCTCCATTCTCCGCAGGTTAATTGCCGAGTTACCTGAAGCTTCTTCCCGACCTAGGTTCCGTGTATCCCGCTGTGCCTTAAGTCCCGGACCGGTGATAGGACAAGGCTGCTGACCATCCTCTTTGACAGGTCAAGATACCTAGTCTCAATCCCCTGCGACTGGGGGTCTGACTCCTCTAGGTCCAGACCACCGTCTGCAACCTAGTCAGCTTCTCCTGGGAGCCACTACTCCTAGCTTCCTCTGAGCTCCTCTCAGCTCGAGGGCTACCTCACTTCTCCTCTTCCACTTCACTTCTACACTTCTCACTTCCCCTTCCTGACCCCTAGGTGGGCGACCCTATTCCGCTTAAGCCGTCCACTGGTGTGCCTGGTGGGTGTGGTGCAGGGTGTATCTAGGATTTGATTTGCTGTTGGAGGCAACACTGTAAGATGGGGACCCAGAACTATGAGGGATTTGAATACTGCAGGGGAGTATAGTTTGTACAGTACCCTGTGATGACCTGATAGTCCAGGGGCATCACAATAGCAACCAAAACTGTACCTTGTTCCGTGGAAATGTAAAGAAATGTAAAAAAGCACGCTTGTAATGATGGTGCATATTTGGTGCTTTTTTAGCATGTTTTTGTCTATTCTGATTTAATGTGTTTTTCAGTTGAAAGTGTGACAAAACTCTTGCTCTTGTGGAACATACCGTAACTTAAACCCGGATTTCAAGTTTGTAAATACACTGAGGCAGGTAATATAAAAATAGCTAGTGCAAAGATAAAAAAATATTGTAACTAGTGATGAGCGAGCATGCTTGTTACTACTCGGTACTCGCACGAGTATCACTGTACTCGGGCTACTCGGCGGGGACCGAGTAATCTCGCGATACTCGTGCTGTACTCGTGGTCTTCATCCCTGCATGTTGGCGCTCTTTTGAGAGCCAGCCCTCATGCAGGGATTGGCTGGCAGACCACTACAATGCCACAGCCCTGTTAGTTGTGGAATTGCAGTGATTGGCCGGCCCGCACAGCGTGACCGAGCCTTTATACCGGCGGGCGCGCTGTGCTCTGCTCACAGCCATCCAGACAGTCAGTGCAGGGAGAGTGTCGCTGCTTCAGGGAAAGGTTTGCGGCCCTTTATAGCTATTTCCGTAGCAGGGCTGCAAACAGTGTGACCAAAAGTCCTTCTCAGGACTATTCTAGTTGTATACAGGCAGGCAGGGTATAGCCAGGTCGGAGTACAGTAGCAGAGTCCTTCTCAGGACTATTGTTGCTGTATACAGGCAGGGTATAGCCAGGTCGGAATACAGGCTAGTGACCAGAAGAGTCCTTGTCAGGACTATTGTAGCAGTATACAGGCAGGCAGGGTATATAGCCATTCCTAGTGGTGACCGTATACCAGCCTTCATCATATCTGGGGCTGGTGTACACAGTCTAAGGCCTGCGCCACACATCCGTGCCTCCGGCACGTGTTTGTCATTTTTTACACGTACCGGCGGCACGGAGACACTTTAACCAATGCTACCCTATTGTAGCAGGCACACACACGTAAAACCACACGGAACGTGTGTCCGTGTGCGTTTGTACGTGTGTGCGTTTTTGAAAGCGCTGACATGTCCGTTTTTTCACCGGCAACACGGGTGTCACACGGCCCGCACCCGCACCACACGGGTGTAGTGTGGATGCGGTCCCGTGTGACACGCGCCGGAGAAAACACACATGTCATTGAAAAAAAAACAAAACATTAACTCACCTTCTCCAGCCCTCCTGTCTCTGCCGCTGCTGCCTCTCGCTGCCGACCGCCGCTCATTAATCTCATAGAATATTCACTTCACTGCCTGGCAGCAGCAGCAGCGGGGAGACGGGAGGGCTGGAGACCGAGGATCAGCACCATGGACAGCAGCGCGGACAACAGGAAGGACCAGGTGAGTATAATAATTACCGGTTCTACGTGTGCTATCGCGGATAGCACACGTAGAACACACGTGTCACGCACGTACCAGAGACACGTACTTACCTGCACGCAACACGCAGGGAAAATACGTGTCTCTCGGCACGTGCGTGAATTTCACGTGAGTGTGGCAGAGGCCTAAAACAGTCCAGATAGTGTCAGAGTTCTCATTAATTTTTGCTCCTAAAACCTGTTAGGTTCTTAGTGCGTCCGTGCTTGCATTTAAAAACCGCACGTGTGTGCCTGTCGGTGGCAGCGTACAGGTGCACTTGTGTGCTTTTTTACCAAACTATTATATAACGCACAAGTGTAGTGTGTATAATACACGTCAGTCAGCAGTGGCTGATAGTGTCAGAGTTCTCATTAATTTTTGCTCCTAAAACCTGTTAGGTTCTTAGTGCGTCCGTGCTTGCATTTAAAAACCGCACGTGTGTGCCTGTCGGTGGCAGCGTACAGGTGCACTTGTGTGCGTTTTTACCAAACTATTATATAACGCACAAGTGTAGTGTATAATACATGTCAGTCAGCAGTGGCTGATAGTGTCAGAGTTCTCATTAATTTTTGCTCCTAAAATCTGTTAGGTTCTTAGTGCGTCCGTGCTTGCATTTAAAAACCGCACGTGTGTGCCTGTCGGTGGCAGCGTACAGGTGCACGATTTGCACAAACTTGGATATAACGCTCAAGTCTAGTGAATACACGTCAGCACAGCATTGCAAAATGCGCAAGGGCGTTGGCAAGGAACAAGGAAGTGGACGTGATGGTGGTGCAGGCAGAGGCCGAGGTCGTGGGCAAGCTCTAATTTCGCCACAACAAAGGGCCACATCTAGTCGCTCGCACGTCCTGTCCCAAATTCTTGGGGACCGCAGCAGTACACCGCTCTTGAACCAAGACCAGTGTCAACAGGTTGTTAGTTGGATAGCGGATAATGCTTCCAGTCAGATTGGCACCACCACAAACACTATGTCTTCCACACGGTCAAGTGTCAGTAGCCGTGATACTGCACCGCACATTTCAGAACCTGATCCTCCTTCCTACCACAAGGCTGAGTACACGTCCTCGGACATTAATGATCCCACACTTGGACACTCGGAAGAGCTGTTCACGTTTCCATTCGCACATTCTGGCCTCTCGCCAGCTCATGTTGAAGTGGGTCATGAGGAGATCGTATGTACAGATGGCCAAATATTTGAGCAGCCACGTTCTCATGAAGTTGGCAACGTGTCTCAACAAGGGGTGGACGATGATGAGACACAATTGTCAGGAAGTCAGGAGGAGGAGCAGGGTGCGGAAGAGGAAGACGACGTGGTGGATGATCCAGTAACTGACCCAACCTGGCAGGAGGATATGCAGAGCGAGGACAGCAGTGCACAGGGGGAGGGAGGCGTAGCATCCCAACAGGCAGTAAGAAGCAGGGTGGTGGCTCCAGGCAGAAGTCAGGCAACCGTTCCCCGGAACAACAACACGACACAAGGTGCCTGTACAAATGTTAGGTCTTCCCGAGTCTGGCAGTTTTTTAAGTTGGCTCCAGATGATTCTAAAAAGGCCATTTGCAACACCTGCCGTGCCAGCATCAGCAGGGGTACCAAAACTAGCAGCCTGACCACCACCAGCATGATCAGGCGCATGTCAGCCAAGCACCCGACTTTGTGGGAAGTACAACAGAGTCGAGGAGCAGTGCTTGCTGATGTCACTGCTACGTCTTCGCTGGTTGTGCATGCGAGCCAATCCCCTGTCCATGCTGCCTGCGAACAAGCCTCCTCCGGTCCTGCACCTGCAGTTGCCTACGCAGAAATAACACCATCATCAAGCACGTCCTTGTCCCAGCGCAGCGTTCAGTTATCCATTCAGCAAACCTTTGAACGCAGGCGCAAATACACTGCCAACGCCCCACATGCCACAGTTCTAAATGCTAACATTTCGCGACTGCTTGCGCTGGAAATGTTGCCTTTTAGGCTGGTGGAGACAGAAGCATTCCGTGACCTGATGGTGGCAGCTGTCCCACGTTACTCGGTCCCCAGCCGCCACTATTTCTCCCGGTGTGCCGTCCCCGCGTTGCATAACCACGTGTCACAAAACATCACACGTGCCCTGAACAACGCTGTTTCACCCAAAGTCCACCTAACCACAGACACGTGGACAAGTGCTTGTGGGCAAGGCTGCTACATCTCGTTGACGGCACACTGGGTTAATATTGTGGAAGCTGGGACCCAGTCTGAGCGAGGGACGGAACACGTCCTTCCCACACCAAGGTTTGCAGGCCCTACCTCAGTCAGTGTTTCACCCACACTCTACAGCTCCGGAATGTCATGCTCTTCAGCCTCCTCCTCCTCCTGCGCATCCTCATCCACTGTACCCTCCACACCAGTCCCAAGCTGGAACCACTGCAGCACTGCCTCGGCGAAGCGGCAACAGGCTGTGCTGAAGCTAATCTGCATAGGTGACAAACCCCACAATGCAGAAGAGGTGTGGACAGCTCTGAAACAGCAGGCAGATCACTGGCTCACACCTCTGAACCTAAAGCCAGGAAAGGTCGTGTGTGACAATGGCCGGAACCTGGTGGCGGCTTTGAGGCGAGGCCAGCTGACACATGTTCCATGCGTGGCCCATGTGCTCAACCTCGTGGTTCATACCCAGAGCTGTCTGATCTGCTGGTAAAAGTTTGCCGCCTGTCTGCACATTTTCGAAAGTCACCTACTGCTTCAGCCGGCCTTGCCGGCTTTCAGCGCCGTTTGCATCTTCCGGCTCACAGACTGGTGTGTGATGTCCCCACGCGTTGGAATTCAACTCTGCACATGTTGGTCAGGATATGTGAGCAGAAGAGGGCAGTTGTTGAGTACCTGCATCACCTAAGCCGTCGGGAAATGGGTCAAACTCCACACATAACACCTGAGGAGTGGAGATGGATGTCTGACCTATGTACCATCCTCCAAAACTTTTATGACTCCACCAAGATGGTGAGTGGTGATGACGCCATTATTAGCGTCACCATACCGCTACTCTGCCTTCTAAAACGGTCTCTGCTCAAAACCAAACATGATGCATTGCAGGCGGAGCGCGATGAGTTGCAGCAAGAAACAGTAGTGGGTGTGGGTGATAACACACAGCCCAGCCTCGTCTCATCACAACGTGCAGTGGAGGACTATGACGAGGAGGAGGATGAAGACATGGAGCAAATCTCCGGCCAAATTGAGGATATGACATGCACACCAGTCATATCCTCGGTTCAGCGTGGCTGGCCAGAAGACAGGGTAGATGAGGAGGAGGAGGAGGAGGAGGAGGAGGACAGCATGTTCAGTCATCGTGTTGGTCAGGCTACTGAAGTCCTGGCTGTTAAGAGTCTGGCGCACATGGCTGACTTTATGGTAAGCTGCCTGTCTCGTGACCCTCGCGTTAAGAACATCTTGGCCGACAATCATTACTGGTTGGTAACACTGTTAGACCCACGCTACAAGGAGAACTTTATGTCTCTTATTCCCGAGGCGGAGAGGTCAACCAAAATGCAGCAGTTCCGGAAGGCCATAGTCACGGAAGTAGGCAAAGCATTCCCCTCACAAAACGCTAGCGGCATAGGTCAGGAATCAGTGGACAACCAAGGCGTACAGCCGAGAGAGGCACAAGTCCAATCTGCCAGAGGTAGGGGAACAGTCTTTAAGATGTGGGACAGTTTTCTCAGCCCCTCACGTACCACAGCCCCTGAGGTGCGGGGTAGTGCCACAAGAAATCCTAAGTTTGCCCAGATGCTCAAGGAGTACCTTGCAGATCGAACAACTGTACTCCGATATTCCTCTGTGTCTTACAATTATTGGGTATCCAAGGTGGACACATGGCATGAATTGGCTCTCTACGCCTTGGAAGTCCTGGCCTGCCCTGCCGCTAGCGTTTTGTCAGAGCGTGTTTTTAGTGCCGCAGGTGGAATCATTACAGATAAACGCACCCGTCTGTCAACTGAAAATGCTGACAGGCTGACTCTGATCAAGATGAACAAGGGTTGGATTGGGCCAGACTTCACCACACCACCAGCAAATGAGAGCGGAATTTAAAGTTTGTAACGGGAATTTGCCATGTACCTCCAGTCACCCATGGGTACACACTTCTGGACTTTGGATAATCGCTGGACTGCTCCTCCTTCTCCTCATGCGCCACCATGATGACCGTTACAATAGTTAGGCCTTTGTTTCAGGTATACCCCCAGTGGTAAATTTTTTCGCCCATTCTTTGCAGAATGGACATTACAACGACAGGAGACCCGCTCCTTTGCAATGGGAACAATGTTTTGAGGCCCTCATGCACGTCTCTATCCAGGGACAACGTGGAGCCTCCCAATTTTTGGCTGCCCTGCCAAAGGCCTATACTATAATACACCCACTTCCTGACAATGGACACTTAATGTTTTGAGGCCCTCATGCACGTCTCTATCCAGGGACAACGTGGAGCCTCCCAATTTTTGGCTGCCTTGCCTAAGGGCTATACTACAATAGACCCACTTCCTTACAATGGGCACTTCAGGTTTACAGGCCCTCATGCACGTCTCTATCCAGGGACAACGTAGAGCCTCCCAATTTTTGGCTGCCCTGCCTAAGGGCTATACTACAATAGACCCACTTCCTTACAATGGGCACTTCAGGTTTACAGGCCCTCATGCACGTCTGTATGCAGGGGCATTGGTGAACCTCCCAATTTTGGACTGCCCTGGCAAAGGAAAATACTACAAAGACTCACTTCCTCAAAATGGGCACATTAGACTCAGAGGCCTTTATGTACGTCTCTTCTCAGGGACATCGGAGTGCCACACAATGTTTTACGTAAAATCTTTCATGTATTAATCTCCAAAAGTAACATACATTAGCTCTATCTCACTATTGGGTATGTGCCCTTAACATTTCCGCCATGAAAATTCATTTTGGTGTCATTTTGGAAGGTTTTCTGGTGAGTCCGTAAAAATGGCGTAAAACGCGGACAAAATTGTTCACAGCTGTGACTTTTCAGTGATAAATGCTTCAAGGGGTCTTCCCCATGCTGTTGCCATGTCATTTGAGCACTCTTCTGAGACTTTTGTGACATTTTTAGGGTTTCTACATGCTGCCGGGGGTGATTTCACAAAAATACTCGGGTCTCCCATAGGATAACATTGGGCTCGGTGCTCGGGCCGAGTACACGAGTATCTTGGGATGCTCGGCCCGAGCCTCGAGCACCCGAGCTTTTTAGTACTCGCTCATCACTGATTGTAACACTATGTGCACACACTGCACTTTTTTATGCGTTTTTTAATGTGTTTTTGGATGCAATTTTATCTCAAAACTGCATGCCTATCGTTATGCCAGCAAAGTCAATGAAAATTCAGGGGTTGTGTGCACATGTTGCTTATTTTCCCCTTGCAGATTTGATGCAGAAAATAAACTGCAGAATATCCATTCTTTCAGCATTTTGCCAGCGGTTTTCCATCCCAAATGCATGGACAAAAAGCATGCAAAAACACATCAAAAGCACAATGAAAATGCAGTAAAATGCTGCAAAACACGTTTTTTCTGCCAAATAGTGCAGATTTGGTGCAGAAAATTCTGCAAAAAATACTCACCATGTATTCATAGCCTAAGGCCTGCAACACACATCCATGCCTCCGGTACGTGTGTGCCTTTTTTTTCACGTATCGGAGACATGGGCCCACGTGGTCCTATGTATTGTTATTTTTTTGGACACGTAAGTATTCAGGAACGGAATGTGTCCGTTCCGTACTTACGTGTGTCTGTTTTTTAAAGCCGCTGACATGTCCGTGTTGCTCCGTCAGCACAGGTGTCACACGGCCCACACCCGTACCACATGGATGTAGTATGGATGCGGGCCCGTGTGACATGCGCCGGAGAAAGACACGTGTCAGTGTAAAAATAATAAAAACACATACTCACCTCCACCATACCTGCAGTCTCTGCCGCGGCTGTCCCCTGCATCCGCCCCCCAGTGAATTTGAACAATGCTTCTCATTAACTGGGGGACGGACGCAGCATCAGCGGGGCGTGGCTTTGGCCGGACGCTATCATTCAGCACAACAGACAGCGCCAAATGATGCAGGTAGGTGGGACTTTCCGTTCTCACCACAAAAATGGCACATGGGGAAAAAACCACCCCTTTAACACGTACGTGACAAAAACGTTACGTTTTGTCACGTAAGTGTGGCAGAGGCCTAGAAGTGTGTGCACAAGCTACCTATTTGCAGCACAAATTTCTACGCCCAAGCTTTGGCACTAAAATGCTGTAGTTTACACTAAAGAATGAGATTTCTGAAATGTCATGCACACGCTGATTATTTTTTTCCTTGTAGGTTAGAAGCAGTTTCATGTCTGCAGCATGTTTATTCTTTCAGCATTTTTGCAGCAGTTTTTTTACACATTCAAATAGATAGGGAAAACTGCATCAAAAACGCATGCAGAAAAGTGGCAAAACTCCATAAAAAATGTGATAGTTTATGCAGTAATTTTCCTACTAAGAGATATGTTTTTGATGCGGAAATTTCTGCTGCAAATACTTAACACACCCTGAGTTTGTACTTAAGATCTAGGAATGAGCGAACCCAAACTGTAAAGGCCTCGGAACTGAACATAGACTTTTCCCTGTACATCTGGTTTCTGTTTGGATTTGTCATCCAAATAAAGCTTGTTGAAAGGCTGCAGAACAGACCGTCAGCAAGCTTTTTCCAATGTGGACAATTTCCCACCATCACAGCCAAGTCAAGTATTGGCATGGCTGTGAATGGCGTGCACAAACCTGTATGAAAAAAATATGATGTGGGCCTCCACTCTATTTTCAATAAGCAGCTCGGGTAAAACAGCAGCTACTTACTTTAACTCTCAGATGTCAGCTTTACCTTAGCTTGCTATCAAAAGTACAGGGGATTCCATGCTTTTGTGATGCCCTGGCAAAACCAGGTAGTCACAGATGACTGTGCGCCCACCAAGGGTACAGGAATCGCCTCCTCCTTGGGATTTAACAACATATTCCACACACAGGAACACCAGCCACAAAACCTAGTCGTCCCCCCCATGACAACCAGGACACACCAGTGGGCGGGACCAGGAGGATGGGAATGCCCACCTAGGAGTCTTGGGGTGACAGGGGCAGGGAACAAGTTAGTTGAAGTTGAAGTTGAAGTGGAAGTCGGAGAGGAGTGGAGTAAAGAGTAGGAGCCTGTCAGTGCAGTCTGACAGAGAGTGGAGCTGAGTGGTCAAGGGTCGAAGCCCTTGGACCATGGGAGAACCGACTAGGTGGCAGATGGCAGGGTCGAGCCACAGGCGACGGAGATCTGGTCGCGGGAGACCTGAAGTGGACCGGGGCAGGGTTGTAGCCCGCCAGTACCGACAGTGGGACTCCGGTCCGGAGGCCGTGCATAGTCAGGGTACCTGGACCCTAGGACGAGGCAAGCTTCAAGCCCCTTGTTAATTGACCAGCGGGACAAGGTTCCAGGCCTTGTTTCCAGAGAGAAGCCTGGAGAGTAAAACGGCAGCCCAAATCGGGGGATAGGGTGTCCGCCAGAACCCACTTAAATCCCAAGGGTCAGATTTTGCTGGCACGGCTGTACACAAAACCACAGGGGAGCGTACTTCCCCCGTTCCGAGCAGGGTAAATCAACACACAGCAAGACACAAGTGCAGGAGAAAGATCCCTACCTTCCTAACCCGTGTGCAGGACCAGCACACCTCTCTAACGGCAACCGACATCCGGAGCCCCAGAACTGCTCCCCACCTACACTTGGGCCCCGTCACTACACCTCCCATACCCGTGGAGGGGATACCATCTTGCTGCCCCCACACCATCGGTCCCGGGCGCTGGCCCCAGAGACAGCTGCGGTGCCATCATCTCATCACCGCAACCAACGGGTGGCGTCACAGACAAAACTATCTCCCCTGTCAATACCATCCTTTCACTGTTGCGAGGACGGGCGGTTGCACGAGCCCCGGGTCTGGTCACCACTCGAGCCCCAGAAACAATCCCGGACCCGAGTGCACCGAGCAGCCCCTTTGCCGTGGAGTGGCACCCGTCCGCGACAACAAAAACCTGGTGTCACGAACAGGATACTTACCTCATCCGTGACCTGGATGACGTGCGCCTTACTTTGAATTCCGTGAAACGCTCCAAAATCTTAAACAGCCGCCATCTTGCCTGCCATCTTTGGCACCAAAACACAAACGCCATCATCTTCTTCCCCGAAAAGGGCGTGAAGTCGAAGCCCCCCTAAGAACGCGGGTGGAACTCGGTGACTCAAAAAGCAGGAAATTGCAAAAGACAGTGGGTCCCGAGAGACTGCTGTTGAAAACCAAGGGGGAGCGGCATGTGATCCGAGAAGATAAAGGGCAGGGACACCAGGACTTTGCCAAATCACGTTCCTGGACACAAGAGCGACAGGATGTCTCAGGGATCTGATAACCAGCGTGTGGAGGGGCCCGTTGCCGGGACCGCCGACTGCATTGAGGAGCAGACGGAGAGGATGTGCCGACGAATCCAGGCCCAGACTCACTTCATCCTGACAAGGTGGACGACCGAGATGAAGGGCCTGGCTGCAGCGGTCTGGGCATGCTAGATGGAGATGGCTTCGGAGGAGCGGGTAAGCAGTGACCCACGCCCCTATGTTCCCCAGGAACCGGCCGTCCCGGCTGAGGGGTCCGACCTGCGCCCATCCGCCATGTCGCCTCCCTCGCCACCCATGTCAACGGCCAGTGCCCCAATCAACTCATTACCCCAAGCTGCGGTAGCGGAACCCATCCCATCTAAAAGGGAGGACCACTGGGACCTCGGGCCTTACCAGCACCACCGACCCGGCACCCGTCTCGGCCCGAGCCGGCCGCAACCCTGATGACATCCCATCCGGCCCCGAGTCAGGCCGCAACCCCGGTGACATCATCCCCAGCCCCAGAAGTCCGCCCGGTCGTGACAGTGATGACATCAGCTCCGGCAGTCCACCTGGCCGCAACAGGGATGATGTCGGCTATGGCAGTCCGCCCGGCCACAACTGTGATGACGTCGGCTCCGGCAGTCCGCCCAGCCGCAACGGAGGCAGCACCTGACCTAGAGTCTACCCCGGCGGCAGCGCCAACCGCTCCAAAGCACCCCGTCCTGGCTGTGAAACAGCGGCAATGCAACTGCAGAGAGGTGGAGCAGGCTGTTGAGCACTTGGGCCCACGGCAGTATGAGAGGCCAGTTGTAGCCAGCGCAGAGGGCATCCAAGTGGGCCTGGCTCCCGAGCAGAAGGCGGAGCATGGAACCCGTGCCCCGTACTGGGAGATCGCTACCAGAGATAAACGTAAGGCAGATGTGCTTGCCCACACTTACTAAGAGAAGGACCACCTGCGGCAGGCTACCTTCTGGGTCCAGGGCCCGACATACCGAGGACAAGTCCGATACTTTGACCCCCAGAAAGGATGGGGTTTCATTTACGAGCCGGGACTGGATTCCGAAATATTTGTGTCCCGGAGGGATGTAGCCCCTCACCCACCAACCGGCCACCCAGACCGAGATCTGGAACCCGGGGATATGGTGAGCTACACCCGTCATTGCGGAGAGCGTGGGTGGTTCGCCCTAGATGTTAAAAAGTGGGTCGTGGTTGATGAAACACCATGCATGCCTCGCTTCCCACCGTCACCTTCATGAAAAGAAGTGAGATAGTGGTTCCCGGCTACCTTTCTTCACATCTGTTTAAAAAAAAAGTTTACCTCGGTTAACAGTTAAAAATGGACCATGGTTTCAGGACTGGTGAAACCACCCCAAAAACGTTCTTGGGTTTTGTAAATAACCCCCATCTACCTTCTTGTTACCCCACCGCATGGAGGCGGCACCCGCTGGAGAGATCGGTTGGAGGAAGGGCCTGCGGTGGAGTTGGCCGATGCCCAGTCACCACGGAAACCGGTGACTACCCTCCAGGCCAAAGAGTTCCGGTCCATGGGACCCTTTGGTGTGACACATGGTGCGGAACTTTTGCCCGAACACTAAATTGGACACCTACAGGAACCCTGGGACGGTGTGACACCTGTGACTAGCGGTGGCACCGAGGGTGGGTATAGGTGTCTTGGGTGGCGGGACCAAAGGGAAAAGGTAGATGACAACAGTTCAGTAACGATTAAGAAAATGTGCCTCGCATAAAGGGAAGAAATGTAAATGTTTCAATGTTACCAGTTTCAAATGTTTTTACCTTCTTCTTTCAGTTGCCGAAAAATAAATACCGGTGCCGGACAGCCCGCAGACAAGTTGTGTTTTACCAAGGGCGAGTGTGACGCCCTGGCAAAACCAGGTAGTCACAGATGACTGTACCCCCACCAAGGGTACAGGAATCGCCTCCTCCTTGATATTTAACATCACATCCCACACACAGGAACACCAGCCACAAAGCCTAGTCGCCCCCCCATGACAACAAGGACACACCAGTAGGCGGGACCAGGAGGATGGGAACGCCCACCTAGGAGTCTTGGGGTGACAGGGGTAGGGAACAAGTTAGTTGAAGTTGAAGTGGAAGTCGGAGAGGAGTGGAGTAGAGAGTAGGAGCCTGTCGGTGCAGTCTGACAGAGAGTGGAGCTGAGTGGTCAAGGGTCGGAGCCCTTGGACCACGGGAAAACCGACTAGGTAGCAGATGGCAGGGTCAGGCCACAGGCGATGGAGGTCCAGTCGCGGGAGACCTGAAGTGGACCGGGGCAGGATTGTAGCCCGCCGATACCGACAGTGGGAATCTGGTCCGGAGGCTGTGCACAGGCGGGGTACCTGGACCCTAGGACGAGGCAAGCTTCAAGCCCCTTGTTAATTGACCGGTGGTACAAGGTTCCAGGCCTTGTTTCCAGAGAGGCCTGGAGAGCAAAACGGCAGCCCAACGCGGGAATAGGGTGTCCGCCAGAACTCACTAAAACCCCAAGGGTCAGATTTTGCGGGCACGGCTCCCTCTGTACACAAAACCACAGGGGAGCAGATTTCTCCTATTCCAAGCGGGTTAAATCAACACACAGCAAGACACAAGTGCAGGAGGAAGGGTTCCCACCTTGCTAACCCGTGTGCGGGACCAGCACACCTCTCTAATGGCAACCGGCATCCGGCCTTGGTTTACAGTATAGACTTTGTGTGGATTATTTCTAATCGTGAGTACACCGGTGTCATCCGCTCCAACATGCCGATGGCGCCCCAGCACTGCTCCCCACCGACACCTGGGCCCCGGGACTAAACCTCCCCTACCCGTGGAGGTGATACCATCTTCTAGCTGCCCCCACACCATCGGTCCTGGGCGCTGGCCGCAGAGGCAGAGGCGGTGCCACCCTCTCATCACTGCAACCCATGGGTGGCATCACAGACAGAAACTATCTCCCCTGTAAATACCCCCATTTCACTGCTGCGAGGACGGGCGTCTGGACGAGCCCCGGGTTCGGTCACCACTCGAGCCCCAGACACGATCCCGGACCCAAGTGCACCGAGCAGCCCCTTTGCCGTGGAGTGGCACCCGACCGCGACACTTTTTTTTAAATTATTTAAATAAGATAATTTTAAAAAATGGCATGTGGTCTCTTCCATTTTTAATAACAAGCAAAGTAAAGCAGACAGCTGGTTTCTGGTGTTATCAGGATTGGAAGGGCCATGGTTATTAACCCATGTTAGCCTAAAAATTCCAGCCACCCCAGAATTGGTGCATCACATTAGATGCATGGGAACCTCCAGCTGTGACCTCAGCTGAACTCACTGCAAGATTGCCAGACTTCTTTAACACTGTGTCATGCAATCCAACAGTCTAACAATTTCGCAGTAAGTTCAACTTAAGCCTGCTTTACACATTGCAATTTGTCGTGCGATCGCATTTGCGATCGCACCCACCCCCATCATTTGTGCGGCACAGACAATTTCTTGCTCGTGTCGCACAATGCTGTAACTCCCCGTCACACGTACTTACCTTCCAAACGACCTCTCTGTGGGCGGCGAACATCCACTTCCTGAAGGGGGAGGGACGTTCGGCGTCACAGCGACGTCACACAGCGGCCGGCCAATAGAAGCGGAGGGGCGGAGATGAGCGGGACGTAAACATCCCGCCCACCTCCTTCCTACAGCATTGTCGGCGGCCGCAGGTAATCTGCAGTTCATCGTTCCCGGGGTGTCACACGGAGCGATGTGTGCTGCCCCGGGTACGATGAACAACAGGACGTGCGATTTTTAGAAAATGAGCTACATATCAGCGATGAACGAGAAGGTATTTCTCCTCGTTCATAGCTGTCACACGCTACGATATCACTAACGATGCCGGATGTGCGTCACTTACGACGTGACCCCACCGACATCTTGTTAGATATATCGTAGCGTGTAAAGCCCGCTTAAGGTCACAGTTGGCGGTTCACACAGCACAGATGGTACCATGAAAAGCAGTAACTGTCACCTCAGTTGAACTCACTGAAGGATTTCTGGTCAGTCAGATTATGGGATATGGTGGCAGAACAGTTCAGCAAAGTGGCAGTGTGTTAAACTGAGGTTACAGAAGGTAGCATAGGAACCACCGGCTATGACCTCAGCTGAACTCACTACCGGATTGCTGGACTGCTCTGCCATCGTTTCCCAAAATCCAACTAGCTAGCAATTTGGCAGTGAGTTCAACTGATGTTAAGGCTACTTTACACACTGCGATATCGGTCCCGATATCGCTAGTGTGGGTACCCGCCCCCATCTGTTGCGCGACACGGGCAAATCGCTGCCCGTGTCGCACAACAGCTGTCACACATACTTACCTGTCTGGCGACGTCGCTGTGACGGGCGAAGCGTCACTGAACCGCCGCCCAATAGCAGCGGAGGGGCGAAGCTGAGCGGGACGTAACATCCCGCCCACCTCCTTCCTTCCGCATAGCGGCCGGGAGGCAGGTAAGGGGAGCTTCCTCATTCCTGCGGCATCACACGCAGCGATGTGTGCTGCCGCAGGAACGAGGAACAACTTCGTTACTGCTGCAGTAACGATTTTTAAGAATGGACCCCCATGTCTCCGATTAGCGATTTTGCACGTTTTTGCAACGATGCAAAATCGCTTATCGGTGTCACACGCAACGGCATCGCTAATGCGGCCGGATGTGCGTCACAAATTCCGTGACCCCAACGACTCTGCATTAGCGATGTCGCAGCGTGTAAAGCCCGCTTTAGAGTTGGCGTCTCACACAGCACAGATGGTACTGTTGGAATCAGCAGTAGAGATGAGTGAACCCGAGGTTTGGTGTTCATACCAAACACAGACTTTACAAAAAAACAGAGTTCGGATTCGGTGTTTGGATGCTAAAGTAAACCACTTGTGCAAGCATCGCAGTGCATGGGTACACTCGGTGGTCAGCCCATTGTGAGCCGATTGCAGTGAACGGTTAACACTGGGGTAACAACAGCGTGATCGGATGTAGTGTGCATAAAAAAACCCTTTCCCGAAAGTATTCTGTTTATGGCTGACTGCATGTGTATGGAGACTTGAACTGCGCAATTAGAGATTGGGTCCCAAACCAAACATTATCTAAATTTCAGCTGAAGCCACCGAACCAAACTTCCAAGGGTTCAACTCATCTTTATTCAGCAGCTGTGACCTCAGATGAACTCACTGCTGGATTGCCAGTTGGATAGATTGTGGGACAGAGTGGCTGAACAGTCTAGCAATGAGTTCAACTGAGGTCACAGAGGGTAGTATGGGAACCTCCATCTGTGACCTCAGCTGAACTCACTACTGGATTACTGGACTGCTCTGCCACCATGTTATACAATCCTACAGTTCGGCAAAGCAGCAGCAAGTTCAACTGAAGCTAGAACTGCTGGTTCCCAAGGTATTATTTGTGCTGTGTGAGCCTCAAACTGTGATCTCAATTGAATTTGCTGCCGGATTGCCACTCATTCAGATTGCGGGTCTTCGGTGGAAGAACAGTCCGGCAATTCAGCAGCGAATTCAGCTGATGTCACAGAGGGTAGCAACAAAACCTCCAGCTGAGACCTCTGGTGACTTTACTGATGTTACTGCATCTCATTGCCGGGGACTTCCCCGCTGCCCTCAGTGTGTCCTAGAGGCTGCAGTGAGTGGTCATGTTTTCTGTTACTGTAGCCTTGGGATGTAGCTGGTTATCAAAAATAGAGTGGGAGCCCATGACATTTTTTTTTAATTATAATTTTCTTTTACAATACAGCAAACTGATCAGCAGATGCCGACACAGAGGGGAAGGGGGTGGGTGTATAGCAGTCTGCAACCAATCACAGACGCTTGGGCAGAGGTTGGCTGTTGAGTGGGCCAGAAAAGAGTTTAACTGCAGTGTTATCTTCCAGGAAACATGATATGTACACCTGTCCTGCTCTTACTTCCATTATGATTCCTTTTGCAGCTTCCTAGCCCTCACTACAATTATTTTACAGTCATTTTTCAACACAGAAATTTGGGCCCCCATTGACTTGTATGGGGTTTGTTGTCCAGGGTCAAGTTCAAGTCAAGTTTGGTTACCGAACCAAACTTTTTTTTAAGTCCGTGCGAATTCTTCAAACCCAAAAATCCATCGGTCTGCTTATCTCTATTCAGGAGTACTAAAACAAAATACAAGATTTCTGGAGTTAGAAATTAATATTTAACTATTTATAATAACTGAATTATCTTTCTAAATATAACCCCAATTTAAAAAAAGTAATACATTTATGTATAATATAAATAGAACAAGAATGCAATGATTTGGAAATCTCTTATAGACATTTTATGCACAAGAATACATAGGACACAGATCAGAAGGTTAAAGTTAGAAATTTTTCTGTTTCATTAGAAAAAAAAACTAATTTAGAAATTGATAGCAGAAAAATCTCAAAAAAATTTGGTGTCATGATTCATGCATGGCTCTGCCGTTCCTGAGCCAGTGCATGTATCCTGCATCTGGCGTTTAGGTCCCTTGGGAGGGCCCTGTTGTTCGGACCTCTTCTAGGGGTCGCGCCGCCATATCTTGGTGCTGCACCTCAGGGACGTCACCAGTAATATTTCCGGCTGTGCTGCATGCACTGTTCCAAAGAGAAGTTCTCTGTTTCTTGTCCTGCTTCCCAGTAGTGTTCTTCCTGACCTCCATTACTCTTGCCCGACCAAACTACCGTCTTTCCTGCATGATCTGACCTAACCTCCGTTCCTCTGACTTGACCTGACCTCTGTATCCCCGGCCTGTCCTGACCTTCGTCCCTCCTTTCTGACCTTACCTCTGTTCCTTCCTGTCACTGGACTCCAGTCCTGTTCCGTGTCCTTCACTCCCTCCCCTGTGCTTACTTGCTCTCCCGGTATCTGACCTCGGCTCTGTCCTTTGACTTTGGCTTGTTTTCGCCTCGGGACAGACATGACATCCTGGAATAGACCCTGACTGATCGACTATCCCTGCTCTTGTGTTAGCGACCTCTAGTGGGCTTCTGTCTAACTGTATTCAGGAGTATTCTTACTACCTGAGTCCCAGTGCTTCCTAGCGGTAGCTTGACAGCTGGATTGGGACATGGCTAACAAAATGTTGGAAAAGTAAGTGTTACTATCTACTGGAGGGTTAATATATAACTAAGTCCAATAACAGTGTGAATAAAACACACCTATCAGAGATTTGATTTCCCAATCAATACATTGTTGTTTTCTATACATTTTCACAGCATCAAAACTTTTTTGGAATTGGAGTACTATAACATTTTACTGTTTAACAGCAATTTCATTACTATGCTACTTGCAATCAATGTCATGAATGATGAACAAATGAGTCACTGAGTAAAATGCAATATTGATTTGGGTAAATAGAAGATCTGCTTTCTTTTTGTATTAAAGTTCCATTACAAAAGTGTAGTTTAATTATGTCATTAAAAGGAGAACATTAATTATGGATGTTATTCTGCAAAATGTTTAAATGTTACATTCATTATATTACTCAGAATGTGTAGGTGCAATTAAATTTTAGCATTCGGCATAATTTGTCTTCTGTTTTCAGTCTACAGTTTAATGGTTTACTTCCTTTAAAACACTATTATAATTAATCAGATTTCTCAAAAATGTTACTACTATTTTTAAAGTTTTCTTAAACTAAACTAGAAGCCTCATCCTTATTTCCTCTATGCAATTATTAAATTAAAAACATATAGAATATCTAAAAATGACAACAAATAAAACACAGCAGTAAAGAGCAAAAAAATAAAAGAAAAAGGAATTGTGAGGGAATCAATGTATGTGTTTGTAAACAAAATGTACACATCTATACATTTACCATATAGTTGTAAATTAGAAGCAATTTGTAATTAGGGGAATAGTAAATTGCACCCTAAAAGTAACAACCACCTATCTGAGTCAAAATTTTACATCCAGTAGTTGCCATCCGAATGGTAGGCGTGTATGAATATGGAGACTTCTTTTAAAACCTTTATACCTATATTATAGTTCCTAAAGCTACTTTTATACTGTACATTGATGTGCAATGTTGAGTAAGAATGTATGATAATCCAATATTATTCATTAATTAAAGTATGTAAAATAAAAAACAATTTTAAAACATATTAATACAGAAAATACCAACATGCTATAGGTTTTTGGTCAACCACTGAGTACTAAAAGTACCAAAGCACTAAAAGTCCATTTTGTAGCTGCTTTGTTAGAAATATACAAGTCTATAACATAACTTGATCCAAAAAACCATCACAACGAGATGTTCAGGGCTGTAAAATGGCCATAGTAAGTGATAGCGGGCTTTAAATGTAAGTTAAATGGTAGTAAGAGCAGGATAGTTATACATACTGTGTTTCCTGGTGTTCCACGAAGGATTATTCTGCAGTCAGACTCTCTTCTGGGCCCACTAGTTAAGGTTCATGAATATTCAATGCGTCCCCCACACACCCTCTGTGCCAGTGTCTGTGATTCGTTGCAGACTGCTACCTACAGTATGACCCAGACCTTGTGTTCTCATCTATAATTGGTTGCAGTCAGTTTGCTGTACAGTAGTGTAAAAAGAAATACATTATTTAAAAAAATGGCGTAAATGTTAAGGTTCGGGGTTCCCCTGGGCCTCAAACCGATCCGGTCCTGTCTCTATCTCTTGTACCGGGACCGGCTGATTCCATCGCGCCACCTGTCTGTCGCTCGAGGCGTCTGGCTGAGAGGCATCAGGTGGCTAGGGTCATTCACCGGTCTGCTAATTTAACGCTACCACTCATGCTCGGGTTTCTGCAGCTTTTCCAGGCACTAAGTGTGGGATTACCGCTATCGCGCATGCGCATGACATCAGCGGTGACACGGTGGGGAAATGGGGGAAGGGGGAAAGAGGCAATTGGGATAGCTGAGAAAACAGGGACAGGAACATAAAGAAAAAAAATCATTTTACTCACTGGGATCAGAGGAACATCAGGACTTCGAGGGATAGGATCAAAGGACCAGATCATTGTAGCAGGGATCAGCAGAGCAGGAGTGATGATCAGCAGAGCAGAGGGATAATCACTGGAGCATTGGGCCGGATCACAGGAGGTGTCACCAGATCTCAGGTGCAGCAGATGGCAGGTGTAGGGACTGGATTGCAGGAGGTGGCACCAAATCGCAGGAGCAGCATACGGTAGGAGCAGGTACTAGATTGCAAGAAGTGGCACCGATTCACAGCAGATAGCAGAAGCAGAGATTGGATAGCAAGAGGTGGAGCACTGCTTGTGGTGTCACAAGCAGATATTGCTACTGGCACACAAATGCCAGCAATATTATGGGGTAGATGGGTAGCGGGACCGCTGTCCTCTTTTCTCCAGACCTGAATGAAGCTGAGGAAAGTGCCCATGGTGGGGTAAAACCACCCCTCTGCATGCTGTTTGGAGCAATCACATGTCACAGCATGATTGCTCCAATCGGGGCTGAAGATGGTGACTCCGGGTTCCAGCCTATGATCGGCAATGTTGCAGCACCAAGCATAGCTGGATCTTAATGTTTCAGGCAATGACATTTTTGGGGCTGTGCTACTGTTGCTTTTTTGGTACATCTTTTGTGATTTTAATTTGCTCCAAAGGGGATGAAACTGGTACACATGCTTTATGCTTTTAAACTGTCTACTGTTTATACTGTTTACTGTTACTAAAAAAACAACTGTCCTTTTAATCTTTAATTCATAAAGCAATCTTTTACATTCAAATAATGGGTAAAGTCTGAATTAGGGTTTTCTAATTACCGAGGGAGCTGAACATTTTGAGAAGGAATGATCAGTCCAGAAAGAAAAAGAAATAAATTCCTCAGATAAGAGATGTTACAAAGTTTCTTATTTTCAAATTTACTATTGATATCTGAAATAAAAATGATGGTTTCACTTTCAGTTTAACTAACGGGGTTATACTTTATTGTTCAAGTGTTCATTTAATTTTTTCGGGGGGAATAGTAAATATTATTTATGTAGATGTTAAAAAAGTGATGAGGGAGCATTTGTCGGTGCTGCCCATTATTCAGTCAAGCATCTGGGTGCTCGGACATGCTTGTAACTCAGCAAAGTATCACTGGTGATAGAGTGGCATGCTTGTTTTTCTGCTGTTAGCCAATAAACATGCAGTGATTGCCTACCATGGTTGGTAATGCCGTAACCTTGTTGGCTACTAGCATTACTGTTATTGGCCATCTGCTCTGCACTTTCAGGTCTTATGAGACCAGGAAGTGCAATAATCTGCACAATGTCCTCGAGAAGCAGTTCAGGGCGAGTTAACATAGGAGGACGAGTTTAGATTAGAGCAGTCATAGAGGCAGGGTTTGTATACTTGCAACTTTTTGTGCCTTTTATATATGATAAATATCTCATTTTTCTTAGTTTTTCCTTAGCAGTAATGCAAGTCCATGTTCACACAGTCATGGTTTCCATGTGGGATGATATTATCAGGGTGGCAAGGTCCAAGGTTATTTGGCCCTTCTGAGCCTAAAAATAGCACCAGCTGGCATCAAGCCCTGGTGTTAATAATGGAGACAATTTTCAGAGACCCCATTACAAACCCAATAATTGTAAAGATAATAGAAAACACAAATTTATTTTATTTTAAAAAACAATCCTTGACTAGTGAAGTCCAGATTTGCAGTTTCAAAAGTATGTAGGAGCTGGGTCCAGACTTTGCAGGTAACTCAGGTTAATGATCTGGATCTAGCAACTCGGGAAATAAAAAAAATAAAGGAGAAATAAACAAAATAAGAATAACACAAGCTCGTTATACTTACCGAGTCTCCAGCACAGCTGTAACTGCTTGCGGGGCCACTCATTCTACTTCCAGGGTTGATCTTTATCACTCAACCATATGCACTGCTTTCCCCACCCACTGGCAGTTTTGGCGTCTGTCATTGCAGTCAGACGCACCCCCACCCTGACTGGCAGTGTGTCTAACTGCTTTCAATCACAGACCCTGTCTGTGGGTCACTGTAGATTGATGTAAAACTAAATAAATAAAAAAAATTGGCGTAGGATCCCTATATATTATGATCCCCAGCCATGATAAAGCATACAGACTACAGCCCCCAGCCGTGCATTTATCTTGGCTATGTATCAAAATAAGAGGAACCACATTTGGCTTTTTTAAAATTATTTAAATAAATAATTAAAATGAAGTGCTTGCGGTCCCCCCAATTTTGAAACCAGGCCATGATTAAGCTGACAGCTGGGAGTTGGTATTTTCAGACTGTGACGTCACTCAAGTTATTTTTGGTCACAGCTAGAGGTTCCCACAGCCAGTGATCACAGGTAACTTGACATCAGTAAACTCAGAGGCTGCAGCTCAGGTGAGATCACTGAGTTTACAGACCTGACCTGCATCAGCTGGCAGAAAACAATGGGGTTTTTTTGCTAAGAGATGCAGATTTGGTGATAAAATTTCTATAGCATATTACTGCACCCAATCTACACCTCCTGCCAAAAAAATGCATCACTACTGCATGTGGTATGATGCAGTTGTACCGCCCTTGTGTCAGCGGCCGAGCCGCTCGGATCCAGAACCGCGGTGGCTCGAGGGGTTTCCAGACCTGGGGGTTCATGTGGACACTCGAGTTTAAAATAGGGCGTATGTACAGGGGAGTTAGAAGTTCATGACACCACCCACGGTGCGTGGTAAGGTGGAGTACCACCGCTGATGTTGGGGAGCCCGGTGGCAGTCGTATGGCAGCAAGGTGTTTGACCCCTTCATGGGTAGGGGGTTTGTGCCCCAGGGCCCGGTGATGGCAGTGAAGGGGTGCTGTTGGGAAGGGAAAGGGTTTCTGCATACTCACTCAGTCCAAGAAAACTGACACTGACAGCTTGTAAACCAGAATTCTGCCCTTGGTGTTGCTTGTTAGCCTGTGACCTTTTCCTTGGCACCTTGTTCACTGTTGCACCCTATAGTTTGGAACTAATTGGGTCGCCCTCACCCGTATGGCTAACGGAGTGAGCTCGCTCTCAGGGTTCACGCTCAGGATTTTCTGGACTGTGTTTGGGAAAGCCCTATCCCATCGGTGCTTTAGTACCCCGATTTTGGAGCAGGTGAGGGATGAATCTTGAAAACTTCACCCCCTTTGGGTAAATTACCAGGACGCTTGAAGCTTCTTCCTGGCCTAGGGTCCGCATACCCCGTCGTGCCCTGGCCCCTGCCCAGACATGGCTCAAGGCCGCCAGCTGCCCTCCTCGGCAATCCGTGCCCCTTGACACGATCCACTGCGACCGGTGTTCCAGCTCCTACCAGGCCCAGACCAACGTCTGCCACCTAGTAGACTTCAGGAGCCCTGCTCCTCACCGGTGACCTCTCCCTCTCAGGGAGTCACACTCTACCTCCTACTCCTTCCACTCCTTTTCAGTTCTCCTCTCACTTTTACACTTTCCCCTACCATCCCCCCAAGTGGGCGGCCCTGTTCTCTTCAAGCCCCCCAATGGTGTGTCTGGTGGGTATGGTGTAAAGTGTTCCTAGGGTTTTGACTGGCTATGATCTTAGCAACACCAAAGAACAGGGATCCGTAACCAAGGAGGATTGGATACTGTGCTGAAGGGCAGGTTGCACAATACCCTGTGACGACCTGATAGGCCAGGGCATCACACAGTACTGATGCAATTTTTTTAACAGGAGGTGTAGATTGGGTGCAGGAATATGGTCTGCATCTTTTTGGTCCAAAAATGCAAAAAAACTGTTTTGACACCGTTTCGATGCGGTTTTCTACCAGGAGATACAAATTTGATGCTGAAATCTAATGCAGACAAATTTGCACCTCCTCACAGAAAACTGTACTGAAAAGGCGTCAAAACCGTTTCTTTGCATTCAGGAGCCAAGAGATGCAAATTTGATGATGAAATTTTTACATCGCTTTCATGCACCCAATCTACACCTTCTAACAAAAAAATGCATCAAAGCTGCATGAAGCATGATGGGGTAGTGATGTTATTTTTTGCCAGGAGGTGTAGATTGGGTGCGCGAATATGGTGTGAAAATTTCAGCACCAATTCTGCATCTCTTTGTAAAAAAATGCTAAATTTTCTGCCAGGAGATGCAGATCTGTAAACTCAGTGATTCAACCTGAGGTGAGGTCACTGAGTTTACTGAGGTTACATGAGCTCAGGTTACCTGTTATCACAGGTAGAGGGCCACATGTTACTGAGTTCCTGGCATTACCGCTTGTGAGAAATTCTGGGTTCATGGACTATGATGGAGGAGCTTCTTGGGAACATTTTTTATTATAAATTGGTGAACAATGGATAGTGTGGGGGAGTCTTTTTCAAATAAACTATATTTTATGTGGTTTTTTTTTCTATTAACCTACTGGGTTAGTAATTGCGGTGTTTGATAGATTTCTCTCCATTAATAACCCTTGGGCTTGATACTAGCTGACATTATGCAGTTTACATCAACCCCCCAAAATATTAACCCTATTGCCCCGCACCAGGACATCTAATGTGATGCGTCATTTCTGGGGTGGCTGCATGGTGATATTTTTAGTCTGGGAAGGGCCACATAACCATGGACGTTCCTAATAACTACAGCCTGTAGCTGTCTGCTCAAGCTTGGCTAGTTATTACAGCTAGTGGGGCCACCAAGAAGTTTTTGTAAATTATTTATTTATTTAGTTCCCAGCAGTGACCTGTGAGTGAGAGATGTGTCCAAGCTTCTTCCCCATTCTGTTTTAATTCCATTTGAGCACTGTTTCCATCCATTTCAATGACATGGAAGGATCTGCTGGAAAAATGATGGAGTTTCTCATTGACTACTTTATGCTCATTACGCGAGTCGAGCCCGTTTGACCTGCTGAACGTGAATGAGAACGCAAGCATTTTAGTGCTTGCACATCACTAGTTAAATGGTCTGCAAAGAGCAATGAAAATAGAATTGCGATTTATCATGATGTTGAGTGTCTTTCTGTAAAATATTGCTAATTATATGTGGTTGTTTCACAATTGAAATAACCAACCAGGCTTATAAACAGGTGGTGTAAATTTAACAACTACTTTGAGTATGATTAGGAGCTACAGAGTTGTGAAAGATATGCCATTTTTTTCTATACATGTAATATTGATCTTTAACATTTTTAGTTAAAGAAGACACTTTCTCGGAAATCAAACACCAAAGTTACCAACTGTTCTGAACATTCTGTAAAAATAAGAATGTTTTTAAAAAATAGATGCTTCTGTGACATTTTTAAAACTTTAATAGCTTTAACAGATTTTTGTAATTGTAGCTACTATTGTTTTAAAGTTCGCAGTAAATGTTGACAGTGTATTAGTATACTAAACTAAACACATTTTTTTATTTTTATTATAAATTATGGTTTTTCATTGTGTCTATCCAAATTGTTGAATGTCTGTGATTACTAGATAAGTTGATCAGTAAAAAAAATAACATAATCCGGTTTGCAGCATTGTCTCCAAGAACACTGACAAATACCTAAATGCATGCTACAAAAAACTTGACAGGCTCTACAGTACTTTGAATTTTTTGTGAACTGTTTGGATTGGTTTTAACAAAGATTGGTGTTTCAGTGTTTTATGACATTTTGTTAAATGTTTCCATGCTTACTAAAGTTCAATTATTAAGTATTTCAGCTTTTGTTAAGTTTTAATGACTATATCAAGTATATGAGAAGAACCAATCTTTTCAGTGTTGACCAGATATTATCGAATCATGCAAAATGTAAATGTTCATGCGGTTTATCCCAGGAAATTCTCATCTTAAAGAGCTTATTCTCCATAAATTTAATATCCTTTTTATGCTTTGGGCACTCTCTAGATACGAGGGCATAGTAAATGTAAAATGTATAAAATAAAAAGAATTCTTTTACCCATTCTGTGCTTATCTCTTCGGTCCCTCCAATACTTATTGCCACCTGATTTGTCCTCCCTGCTTCTTCTTATCATCCACTGATCACATTAGAATCTTTGATCCTTCTGCACTGCGCCAGACTTCCAAGTATGATGGTGCCAGTGACAGTCCTGTGCAGATGTTAAGGCCGCTTTACACGCAATGACATCGCTAATGAGATATTGCTGGGGTCACGGAATTTGTGACGCATATCCGGCCTCGTTAGCGACGTTGTTGCATGTGACACCTACGAGCGTCCGCTAACGATCAGAAATACTCACCAAATTGTTGATTGTTGACACAACGTTCCTTTCCCAAATATCGTTGCTAATTTTGGACGCAGGTTGTTCGTCATTCCTGAGGCAGCCCACATTGCTACGTGTGACACCCCGGGAACGACGAACAACAGCGTTCCTGCATCCTCCGACAATGAGGTGGGAGTGACGTGAATGCGGCTGCTCTCCGCCCCTCCACTTCTATTGGTGGCCCGCTTATTGACGTCGATGTGACGCCGCAAGAACCTCCCCCTTAAAAAAGAGGTTTTTGCGCCCACAGCGACATCGCTAGAAAGGTAAGTCCATTTGAGCGGCCTTTAAGGTGATCAATGGTGTCATGATATCACAACGTGTGCCATCACCTCCACGTTCACTATTTTGCGGATTTTAAATCTGAACAAAAGCAAATTACAAGAAATCTTTTTCATTTCACCAAAGCATTATGGTGAATGAAGATTTTTATAAATGTAAGTAAAGTTTAATTCCAATTGAATTTGTTTTCTCAAGACTTTTGCAATTTGCCCTGGTATGCTGGATATCAATCCTAACTGATAGGAAATGTTCGGACGTGCTTCTGGATAAACATTAAATTGATCCTTTTATTCTGCTGATTTGTAAGGGGTTCTGACCACTGTTGATCACACATTGATGGATATCCCTTTTAACCCCTTCACGACCATGGACGGATATATCCGTCATGGAGCGTGTCCCGTTAAGCCCCGCCCCCTGCCGTGGGCAGGCGGCGGCGGTTGGCACACATATCAGCTGTTTTCAACAGCTGACATGTGTGCCTGCTAGCCGCGGGTGGAATCGCTTCCACCCGCGGCCATTAACCCCTTAAATCTTGCTGCCAAAGTCTGGCAGCAAGATCTATATGCGCGCGGCCATGTTTTTTACTTACCGCCGCCCCCACCGGAAGTCACGTGCGTGATCACGTGACTTTCGGTGGTTGCCATCGTAGCACAGGGTCATGTGATGACACCTGCAGCTATGAAGTTTCACTTTCGTTTTCCCTCGGCCACGAGCAGAGAGAAACAGAAAGTGACTGAATCTGCTGTTTACAGCTGTATAGCTGTGATTAGCAGATAGATAAAAGCGCTCGAATTGCTGATCGCTATAGCCCCCTAGGAGGACTAGTAAAATAAAAAAAAGTAAAAAAAAAGTTTTTAAAAAAAACCCAAAAAACCTAAAAGTTCAAATCACCCCCCTTTCCCCCCATGAAAAATTAAAGGGTTAAAAAATAAATAAATATACACATATTTGGTATCGCCGCGTTCAGAAATGCCAGATCTATCAAAATATTAAATCAATTAATCTGATTGGTAAACGGCGTAGTGGCAAAAAAATTCCAAACGCCAAAATTACATTCTTTGGTCGCCGCAAGTTTTACGAAAAATGCAATAACAGGCGATCAAAACATAGCATCTGCGCAAAAATGGTATAATTAGAAACAACAGCTAGAGATGCAAAAAATAAGCTGTCACTGAGCCATAGATTCCAAAAAATGAGAACACTACGTGTTTTGGAAAATGGCGCAAAACATGCGCCACTTTTATTGGACAAACTTGTGAATTTTTTTAACCCCTTAGATACAAGTAAACCTATACATGTTTGGTGTCTACAAACTCCCACCGACCTCAGGCATCATACCCACACATCAGTTTTACCATATAGTGAACACCATGAATAAAACATCCCAAAAACTATTGTGCCATCACACTTTTTTTGCAGTTTTTCCACACTTGGAATTTTGTTGCTGTTTTCCAGTACACCATATGGTAAAACTTATGGTTTCATTTAAAATTACAACTTGTCCTGCAAAAAACAAGCCCTCATATGGCAAGATTAATGGAAACATAAAAAAGTTACGGCTCTTGGAAGAAGGGGAGCAAAAAACCAAAATGCAATAACGGAAAGTACCCCGGGGCTGAAGGGGTTAAAGGTTCAAGAATTCAGTAAACTTTAAGCACTTGACATATTTTCTTATTGAAATTACTTTAGGTTTCAATATTAGTGTAAGTTTATTTACTCAGAAAAAGTATTGAGACTGCTAATCCTTTATTCCTTTATTTTGCAAGTGAGGCTCCCGGAAAAGATAAACCCTTTATAAAGCTTTGTTACTTTATTTTTAGTGACACCGACTGACAGGACGCATTTTTGTTTTAATAAAGAACCCTGACTTGAATGATGTATTAAGATCTCCTGACAGCAGTTTCAAGTTGAATGAAGAATGTTTTATTCTTCTATGTATAAATACATTGTCCTTCATGAGTTCAATACCATTAGAATTTCTCACTGGAATCGCTGTACCGGGTACAAATATTGGAAGAAAAGTTAAAAGAAGAAAAGTTTTCCACTGTTTTATACATCAATCATTTTATAGCTAAAATGTCCAGCAGCCGCAACAAACAAATTGTTTCTTTAGGTACACAGTGTATAAAGTTCTCAGCGTTATAAACTGTTGGTTAACAAAAACATTTCAGACAATTTCATTTTGCATTTTCAGCCACAGTTGGCATGAGTGCAAGAGGAAATTGTTACATAAGGCTAAGCAAAAATATGTCACCACTAATGATAAGAATTGAGGAATTGCAGCTACCAGAGAAATGATCTGTACAGTTCCATTAAAGAGAATCTGTCAGGTAAATCCCCCAGCAAGCTTATTATGTATGCATGTAGCTCTTGCAAAGACAAGTAAATCTATACCTTCAGATATCCAGTCCATTCCTTCCTTAGCAACATATCACTATTTGAGTCAACATGTAAATGGCCAAAGTTTCACCCAGGTTTGCAAGGACCATGAATTAAGTTAATTCTCCATAACAATGTATATTTATGGGGGCCTGGCCAGCAAGCAGCATGAGTGGTCACACTTGAGAGCAGCTCCGCAGTCCAACGCCTTTTTATAGGCATTAGTCCTGCCGAAATCGGTAACCAAACATACCGTTAGATTCCTCCCGGTGTGGTGACCATTCTTAGCTATGAAATGAGCAGGGGACGCAGTGCAGCGGTGGCCGAGAAGCTGAAGAAATTTGCTTGGGACCACCAGCAAGATGGTGCTGGCAAGCAGGCAGCACGGGAAGTCAGTGAGACGGAGGATGAGGAGGGTGCGGAGGCCGAACCTGAGGGAGAGCAGGAACTGACATTACAACAGGTCACGGCACTTCTCGCGGCGATTCAGGATTCTAAGGTGTCGCTAACGAGCAAGATCGAGGAGATGAAAATTGATGTGGGTCTCCTCAGACTGGATTTACAAAACCTCCGGGAGCGAGTCAAGGAGACGGAGCAGAGGATCTCCACTCTGGAGGACGACGCAAGACCTGTGCCCGGTAGAATATCTTCTCTGGAGCAAGCGGCAAACACTTGGGCGCAGAGGGCTGACGACCTGGAAAACCGCCTCCGTCGCAACAACCTGAGAATCCTGGGGATGCTGGAGAGAACGGAGGAGAGCGACCCATGTAAGTTCATGGAAGCTTGGCTTACCGAAACCTTCCCTGATGTGATACTATCCTCAGACTACGCCATAGAGAGAGCCTATCAGGTCCCAGCTAAACCTCCTCCCCCAGGTGCGCAACCTAGACCTCTCATGGCTCGTCTGCTGAGCAGCAGAGATAGAGACGCTATTCTGAGTGCTGCGAGACGCAAGGGCCTGATATTGTATAATAATGCATCCATACTGATCTTCCCCGACTTCTCTGCGGCCCTCCAGAAAACGAGGGCATCTTTCATCCAGGTGAAGAGGCGACTCAGGGAGCATCAGATAGCCTACTCCATGATTTTTCCTGCCCGCCTTAGAGTGGTCCACCAGCAACGGTCCCTGTTCTTTACCTCTCCTGCAGAAGCGGAGGAATGGATCGGTTCGCTGAAGCTTGGAAGGAAGCGCTGATGCAGGCCCGGCTCCTGCGATGTTCTGAGGGTTGCGTCTAGCTCGTGGCTCTCCTGACCTGGAGCCTTGCAATCTTGATCGTCCGGAAGGAGGCGCTGATGCGGGTCCGGTTCCTGTGCAATGTGTTCAGGGTCACTATTGCGTTTGGTTTGCGACTCCCTTAATCCGGAATCCTGTAGCCTTAACCGTTGGGAAGGAAGCGCTGATGCGGGTCCGGTTCCTGCGATGTTTTAAGAGTCGCTGTTACATCTAGTTTGCGACTCCCTTGATCTGGAACCCCGCAGCCTCGATTGTTGGGAAGGAATCGCAGATGCGGACCCGGTTCCTGCGATGCTTACGGGTCGTTATTGCGCCTAGTGTATGGCTCTCTGGACTTGGAGCCCCGCAGCTTCATTCACTGTTACGTTGTCTAGGAAGCCCGTGCTACAGTGATCCTTGGCTCCTGACCGGAAGGCTCGGAGTCTCAACCTCGGATGGGACCCTGGCCCCATCACTATTGCGTCGCTCTGATGTGGAACACGGAGGACTTGAGATAGTTCACAAGTCATGGGCCGGATTGGCACTTTACTTTTGGAATGTCATATTCTGCATCGCAGTTGGGAATAGTACAGCTCCTTATTATTGGCTTTTAATAAGCCCACGGTTACCGTATGTTATAGATTTATATGCCTTATCGCTACTTTCACACTTCTACCCTAACTCCACCCCCCATCCTCCCAACCCCTACCCACCATCCCTCTAATCCCCCCCTTAATTCCCCCATCACCCACCCCCCGTCTCCCCACAGTCCCTATTCCAAACCATGTACCCCCGATCCCTTTCCTCCCACTTTCTCCCAATCCCATACCATGCCCCCCTAACCACCCCCTCGTCCCTCCCCCCGTTTCCCACTCCTACCTTACTCTCTCCCTTTCCCCTTATCCCTCCCAACCCACACCGCCTCCACACCCTCCCCACTCCACCCCCACTTTTCATCCCCTACTCCATACCCCACTCCATACCCCACTTTTCCTTCCTCCCCTCCCCTCCACCCCCCCCCCACTCTCGCCCCCTCTTTTTTTTTTTTTTTGTCCTTTCCCTCTTTCCCGTGTTCCCTTTTCTCCCCCTCATTTAACTTTTACATACCATGTACCCATGTTGATTGATATATGCAATAAGTTGGACTGCAGGAGTGGCTCAGGTCCTTGACTGAGGACTCCCCCGTACCAAGCATAACATCTAGCCACGTTAGTTAACCCTAAACATTTCTAGGGAAAATCTCTCTTGGTCACACTGCTGGACCTTTTCTTGTCGTCTGCATTGGGCAGCCGAGTGTTTAGTGTTTAGGGGTACGTTTACCCGCGTTAAGCTGTAGGTTAAGAATCTGACATACTTTATTTAGATCCACATGTGATATTTGTTAATGGTCTTAAATTTAATGATATGGAATGTCAGGGGACTGGGCACGGCCAGGAAAAGGGCGGCAGTTTTTTCACACATCAAAAAATCCAAGGCTCAGATCGTATGCTTACAGGAGACCCATTTGCTGTCTGAGACAGTTAGATTTCTTAAGAAGCCATGGATTCAGTGGTCAGCACACTTTACCCATTCTTCATTCTCCAGGGGAATATCGGTATTGATTCATAGATCACTGCGCTGGGACCCGGGAAAGATTGTAAAAGACCCCAGAGGGTAAATATGTATTTATTCAAGCCCATATTGACAGGTCAATGGTTGTGATTCTAGCTATCTATATCCCTCCCACAATGGGTACCTCACTTCTGTATGAGGTGGCTAAGTTTGCTTGTCAATACCCTCAGGCACTGGTGTTCTGTCTGGGAGACTTTAACTTGATTAATAATCCAGGGTTAGACAGATTTAGTACCCAACAGGCCTCTATTCCTGAAACGATACATACCAGATTGAGTGAATTCCTCAAAGAGGTGCGGTAATGTGATATGTGGCGACTCCATAACCCAGTATTGAGGGAATATACCTGCTACACTCCCGGGAAATACTCCATATCCAGGATTGACTAAATCTGTGGGAATGAGAGGGTTTGCTCCCATATACAATTGGTCTGCCATTTACCTAGATCAGTTTCAGACCACTCTCCAGTATTTGTGAGTATTCGCTGGGAGGGATGCACGTCACATAAATTGTCTCGGAAAATTAACCCCTGGTGGCTGTCACTCTTTGGAGATAGGATCCCTGACCAAATTATGGCATACACTGAGATGAACTCTATAGAGGAAAATCACTCAGCTTATTGGGACGCATTTAAGGCGTACCTGAGGGGCTGTTGCCAATCTTCTATTTCATATATCAAGAAACAAGCAGCCAAGGAAGAGGAGGACCTGGCTGCCAAAAATAAATTATTAGAACATAGATTTACCTTTGACCCGTCTGCAGAAAATAGGACCCGGTGGTTACAAGTTGGGAGGCAATACCTTCTATTCTTACAGGACAAGGCCAAAAGACATGTCTTCTTCACGAACCAGAGATATTTTGAGCAGGGGAATCAGTCTAGTAGCCTATTGGCATTCCTGGTTCACAAGTCCAACAGCTCATCTGCGGTTCTTAGGATCAGAGCTCCTAATGGTGAGATTGTCACTTCCGTCAATGACATTCTGGAAGTGTTCTTGGCCTTTTACAGGCACCTGTATGAGTCCAGGCTGACTTTCTCTTGGGAGGAGATCTCTGACTATCTGCGAGACCTTCGGCTTCCCAGATTGACTCCAGATCAGAGACTGGCTTTGGATGAGGTCATTAGTCTGGAGGAGATGGTGGAAGAGATGGGGGCCCTTAATAAAGGTAGGGCATCTGGCCCTAATAGACTCCCTATTGAGATATATACTAAATAACAGAGGGAGATCGCTTCAGCCCTCCTGGAAACGGTCGGGGTTTCATTTCGGATGGGTCGGTTGTCCGACTCCTTCTATGAATCTACTATCGTTCTATTATTGAAACCGGATAAGGACCCTTTGGATTGTGGCTCATACAGACCAGTCTCATTGCTGAATTCTGATTACAAGATACTTACAAAAATTTTAGCAACTAGGCTTAATAAAGTGATCTAATCCATAATACATAGAGATCAGTCTGGATTCATCCCGGGTAGGAGTACCTCAGACAATCTGAGAAGGGCGCAGGTGATCTTACAGGCTGGAGCAAAAATGGACGAGGACTGGGCTCTGGTCTCATTGGATGCGGCCAAGGCCTTCGACTCCATTGAGTGGCCCTACCTTTTGGAGGTGCTGCGGGCATTTGGTTTCGGTAATGACTTAATTCGCTGGGTTGAGATTATATATAAAGCACCGACGGCTAACATTCAGGTGGGTAGCGGCGTGTCTGGGACCTTCTCCCTGGGGAGGGGGACCAGGCAGGGGTGCTCTCTGTCTCCCCTCCTATTTGCTTTAGCTATGGAGCCGTTGGCGGTGCGCATTCGGGTGGACCCAGTGTACAAGGGAGTGAGGCATGGAGGGGGGGAGGAACGTCTGTCACTTTATGTGGATGACCTGCTACTTTTCGCCTCCAATCCGGACTTCTCCATTCCTAGAGCCGTGGAGGTCATTGATCAGTTCGGTGAGTTCTCGGGTCTGGTGATAAATTGGTCAAAATCATATCTCCTATTTTTATCCCAAAATAGAGACTATTCAATAGGCAAATACATATGCAGAATACCAGTAGTCAACCAATTTAAGTACCTGAGGATCATCCTAACGGAGTCCAGCGGAGATGATTGCTAGAAATGTTGCTCCTCTCCTAACACACTTCGGAGAAAAATTTAACAGGTAGATTAATCTTCTCAAAATGATAGTACAACCGAAATGTCTTTATATTACCTAACATATTTTTGTACAAATCCCCCAGTCCTTTTTTCGCTCCATGGACTCCTTAATGATCACCTTTATCTGGGGCTCTTCTAGATCCAAAATCCAATTGGCCAAACTACAAAGGCCTAAAGACCTGGGAGGTATGGCCCTTCCTGATCTATATTTATACTATTTAGCTGGACAGTTGAAATATCTGGGTCATTGGACGTTGCCTGGCGCGAGTAGCTCCCCGGAGGGATTCTTGGCGGGTCACACGGGTGTGGATCTCCTATGGCCTCTATTATCAGATTATAAGCGAGCCCCTGAGGGCCGAATTCTTCCAATTCATAAACTGGGGCCCAGGATTTGGAAAGAAGCTAAATCCACCTTTGGGTTCCAAGACGTGCCCATCAAAACCCCTTTATAGGGTAATTTGGACCTTCCACATTTCTGTGGATTGCTGGGCTTTGGGGAGTGGAGGAGCCATGGAATAGTCTCCCTGGGCTCAATAGTCCGTAATAATGTGCTCCGCCCCTTTGCGCAACTGCAGGCTGAGTATGATTTGCCGGATTCTCATGGGTTCAAGAACCTCCAGGTCAGACATGCTTTCCGGACTCAATTCTCTGGTCGTGGGGTTAGATTCTATTCATTCCCAATAATTGGAATCATCAGATCGCAGGGTCCTGGGGGTCTGATCTCCAAATTATACTCATCCCTTATTCGGGCCAAGGCCATGAACAATCCTCTCTCCGTTTTGGAGAAGTGGAGGGCCAGGATCCCTGAGTTAGATGATATAGCTTGGGACGACATAGTCGAATCCCACACCTTGGTATCGCCTGCAATTAACAATAGACTCATTCAATTATACATTATCCATCAGAGTTATATCACTCCTGTAAGACTAAACAAAATGAACAGCACTGTTACGGACATGTGCCCGATGTGCGGGAGAGGCGGTGCAGATTTTAGGCATATGATATGGGAATGTCGTTTTGTCTACTCCTATTGGAGAGATGTTACAATGGCGCTCTCCTCGGTACAGGAGAAAGTGGTCCTTATAAATCTGATCCTTTGTTTCTTTGTGGTGTTGAATACTAACTCTGGGTCCCAATCCAAGAACTTCCTATTGAAGAAGGTCCTGTTCCTGGCCCGAAAGGGCATAGTACTAAATTGGATGAACCCCCATCCCCCTTCTAGAGCTTCTTGGATCGCCCTCGTGAATGCCATAACTCCTCTTTAGCAGTTTGTGTTCAAGAACAGGGGTTCTTTAAATAAATTTGAGAAAATTTGGGGCGGGTGGTTGAGGTCTCCCTTGACTGGGGGCTCGCCCAGTTCCCTGACTTCAAATTTACACGATCTTTTGTCTTAAAATATTCTTCTTTTATGACACAAACTCGGGCACTGGAGTCCTATAGGGTGTCTCAGTTTATCTGCTAGTAGTGTGACTCAGTCCACAGCACTCTGTAATAATATCCTTTGTCCATGTTGTAATCTTCTTTTTATTCTTTTTGGTTATTGTATACAATCTGAGAATGTATACCGTTACAATGATAGATGTTGACCTTTTATAGTCCATGTACAAATTGCGATGTTGATTGCTGATATTATGTCATACTTAACCTTCAATAAAACGAGTTTAAAAAAAACCAATGTATATTTATTTGCTATTTAGGAGTTGTGTAAGCTTGAGTGAAAATGCTTGCACTAATGGTTGTCTGCACTGTCTGTAGTAGCAGAACTAATAGAAACAGCTAAAAAGAGTCAAGAATTTAAAAGTTTGACTCATCCAAGACAACTCCTTTTTGATAAGAGCCAAATAGCTGTTATTGGTGATAGGAGCCATAGTCATCCAGACTATGGACTATTACATAGCCAAAGAAAGGCTTTGAAAAAGAATGCAGCTGCGTTCGGAATGCATCCCCAGTCCCCTTTACTCCCAACGTTTGTATTCAAGTTTTTTTTTTGCAATGGAATAAAGACAAGCAATTTTTACTTACATTTTCCTGGAGTTGGAGCCTTTTCTTCATTTTCTTGGACTGCTACTGTTTGATCCGGACGTGGTTCCGTGCATACAGGAAACTGTGATCCGGCTTGGTGAGCTGACAAAAACCTTTTTCAAAGTCTATAGTCATCCACACCATGGACTATTACATAGCCAAAGATTAAATGGCTATTTGTCTAAAGTAATCATCTTTCATATCAAACACATTCTTTCAACATGCTTTACTGGTTAAATGGAACCTGTCACCCAGTTTTTCATCATATAAGGTAGGGTCAGCACCACCAGTAAACTTTCAAAAACAGAACTCTAGGGTGCTGTATAAACATCCCCAATCCACTCTGCAAGGCAAAAAAAAAGACCTTTTATTTTACTCACCTACTGGGCAGACCGGTCCAATGGGGTCGCTGAGGTTTTTCCAGCGCATCCTCTCTTCTTTCGATCACCGTCCTCTTTTCCTGTTTTGTGTGGATGATGCATACTATGTCATCCACATAGTGTCTTCTATTATGCTCTTGCCCAGGTGCACTTCTCTCTGCCCTAATAAGGGCAGAAAAAACTGCTGTGCGAATGCGTGGAGAAATGACAAAGAGCGTTAGTGCATGCGCACTACAATGCTTTGCTCTGTCCTGCTCTTTGCTTGGCAAATAGAAGTGCGCCAGTGCAGGAGCACAAAGGAAGCCACAGTGTGGATAACATTGGATGTGTCAACCACATGTTGCATGGCAGGAGTTCAGTAATTGAAAGTAGAGTGGAGGCACTAGACCAGCGATGTCCAACAGACCAGACCACCCTTAGGCGTAATAGTATAATTAAAGGTCTTTTTTTGCCTTGCAGAGTGCATTGGGAATGTCCTAGAATGCTGTAAATGCTGGCCCTACTTTATAAGAGAAAAACCTGATGACAGGTTCCTTTTAATATTTTTAAGAACTTTCAGACACCCTGAAAACAGTTTACAACCTCCTTCTAGTTTAGACTGTTATCTTGTGATCCGGTCCCTCCTATCTACAGCCCATAAGTAATATGTTCACCTATGTGCTGATAGGAATTCATGCTGTCCTTCATTCACATCTATCATAACACCTGGGTCAGATTCTGATTCTTTTTATTATGGCCTCCTCCATTTGCTATACGCCACATCAGTTTTCACTACTTGCATGTGTTGCGGTGTTTGGTTCTGACCCAGAGGCAGACTATGAAATCACCAGTGAGGCTTAGACCGGGAAGTAAGTTTTCTTAGTTTCAAGCTTGAAGAATAGACATGCACACAACAACCAGAAAAATCTCAATTCATTATGTTTTTTGAGACAGTAAATAAACCTTTTATAATATGTATAGAGAAATATACCGGTGATGAGCGGGCACTGACTGTAACAGTCCATATCCACGTGATTACAAACATACCCGAGTGCAGGCCCCAGGCTCAGAATTCTAATGATTTGGGTCCGGTAGCTCGGGAAATAAAAAAATCAAGGAAAAATAAAGACAGTAAGAATCAAGCAAGCGTTATACTTACTGTAACTGCTTCCGGATTGTTCATTCTTCTTCCAGGGTCGCTCACTATAACAAATCCATATGCATAGTTTCCTCCATCCACTAGCCATCCTGTGATTGGTTGCACTCAGCACGCCCCCAGCCTGAATGACAGTGTCTGTCTGCTTGCAACCACAGACCATATCTGTGGGTCTATATCGTGGTGTAAAAATAAATAAAAAAAATTGGTGTAGCGTCCCCCTGTATTATGATATCTAGCATATGGCTAAAAGCTGCAGCCTCCATCTATGCGCTTATCTTGGCTGGGTATAAAAATAAGAAGAACCGCATACGGCTTTTTAAAAAAATGATCTAAATAAACAATTAAAAAATGGCATGCGGTCCCCCCAATTTTGATACCCAGCCATGAAAAAGCCTGACAGTTGCCCAGGATTACTGCAGCCAATAGATGGGATGTAATAAGGGGTAAATTAAAGATCACGGCTGCCACTAAGCCCTAGAATAGTAATGGAAGGCATCTATGAGACTCCCCATGACTAATCTGTAAGTGAAAAGAAATAAACACAAACATCCAAAAAAATTCTTTATTTGAAATAAAATACAAAAAACCCAACTCTTTCATCCTTTTATTAACCCCCCCAAAACACCCAGGTCTGATGTAATCCATACAAAGCCCCACGACGATTCCCGTTCTGCTACATCTGAAGTCACAGCGAGCAGCCATAGAATGGGACAGCCCGCTGTGGACTACAGACAAAGCATGAGCTGCGCGATGAGTGGTGACATCACTCAGGTTATATACGGTCAGAGATGGAGGTTGCCATGGTCCTCCACCTGTGATTGCAGGTAACCTGACATCAGGTGACGTCAGTAAACGCGGGTTCACAGACCTACATCTCCTGGCAGAAAACTGCTTTTTTTGTCAAGTGATGCAGATTTGGTGCTAAAATTTTTACACTATATTCTTGCACCCAATCTACACCTGCTGGCATAAAAATGCATCATACCGCATGCGGTTTTGATGCTTGTTTTTTGTCAGGAGGTGTAGATTGGGTGCATGAATATGCTGTAAAAATGTCATCACCAAATTTGCATCTCTTGGCCTCAAAATGTAAAGAAATTGTTTTTCTGCCAGCAGGTAAAAATTGGTGCTGAAATCTGGTGCAGACATTTCATCACCAAATTTGCTCCTCCTGGCAGAAAACTGCACCGAAACAAAGTCCAAACCTTCCTTTTGCATTTTTGGGCCAAGAGATGCAAAATTCGTCATTAAATTTGTCCTCCATATTCGTGCACCAAATCTACACGTCCTGGCTAAAAAAACACATCAAAACTGCATGTGGAAGGATGCGGTAGTGATGGGTTTTTTTTGACAGGAGGTGTAGATTGGGTGCAGGAATATGGCTAAACTTTTTAGCACCAAATCTACATCTCTTGTAAAATAAAATACAGATACTTAGGGGTACTTTGCACGTTGCGACATCGCTACTGCAATATCATCAGGGTCAAATTGAAAGTGACGCACATCCAGTGGCGGTAACGACGTTGCAACGTGTAAAGCCTAGATGCGCCGATAAACGATCGTAAAAGCATCGCAAATCGGTAATCTGTGTAGCGTCGGTCATTTTTATAATGTCGCACCAATAGGAGATACGATGTTGTTCCTCGTTCCTGCGTCAGCACACATCGCTGTGTGTGAAGCCGCAGGAGCGAGGAACATCTCCTTAACTGCCTCCACCGGCTATGAGGAAGGAAGAAGGTGGGCGGGATGTTTACGTCCTGCTCATCTCCGCCCCTCCACTTCTATTGGCCGCCTGCTGTGTGACGTTGCTGTGATACCGCACGACCCGCCCCCTCAGGAAGAAGGCGGGTCGCTGGCCAGAGTGACGTCGCAGGGCAGGTAAGTGCGTGTGAAGCTGCCATAGCGATAATGTTTGCTATGGCAGCTATCACAAGATATCGTATGTGCGACAGGGGCGGGTACTATCACGCTCGGCATCGCTAGCCGATGCTGGCGATGTTGCAGCATGCAAAGTATCCCTTACAGATATAGAGGAGGACCTCTGAAAACATTTTTTTACCATTTGTAAGGAGTGGACTTCTACACTGGTAAAGCATAACCTTCATGTGCAAGGGCTGCTAAAGATTAGAAGGTGGCACTCCGATACACCCTGGAAGACATGTAGAGGAGGGCCTCAGAATTGTTTTACCATTTATAAGCAGTGGGACTGACTAGTAAAGCCTGGGCACTGTATGCAAGGACTGAAAAATATTTACCCATGGTATACATATATGTAAGAGAATTTTGGAGGTAGGCCTCTAAAAATGAAGTAGTAGGGAATCATAATTAGTAAAGGAAGTGAATATGCAGGACTCCAAGAGATAAAAAAAGTATTATTTCACCATTTAAAAAACAGCATGAAAAATAAAGAAAAAGTTTAAAATCCATGAGATAATGCATTTTGGATTGCGCAGGATCCTTAGTCAATTTTTTTTTACCACTTGTAAGGAGTGTGACTGACTGTTAAATCTTATGCACTATGTGCTAGGGCTGAAAAATATTTACCCATGGGGGTATATACTGTGTGTATATATATATATATATATATATATATATATATACTAGCTGTACTACTTAATAACTGCTGCCCGGGATAGTAACTGTCTCTCTGTTTCCCATTCTCTGTCTCCCCCTCCGTATATCTCTCTCTGTTTCTCTCTCTCTCTCTCTCTATCTCTTTGTCTGTCTGTCTCTTTCCCTGTCTGTCTCTGACTGTCTCTGTCTCTTTCTCCGTCTTTCTCAATCTCTTTCCTTTTCTGTCTCTGTCTCTGTCACTTTCTCTGTCTGTCTCTTTCCCTCTCTTTCCCTGTCTGTCTCTTTCCCTCTCTTTCCATGTGTGTCTCTTTCCCTCTGTCACTTTCCCTGTGTCTGTCTCTTTTTCTGTCTCTTTACCTGTCTTTGTCTGTCTCTTACCCTGTCTATCTCTTTCCCTGTCTATCTCTTTCCCTGTCAGTCTGTCTCTTTGTCTGTGTCTGTCTCTTTGTGTTTGTCTCTTACCCTGTCTATGCCTGTTTCTTTCCCTGTCTGTGTCTGTCTGTTTCCCTGGCTGCATTGTAACATGCCAACATTCCATATAAGGGCGTGGCTGCACATTCCTCTGAAGTTCTGGCTGCACTGTGGCTCCCAGCTCCATTCGCTTTAATGGAGGCAGGTTTTTTGGCAAATATCTGTAAAGCGCAGGGTTAAAATTTCCCTTCAAAACATAGCCTATGATGCTTTCGGGGTCCAGAAGTGTGAGTGTGCCAAATTTTGTGGCTGTAGCTGCGACGGTGCAGATGCCAATCCCAAACATACATACATACACACATACATACACACATTCAGCTTTATATATATTGTATTATATATATGTGTATGTATGTATATATATATATATATATATATATATATACAGTGCCTACAAGTAGTATTCAACCCCCTGCAGATTTAGCAGGTTTGATAAGATGCAAATAAGTTAGAGCCTGCAAACTTCAAACAAGAGCAGGATTTATTAACAGATGCATAAATCTTACAAACCAACAAGTTATGTTGCTCAGTTAAATTTTAATAAATTTTCAACATAAAACTGTGGGTCAATTATTATTCAACCCCTAGGTTTAATATTTTGTGGAATAACCCTTGTTTGCAATTACAGCTAATAATCGTCTTTTATAAGACCTGATCAGGCCGGCACAGGTCTCTGGAGTTATCTTGGCCCACTCCTCCATGCAGATCTTCTCCAAATTATCTAGGTTCTTTGGGTGTCTCATGTTGACTTTAATCTTGAGCTTCTTTCACAAGTTTTCAATTGGGTTATGGTCAGGAGACTGACTAGGCCACTGCAACACCTTGATTTTTTTCCCTCTTGAACCAGGCCTTGGTTTTCTTGGCTGTGTGCTTTGGGTCGTTGTCTTGTTGGAAGATGAAATGATGACCCATCTTAAGATCCTTGATGGAGGAGCACAGGTTCTTGGCCAAAATCTCCAGGTAGGCCGTGCTATCCATCTTCCCATGGATGCGGACCAGATGGCCAGGCCCCTTGGCTGAGAAACAGCCCCACAGCATGATGCTGCCACCACCATGCTTGACTGTAGGGATGGTATTCTTGGCGTCGTATGCAGTGCCATCCAGTCTCCAAACGTCACGTGTGTGGTTGGCACCAAAGATCTCGATCTTGGTCTCATCAGACCAGAGAACCTTGAACCAGTCTGTCTCAGAGTCCTCCAAGTGATCATGAGCAAACTGTAGACGAGCCTTGACATGACGTTTTGAAAGTAAAGGTACCTTACGGGCTCGTCTGGAATGGAGACCATTGCGGTGGAGTACGTTACTTATGGTATTGACTGAAACCAATGTCCCCACTGCCATGAGATCTTCCCGGAGCTCCTTCCTTGTTGTCCTTGGGTTAGCCTTGACTCTTCGGACAAGCCTGGCCTCAGCACGGGTGGAAACTTTCAAAGGCTGTCCAGGCCGTGGAAGGCTAACAGTAGTTCCATAAGCCTTCCACTTCCGGATGATGCTCCCAAAAGTGGAGACAGGTAGGCCCAACTCCTTGGAAAGGGTTTTGTACCCCTTGCCAGCCTTGTGACCCTCCACGATCTTGTCTCTGATGGCCTTGGAATGCTCCTTTGTCTTTCCCATGTTGACCAAGTATGAGTGCTGCTCACAAGTTTGGGGAGGGTCTTAATTAGTCAGAAAAGGCTGGAAAAAGAGATAATTAATCCAAACATGTGAAGCTCATTGTTCTTTGTGCCTGAAATACTTCTTAATACTTTAGGGGAACCAAACAGAATTCTGGTGGTTTGAGGTGTTGAATAATAAATGACCCTCTGAATAAACTTTTCACAATTTAAAAAAAAAATAAAAAAAGAAATAACATTCTTTTTTGCTGCAGTGCATTTCACACTTCCAGGCTGATCTACAGTCCAAATGTCACAATGCCAAGTTAATTCCGAATGTGTAAACCTGCTAAATCTGCAGGGGGTTGAATACTACTTGTAGGCACTGTATATATATATTATAAATGAGGATTTTTAGGTAACCCTCTAAAAATGATGTAGTAGGGAGTCATATACACCCTGGAAAAATTAAGAGCGAGGGTCACATCGTAACCCTCTTGATGTGGTGAAGGAGGAGGTCACGAAAAAGAAGAAAACATGAATGGTATACCTTTGGGTGGGAACTGGTGCATGGGAATATGCAAGAAAAAGGGAACATTTTAGTCACCTTTATGATCTGCTTTATGAGTCAGCATGTCAGCATTTTCAGTTGACAAGCTAATGTGCATACCAGTTATTATGCCTCCGGTGGCACTAAGAATTCGCTCTGACATAATGCTAGCGACAGGGCAGGCCAGCACCTCCAATGCATAGAGGGACAATTCATGACCAGTGTCCAGTTTGGATGCCCAAAAATGTTATAGCACACAGAAACAACAGAGGACGCTCATATGGTCTGCTAGGTACTCCTTTACCATCTTCATAAACTTTTTTCTCCTTGGCAGAGTACCCTGCCTATATGAGCCTTAGCAATGGGAGGGTCTAATGAAACTGTCCCAGACCTTTGATAGTATTCACCTGTCTCTGTTGGACCTGGTGTGTGTCCCTCCTCTCTACGCCTTGGTTGTTCAAAGAAATATGGCCTCTGCCACCAACTTTGTGAAATGGAAATTTTTTGACCAATTCTTCAACTATTGCAACATTTTAGAAAGCTGGTTGTTATTTTATATGAAATTAAAGTTATAGTTTAATCTCTTTTAACTTTTGGTGCTATTGTTTATTGCACCATTTTAGTAGCAATCATCACCACAGGAAGGAGAGATGGAAAGTTCTCCCTGTAGCATGGGTTAAGAAGAGAGAACAACCAGTAATCAGTGTTGTCCAAAATGCATATAATGTGAGGGTCGTGGGAAATGCAGCAGGATATAAAGTCTGCCACGTGTTCCAGACTTCCAACAGTCAAGACTTCCCTGTCCCCATCAGGAGGACGGCTTTTCATCTCCTCCTCCTTATTCTCCTCCTCCTCTTCTGTTTTAGATCATTCATTTTGAACAGACGAGAAGCTGGTGTTGGTAATATCCTCTACAGCGCAGGCAACCATCTCCTGTTCTTCCTCTTCCTAAACCTCCTCCTCTACATTATCACCCAATCCGTGCTGAGAAAATGAGATGAGACTGATCAGGGTTGTATCACCTTTGTATCCTTCTCCTCTTCCATCTCCACCTGGTCTGCATGCAATGCTTCCTCTTTAATTGCGAGCTACAAGCATTTCAGTAGACACATAAGTGAGAAGGTTACTCTGATTATAGTGTCATCGCTGCTTACCATCTTGGTTGATTCCTTAAAGGTTTGCAGAACCACACAGATATCAGACATCCATGGCCACTTGTCAGTTCTTATATGCGGAGGCTGACCAGAATACTGAAGGGCATGTTATAACGGTTGTTCAACTATTGCCCTCTGCTGCTCAGAAAGATTTGCCAGCATATATAATGTTGAGATTCAGTACGTGGGCAGGTTGCAATTCTTTCGGTGAGGTGACACTTGCAAGTGCTGCTGCAGCACTGCCGGGCCTTCATCAGCTATAGGTGATTTGTGGAAATGGGTGAACATGTGGCTTACCTTAATGCGGGCTTTACACGAGACGAGCTATCGTGCAATGCATTGTCTGGGTCACGGTTTTCGTGCCGCACATCCGCCATCGTTCACGACGTCGTCTCGTGTGACACCTCCGAGCGACGCAGAATCGCTCACAAATCGTGAGTCGTGTACTCGTCGCTAAGTTTTAAAAAATTGTTTATTTAACATGGCGCCGGTTGTTCATCGTATCCGGGGTAGCACACATTGCTCCGTGTGACACCCCGGGAACGATGAACACAGCTTACCTGCGTTCCGCGGCACCCGCTGGCTATGCGGAAGGAAGGAGGTGGGCGGGATGTTTACGTCCCACTCATCTCCGCCCCTCCGCTTCTATTGGCCGGTGGCTGTGTGACGCCGCTGTGACTCCGAACGTCCCTCCCCCGTCAGGAAGAGGATGTTCGCCGCCCACAGCGAGGTCACTCAGCAGGTAAGTACGTGTGACGGCGGTTTAACGACTTTGTGCGACACGGGCAGCGATTTGCCCGTGACGCACAAACGACGGGGGCGGGTACGATTGCTCGTGCAATCGCACGATAGATCGTAACGTGTAAAGCCCGCATCACAGGTAGCTCAGGCAAATCTGGGTAGATTTTCAGAAAGAACTGTACCACTAAGTTGAGCACGTGGGCCTGGCATGGTAAGTGTGGAAGCTTGCTAAGCTTCGGAGAAGTATGAGATGTTCTGGTAGACCGTGCTTCTGTGAAACAAGAATAGTTCCACATGTGGCAATACTTTAAGTAGCTTTTATTATTATTTTATTTATTTTTAATAATAGCTACTTGAAGTATTACCACATGTGGAACTACTCCTCTATCATAGCAGCACGGTCTACCACAACATCTATCTCCTACTTCTCCTACTTCTCCTAATCTACGTGAAGTGGAAGATCTTCTTTCATCTGCAGATGTGACTGCAGCAGTTGAATAATCTATGGGCATTTATGGAGTCGTGACATACACAACCCGATCAAGTGAGCAACCCCCTCACCCCCCGGATTTCACTTTTAAAATACAATATTATCCAATGTGCGCTTGTCTTCTTTTTTTCTTTTCTATAAGCTTGCCAAGCTTCATAGCCACCGCCATGTTACAGCTATTATCACACATGACCATGTCTGGTTGTAGATTCAGCGGCGAAAGCCACAGATCTGTCTGGTTTATTAGACCTTTCAACAACTCTGCGGTGATGTGCTGTTTGTCATCTAAAGATATGCGTTTCAGCATAGCCTGTTGTCGCTTCACTGAGGCAGTGCTGCAGTGCTTCCAGGTTGTGACTAATATGGACAAAAATTCGAACATGGAGGATGAGGAAGAGGAGGGATTGCACGAACTTGTGTAGAAGGTGGGGGAAGCCCAGATAGAACTAGGGCACGCAATTCTAGGCATCATTAGAATATGTGCTGTCCCGGGGTGCAAATCAGTACCTCCACAAGGTTCACCCAGGGAAATGTAGCCTCCCTTGCCACAAGCACTTGTTCACGTGTTGGTGGTTAAGTAGATCTTCCCAGTAGCTGCATTGGTCAGGGCACAAGTGATGTTATAGGACATGTGCTTGTGTAAGGCAGGGACAACAAACTGGGAGAAGTACTGAGGGATGGCCGCTGCCATCAGGTTACGGAAAGCCTCAGTCTCCACAAGTTTAAAGGGCAACATTTCAAAGGGAAGCAGTCTGGAAATGTTCCTGTTTAGTGTTTGGGCTTGTGGGTAGGTGGCTGGGTATTTCCACTTGTATAACAAGGCCTGAGGTAGAGACAGGTGAAAGCTGAGCTGAGACAAGTAAGCGGACATGGTTGCTAATGGTGGTTGTGAATGTGCAATGACAAGTAAAGGGAGGGAAGCAACTGCGCCTGTGTCCTGCAATGGGGATTGCCCAGCACGTATCACAGTGTAAGAGGCAGTGGTGTCACCCGCAGATACTGATTGTGAACCCAGACATTCAGCCCACCTAGTTTGGTGCTTTGATGACATATGCCTGAGCATGCTGGAGGTGGTGAGACTGGTGGTTACGCACCTGCTGATCTTGGTATGGCACAGGTTGACAATCTCTGTTTTTTTTCTTATCAACCACACTTTCTGTAAAAAATAGCCAGACTGGGGAACACCTAACTAGAGTTGAGCACGGTTCATGATTCGTGGTTCTCCAGTTCGCGGTTCGAGTGATTTTGGAAGGTGTTCTAGATAGAACTAGAACTCGAGCTTTTTGCTAAAAGTTCGTTAGCTCGAGTTACGTTCGAGAACGGTTCTATCAGCAAAAAGCCTAGCTAATTACTAGCTGGCTTTTCACGGTAATAGTGTGAGTCACTCTGTGATTCACACTATTATCAAATTTCAGCGTATAGTGTGCGGGGGCTGCGTGTTTAGATCACTGCTGCTCGCCATTTTTTTTTTTTTTTCTTCCTTCCCTAAGCGCGCATGTAGTGGGGTGGGCCAGCATCTCAGCCAATCCCAGACACACACACGGATAAGTGTACTTTTTGCTAGAGAAGCAAGGGCATGTGTCATAGGCTGTCCATGTCACATGTCCTTGCATTATAAAAACGGACATTTTCGCCCAGCACGCCATTATCTGCCTTCTGAGTCTGGGTGTCAGTCACCGCTCACGCAGCTCCGGTGGCCAATCCTGCTGTGTACGCTATACACACAGCGCGCTACTCATTAGGGACAGAAGTTTATTTCAGCCCTTTTAAGGGCTAATTACAGCTGGCTCAGAGCCAAAGGTGACAGTCAGGTCCGTGGAAACAATTTTTACAGCTTCAGATAACAGCGTCTGTGTAGCTAAGCTCAGGGAATTCCTTGCTGCATTTCACCATTAGGAAGGATAGAATGTTGTGAATGTTAGTTATGTTTTGGCTGCTGGGAGGCTCCCTCTGGCGGCCAGGAATGGTTTGGACTTGAACCAGGTGTGTTGTGCAATGGGTGTTTCCTTTGCTAACTCTCTGATTATTTAAATCCTGGTCTGATTGCAGGCTGTTGCCGGATGTCAGTTGTTCTTTGTATCTCCAGCCTGCTTCATCCTGCTCTACAGCACATCTATCCCAGATAAGTGCTTGCTCTTTATTTATTGTCTCGTTCTTTTGCTTATCTGGGTTTGTCTTTTGCTGTGGTTGTTTTCAGTTTATTTGCATGCTGGGATTTTCCACCTCAGTGGTTTGTTGGGTACTCCCTGCAGTTCTTTGTGGAGTATAGCTCCTTTGAGTCCATGTGTATGTGGCTTGTTGAATTTGTTATGATTCTTGTTTTCTGTTCATTGGTATGACAAGGGCACCTGGTATAGGACGGAGTTCAGATCGTGTGATCTGAGGGCCTTTTTGTACTATCAGGAAGTTGGTATTTTGCAGGGTTTTTCTCTGGCCACCCTCAGTCCCTTTCCTGTCCTTTTCTATTTTAGTCAGCGGGGTCTCACCTTTTGCTAATCCTGTCATCTATCTGTGTATTGTGTTTTTCCTATATCACCGCAGTCTTTTAATGTGGGGGGCTTGCTATTCTTGTCTATTTTCAGAGAGTTATTCATCTTTCCTACCTTTAGGATAGTTAGTTCTCCGGCTGGGTTCGTGGTGCACAGGATGTTAGTTCACCCCTCGGCTACTTCTAGTTGTGATGGTTAGTAAGGGGATGGCGGCCAGATTAGTTGCCAATGCTCTTGTCACCTTTTGCCAATGATTTCTGGTGGTCTTCCATGGTTCCGGATCATAACAGTACATCTGGCCAACAAATTTAAAGGGTACTCTTGAGAAAGAGGAAAAAAAAAAAAAGCTGCTGAGAAATTTTTTTTTTTTTGGTGTTTTTCCTCTTCTTCTTTGGGTTCTGTGGAAGATTTCTTTTGTCTAGCATGGATGAATTAGATGAGCGGGTTGCTCATCTTGATGCTAAGATTCGTCGTATAGAGTCTTATCTTGCTCAGACTCCCCTTGCAGAGCCTAAAGGCTGCTTTACACCAGACAATCTATCGTGCAATAGATCGTCGGGGGTCACGGTTTTTGTGACGCACATCCGGCATCGCTGGCGATGCCGGCCTGTGTGACACCTCCTAGCGACGCAGTATCGCTCACAAATCATGAGTCGTGTACTGCTCGCTAGGTTCCATAATATTGTTTAATTTAGTTGTTCATCGTTTCCGTGGTAGCACACGCCGCTCCGTGTGACACCATGGGAACGATGAACAGCAGCTCACCTGCGTCACGTGGCCGCCGCCGGCTATGTAAAGGAAGGAGGTGGGCGGGATGTTTACGTCCCGCTCATCTCCGCCCCTCCGCTTCCATTGGCCGGCGGCCATGTGACGTCACTGTGATGCCGAACGTCCCTCCCACTCCAGGAAGTGGACGTTCGCCGCCCACAGCGAGGTCGCACGAGAGGTAAGTATGTGTGACGGGGGTTACTGACTTTGTGCGACACGGGCAGCGATTTGCTCGTGACGCAAAAAGGACGGGGGCGGGTACGATCGATTGTGAAATCGCACAATCGGTCGTACCATGTAAAGCAGCCTTAAGATTCCTGTTCCAGAATTTTTTTCAGGAGATAGTTCGAGATTTTTGAGCTTCAAAAATAATTGTAAATTATTTTTTGACCTGCGCCCTAAGTCCTCAGGGATTCCCGTATAGCAGGTTAAGATTGTCATCTCCTTGCTGCATGGTAACCCTCAGGACTGGGCCTTCTCTTTAGCGTCTGATGATCCGATTCTCAGTGATGTGGACTCCTTTTTTCAGGCCTTGGGTTTATTATATGACGAATCCAATATTGTGGACCAAGCAGAAAAATTCTTGTTGTCCTTAACTCGGGGTTTGGATTCTGCAGAAACGTTTTGTCAGAAATTTTGAAAGTGGGCGGTCCTTACCAAATGGAATGATGATGCGCTTGCTGCTCTTTTTCGGAAAGGGTGTTGCTGATTCTGTGAAGGATGTAATGGTAGGATTTCCCGTCCCTTTAGGTCTTGATGCCTCTATGACCTTGGCCATTCAGATTGTTAGGCGTTTACGTGAACGCAGGAAGATACCTGCTGGTTTTGTGCCTGTGGAACAGCCTTTGGAGCCTCTGGAGTGTGATAGGGTCTTTTCTAATGCTAGCCGGCAGGGGTTCAGACGGAAGAATAGACTGTGTTTCTATTGTGGAGACGCTTCTCATAACATCTCTGTCTGCCCTAAACGTGAAAGGAGATTGGCTACTTCTGTTACTGTGGGTTCTTTGCAACCAAAGTTTCTTTTGTCTGTCACATTGATTTGCTCATTGTCTTCCTTTTCTGCATTTGCCTTTGTGGACTCAGGGGCAGCACTCAATTTGATGGATTTTGGGTTTGCTGGGGATTGTGGTTTCCCCATGGTTCCTTTGCAAACTCCTATTCCTTTAAGGGGCATTGATGCTACCCCTTTGGCAGAACATAAACCCCAATTTTGGACCCAGGTGCCTATGAGAGTTGCACCAGCGCATCAGGAAACTTGTACATTTTTAGTATTGCATAATCTACAGGATACCTTGGTACTGGGATTTCCGTGGTTGCAGACCCGGTTCTTGACTGGAGATCCTTGTCGGTAGCTAGTTGGGGTTGTCAAGGTGTGCATCAGGACCTTTCCGTGTCATCCACGTCTGCTCAGGCAGTTGATGTTCCGGCCTTCTTGTCTGATTTCCGTGATGTATTTAATGACCAGGCATCTGATTCTCTGCCCCCCCACCGGGACTGTGACTGTGCCATTGAGTTGGTGCCCGGTTGTAAATTTCCCAAGTGGCGGATTTTCAACTTGTCTGTGCCCGAACATGATGCCATGCGGTCATACATCAGGAAATCATTGGAGAAGGGGCACATTCGGCCCTTATCTTCTCCTTTGGGTGCCGGCTTCTTCTTTGTTGCTAAGAAAGATGGTTCGTTGAGGCCTTGTATTGATTACCGTCTTCTTAATAAAATTACGGTCAAATATCAGTACCCTTTGCCTCTGATGTCTGATCTGTTCGCTAGAGTGAAGAGTGCCAAATGGTTTACGAAACTGGATCTCAAGGGTGCATATAATCTCATCCGTATTAAGGAGGGTGATGAATGGAAGAGGGCTTTTAATACTCCTGAGGGGCATTTTGAGTACCTAGTGATGCCTTTTGGGCTCACTAATGCACCCTCCGTCTTCCAGGCCTTCATGAATGATATTTTTCGGGACCTTATTGGTAAATTTTTGATTGTGTATTTGGATGACATCTTGATTTTTTCTGATGATTGGGACTCTCATGTTGGGCAAGTACGGGATGTTTTTCAGATACTTAAGGATAATGCACTGTACGTTAAGGGGTCAAAGTGCCTCTTTGGGGTGCAAAGGATTTCCTTTTTGGGCTTCATCCTGTCTCCCTTCGCTATTGAAATGGACCCGGTTAAGGTTCAGGCTATTTACGACTAGGTGCAACTGACTTCTCTAAAATCCCTGCAGCGGTTTTTGGGGTTTGCAAATTTTTACCGTAAATTTATAGCCAATTTTTCTGCCATTGTCAAACCTCTGACAGATTTGACAAAGAAGGGAGCTGATGCTGCGCATTGGACCCCTGAGGCAATTGTGGCCTTCCAGGAGCTTAAAAGGCGATTCACTTCTGCTCCAGTTCTGCAGCAACCTGATGTGTCTCGCCCATTTCAAGTTGAGATCGATGCCTCAGAGATCGGAGCAGGTGCTGTTCTGTCTCAACAAGACGCTACTTCGGGTAAACTTAAGCCCTGTGCCTTTTTCTCTCGGAAGTTTGCTCCTTCTGAACGGAATTAGGATATGGGGAACCGGGAATAATTGGCTATGAAGTGGGCATTTGAAGAGTGGAGGCATTGGTTGGAGGGGGCTAGGCATCAAGTTGTGGTGCTTACGGACCACAAGAATCTCATCTATCTGGAATCGGCCAAGAGGTTGAATCCTCGGCAGGCCAGGTGGGCTTTGTTTTTTACCCGGTTTAATTTTGTGGTCTTTTTTGCCAGGCACCAAGAATGTTAAGGCCGATGCCCTTTCCAGGAGTTTCTGTGCTGACTCTTTGGAGGTTGTCGAACCGTCTACTATCCTGAATGATGGTGTAGTTTTCTCGGCTATTTCGCCTGATCTGCGGTTGGCACTGGCGGAATTTCAGGGGGATAAACCTGAGAGATATCCTACAGGGAAACTGTTTGTCCCAGACCAATGGAGAGACCAAGTTGTCTCTGAGGTTCATTGCTCTGTTTTGGCGGGTCATCCTGGCATTTTTGGTACTCGGGATCTTGTGAGACGCTCTTTTTGGTGGCCTTCCCTGTCCCGAGATGTCCGTCATTTTGTGCAGTCGTGTGGAGTTTGTTCTAGGTCAAAGCCCTGTTGTTCACGTTCTAGTGGGCTATTATTGCCTTTGCCTGTACCTAAGAAACTTTGGACGCACATCTCTATGGATTTTATTTCAGAGCTTCCCGTCTCTCAGAAAATGACTGTGATTTGGGTGATCTGTGACAGATTCTCCAAGGATGGTCCACTTGGTTCCCCTATCTAAGTTGCCGTCTTCATCAGAGTTGGTGCCTTTGTTTTTCCAACATGTTGTTTGTTTGCATGGTATTCCCGAAAACATTGTTTCTGACAGAGGGGTGCAGTTTGTATCCAGGTTTTGGAGGATTTTTTGCTCCAAATTGGGTGTTCAGCTGTCTTTCTCCTCGGCGTTTCATCCTCAGACCAACGGTCAGACTGAAAGGGCTAACCAGACCCTGGAGACCTATTTACGGTGTTTTGTTTCTGCGGATCAGTATGACTGGGTTTCGTTTTTGCCTTTGGCTGAATTTGCCCTTAACAATAGAGCTAGCTCTACCACATTGGTGTCCCCCTTTTTCTGCAATTTTGGATATCACCCTAGGTTCCTCTCAGGGCAGCTTGAGGCGTCTGACTGTCCGGGGGTGGATTCGGTGGTCAACAGAATGCAGCAGATTTGGGGGCAGGTAGTGGATAAATTGTTTCAGTCCCAAGAAACTGCCCAAAAGTTTGCCAACCGGCGTCGGAATGTTGGTCCCCGGTTTAAAGTAGGGGACATGGTGTGGTTGTCCTCTAAAAATATTCCTATGAGAGTTCCATCTCCTAAATTTAAGCCCAGATTTATTGGACCATATAAGATTTCGGAGATTATTAACCCTGTATCTTCCCGTTTGACTCTGCCTGCATCATCTAAGATTCACAATGTCTTCCATAAGTCCTTGTTTAAGAAACATGTGGAGCCAGCAGTTCCTGCAGCAGCGCCTCCTGACCCTGTTTTGGTACAAGGGGATCTGGAGTATGAGGTTGAAAAAATTCTGGATTCCCGTCGCAGTAGGCGTCAGCTTCAGTACCTTGTGAAATGGAAGGGTTATGGATGGGCAGGAGGATAACTCTTGGGTTGTGGCTTCTGACATTCATGTGGACAGGTTGGTTCGCGCCTTCCATCATGCTCATCCCGAGCGACCCGGTGGCGTGGGTGAGGGTTTGGTGACCCCTCCTCAAGGGGGGGGGTACTGTTGTGAATGTTAGTTATGTTTTGGCTACTGGGAGGCTCCCTCTGGTGGCCAGGAATGGTTTGGACTTGGACCAGGTGTGTTGTGCAATGGGTGTTTCCTTTGCTAACTCTGCTTATTTAAATCCTGGTCTGATTGCAGGCTGTTGCCGGATATCAGTTGTTATTTGTATCTCCTGCCTGCTTCATCCTGCTCTACACCACATCTATCCCAGATAAGTGCTTGCTCTTTATTTATTGTCTGTTTCTTTTGCTTATCTGGGTTTGTCTTTTGCTGTGGTTGTTTTCAGTTTATTTGCATGCAGGGATTTTCCACCTCAGTGGTTTGTTGGGTACTCCCTGCAGTTCTGTGTGGAGTATAGCTCCTTTGAGTCCATGTGTATGTGGCTTGTTGAATTTGTTATGATTCTTGTTTTCTGTTCATTGGTATGACAAGGGCACCTGGTATAGGACGGAGTTCAGATCGTGCGATCTGAGGGCCTTTTTGTACTATCAGGAAGTTGGTATTTTGCAGGGTTTTTCTCTGGCCACCCTCAGACCCTTTCCTGTCCTTTTCTATTTTAGTCAGCGGGGGCCTCACCTTTTGCTAATCCTGTCATCTATCTGTGTATTGTGTTTTTCCTATATCACCGCTGTCTTTTAATGTGGGGGGCTTGCTATTCTTGTCTATTTTTTGAAGCAGAGAGTTATTCATCTTTCCTAACTTTAGGATAGTTAGTTCTCCGGCTGGGTTCGCGGTGCACAGGATGTTAGTTCACCCCTTGGCTACTTCTTGTTGTGATGGTTAGTAAGGGGATGGCGGCCAGATTAGTTGCCAATGCTCTTGTCACCTTTTGTCAATGATTTCTGGTGGTCTTCCATGGTTCCGGATCATAACAATAGAAAGTGAGGCTTCCTTTCCTCTACACTGACCCACAACCCGGCCACTGTACCTTCCTGCCCTTTTTTGCAAAGCCATTTTAATTGTAGAGTGCTGCCAGTTAGTGTCATCCATAGAGTGGCTGCTATACTCCATTATTGTGCCACTTGTGTCAAGCAAGTCCCACCACCTCTGCATTCTCCCCTCCTGCACATTTTTGCAAAGCCATTTTAATTGAAAAGAATGCTGCCAGTTAGTGGCATCCAAAAAGTGGCTGTTGGACTCTATTAGTGTCCCACTGGTGCCAAGCAATTTCCAGCACCTCTGCATTACACCCTCAAGCTCATTTTAACTAAGCTATTATAATAGCAAATACTGAGGAAACTTAGTGGCATCCTAAAAGTGGCTGTCGGACTCCATTAGTGTCCCACTGGTGCCAAGCAATTTCCAGCACCTCTGCATTGCACCCTCAAGCTCATTTTTACTAAGCTATTATAATAGCAAACACTGAGGAAACTTAGTGGCATCCAAAAAGTGGCTGTTGGAGTCCATTAGTGTCCCACTGGTGCCAAGCAATTTCCAGCACTTCTGCATTGCACCCAAAAGCTCATTTTTACTAAGCTATTATCATAGCAAACACTGAGGAAACTTAGTGGCATCCAAAAAGTGGCTGCTGGAGTCCATTGGTGTCCCACTGGTGCCAAGCAATTTCCAGCACCTCTGCATTGCACCCTCAAGCTCATTTTTACTAAGCTATTATAATTGCAAATACTGAGGAAACTTAGTGGCATCCTAAAAGTGGCTGTTGGACTCCATTAGTGTCCCACTGGTGCCAAGCAATTTCCAGCACCTCTGCATTGCACCCTCAAGCTCATTTTAACTAAGCTATTATAATTGCAAATACTGAGGAAACTTAGTGGCATCCTAAAAGTAGCTGTTGGACTCCATTAGTGTCCCACTGGTGCCAAGCAATTTCCAGCACCTCTGCATTGCACCCTCAAGCTCATTTTTACTAAGCTATTATAATAGCAAACACTAAGGAAACTTAGTGGCATCCAAAAAGTGGCTGTTGGACTCCATTAGTGTCCCACTGGTGCCAAGCAATTTCCAGCATCTCTGCATTGCACCCTCAAGCTCATTTTTACTAGGCTATTATAATAGCAAACACTGAGGAAACTTAGTGGCATCCTAAAAGTGGCTGTTGGACTCCATTAGTGTCCCACTGGTGCCAAGCAATTTACAGCACCTCTGCATTACACCCTCCTGCTCATTTTTACTAAGCTATTATAATAGCAAACACTGCTGCCAGTTTAATGGCCATAGTTGCATTGTCAGGGATAGTCAGTGTTGTTTCTTCAGCTGTTAATAAAGCTAGACCACCTCTGCAATCTACACCACCTCTCAATTTTTACTACCACATTTTAAGTGGCAAATCTTGTCGCTATGAAAATGAGTGGCAAAATGACAGATGCTGGTGGAAAGGGGAACAGGCGTGTTGGAAAAGGAATAAAAGTTTTTGTCCGTGGGGAAGGTGGCAAAGCTACATTAACATCTGCTGAAGATAGGCCATCTTCCAGCAAAAGTAAGATGTCTACTACTTTCCGTGGACAATCCGATCTTTTTTACGGACCCGAAAAACTGTAAGAAAGGTAGATGATGCACAAAAAAAGCACATGCTTGAATGGATCTCATGTGCTCCACCAAGTGCCCTCTCCTCCACCTCAACTACCGCATCCAAAAAAAACAGTGCTCTGAGTTGTCATCCAAATCACACTTGCTTTCTCCCAGCTCTCAAGTCTCCATCCACCCTTCACAGTATGGTGGAACAGAGATGGCTGAGTCTGCAGAGCTGTTCAGTCACACTATAGCTTGGGAATCCGAGGTATGCTCCCAAGCTACAGTGAGTACAGACCAGGAAATGGTCTGCAGTGATGCCCAGAACCTTTCCGACTCAGATTCAGGCCGTGATGACTAAGTTTCTGAGCATAATGTTGATCCCTATTCACAAACTGTAACACCTGTTGTTAGAGACAATGAGGAACATACTGATGACGATGAGACGCAGATACAAGATTGGGATGACAACTTAAATATTGGTTCACGTCAGGAAGAGGCTCGGTCTGAGGTTGAGGGGAGTGCAAACACGCTTGATGAGGAAGTTCTAGATCCCACCTACTGTCAACCCACAGTCAGGCACTTGAGGAGGTCAATAGAGTCGGTGGAGAAGGATGCAACTGACAACGAAGTTACCTTGCGCCTTCCTGGACAGAGGCGGAGTACTGGTAGCACGTCTACAACTGCATCCTCAGCCACCACTCTGCCTCTGAGCACTAGTCGGGGTGGCTCAGCAAATCGCATGTCCTCTAAGCCTTGCCTAGCCTGGTCCTTTTTTGACCTTGCAAAGGATCGCCCAAATCATGGGATCTGTAAAATTTGTCGGGAATCTGTTAGTAGAGGCAAAAACCTCAGCAGTTTGACATCTTCTTCCATGAATCGTCACATGAATAAATATCATATGTCCCAGTGGGAAGCTCACCGTGCTGCAATGCGGCCTAGCGGAGCGGACCATCCACCGCCTGCCCCTTCCAGTGCATCCGCGTGCTCTTCATCTTCTAGGATTGTGGGGACAGCTGTCACACCTGGTTTTCCACGCACACCTTCCACCACTGTAACCACAACAGGCAGTTTACTTGGTAGGTCGTCAGTTGGTTTGGAAGGGGAAACAAGTGCGTGTGTACAGCTCTCTCAGACATCGATAGCACCAACGTTGGATGAAGGCAACATCATGTGTACGCCTGCACTTTCCTCAGAAACCTGCATGTTTCCAGGGACACCCTACTCACCACCGTCTACACACAGCAGCCAGATCTCTGTCCCTCAAATGTGGACAAATAAAAGGCCATTTCCTGCGACCCATGACAAAGCTAAGAGGTTGACTTTATCCCTCTGTAAGCTATTGGCTACCGAAATGCTGCCTTTCTGCCTGGTGGACACACAGGATTTTAGAGACCTTATGTCTGTCGCTGTTCCCCAGTCCCAGATGCCCAGTCGCCACTACTTCTCTAAGAAAGGTGTGCCTGCGCTACACCAGCATGTCGCACACAATATCACCGCTTCCTTGAGAAACTCTGTGTGTGAACGGGTGCATTTCACCAACGATACTTGGACCAGTAAGCATGGACAGGGACGTTACATGTCGCTGATTGGGCACTGAGTAACGATGGTGATAGATGGTGAAGGGTCTGCTGCACAAGTCTTGCCATCCCCACGACTTGTGTGTCAATCCTTTGTCTGTCCAAGTACCTCCACTGCTTCTGCCTCCTCTACCTCGTCTGGGTCCTCCACCTCCGCCCCAAGCCTGCCTGGTCAGGCCACCAGTGTTGTAACTGTGCAGAAGGAATCACGCACCCCTCATTACTATGCTGGCAGCAGAGCGCAACGGCATCAGGCAGTCTTTATCTTGAAATGTCTTGGAACTAAGAGTCACACAGCGGCTGAGTTGTGGGCAGCTCTGGAGACTGAGTTTGGTAAATGGTTGTCTCCACTCAACCTGCAGCCTGGTAAGGCCGTGAGCACAATGCTGCAAACCTGGGTGCGTCCCTTCGCCTGGGCAAGGTGACACACGTGCCTTGTACGGCTCATGTGTTGAACCTTGTTGTCCAGCAATTTTTAACACACTATCCCGGCCTAGATGGCCTTCTGAACAGGGCACGAAAACTGTCTGCTCACTTCCGCCGTTCAACCGCCGCAGCTGAGCGACTTGCATCACTCCAGAAGTCTTTCGGCCTGCCAGTTCATCGCCTGAAATGCAATGTGCCGACACGCTGGAATTCGACTCTCCACATGTTACAGCAACTGTGGCAGCACCGCCGAGCACTGGTGCAATATGTCATGGGCCAACGAGATGCAGAGGTGGAGCAGATCACCCTGATGGAGTGGTCTCAGATCAAGGACCTCTGCACCCTTCTGCACAGTTTTGACATGGCGACGAATATGTTTAGCGCTGACAATGCCATTATCAGCATGACAATTCCAGTCATTTACATGCTGGAGCACACGCTAAACACTATTCAGAATCAGGGGGTGGGACAACAGGAAGGAGAGGAAGTACAGGAGAATTCATATGCGCAAGGGACAACAACATCACCAAGGTCCAGACGTTCATCATCACCAAGGCGGCAGGCAATGGACCATGCGGGACAGGGATCAATAAGGGCGCATGGTAGCAGGTAAAAAGGTTGAGGGAGGTGCAGGAGAACATGAAGAAATGGAGGACGAACTATCAATGGACATGGAAGACTCAGTGGATGAGGGAGACCTTGGTCAAATTTCAGTTGAAAGAGGTTGCGGGGAGATGTCAGAGGAAGAAAGAACGGTTAGCACCTCTATGCCAAAAACACAGCGTGGACTTGGTCCGCATGGCTGCGCAAGACACATGAGCGCCTTCTTGCTGCACTACCTCCAACATGACCCTCGTCTTGCCAAAATTAGAAGTGATGATGACTACTGGCTTGCCACACTATTAGATCCCCGGTACAAGTCCAAATTTTGTGACATAATTCCAGCCATAGAAAGTGACACACGTATGCAGGAGTATTAGCAAAAGCTGTTACTCGATCTTAGCTCGGTTTTTCCACCAAACAACCGTGGTGCACGGAGTGAATCACCCAGGAGTATCTCCAAATGAACATCGATGCCATGACTTTGCAAATGGAGCCTTGCTCATTTTGGGCTTCAAATCTTGAAAAATGGCCAGAGCTCTCCACTTACGCCTTGGAGATCTTGTCGTGTCCAGCTGCCAGCGTTGTCTCAGAACGTGTCTTCAGTGCTGCTGGATGTGTGCTGACAGATTAGCGACAGTGACAATGTGGACAGACTAACGTTCATCAAAATGAACAAGTCATGGATCCGCAAGGAATTTACTACCCCTGTGTCATCCTGGGGAGAGTAAATGCTTGTGTATTTTGAATGTGCTTGATGCAAATCTACCTGTGAAGTGTACAACTGGGGCACAAGTGCTGCCACTGAAGGAGGTGTCTGTGTGGCCCAATTTTTGGAAAAAAGGGAGACTCCGCTTGGAGTAACCCTTGCTTGCAGTGTTTCTAAAAATGGTCCAAGATGAACAGATCGGGGATCAGCAAAGACTTTGCTACCTACCACGGTGTCATCCTGGGGACGGTGAAGGATGGCGTATGTTTGAATGTGCTTGATGCAAATCTACCTGTGAAGTGTACAACTGGGGCACAAGTGCTGCCACTGAAGGAGGTGTCTGTGTGGCCCAATTTTTGGAAAAAAGGGAGACTTCGCTTGGAGTCACTTTGCGGTGTTTTACATGATTTTAGAAGGGCATGCCATGCCTATATCTGTGTCTCGTCCTCTTTTTCCTCGTAACGCTGTTTTGTTTTCGATTAGAATTTGTTCTTGTCACTTTCCCATGTGTTTGTGTTGTGAGTTGTTTGTGACCTTTTGGACACCTTTGAGGGTGTTTTCTAGGTGTTTTCATGTGTTTGTGATTGCCTCCCATTGTTTCCTATAGGGTTCGAGTGGTTTGCCGAACCGGTTCGCTGAACCAAACTCGAATGCGACTTCCGTTCGGCGAACCAAGCTTGAGCCGAACCGCGACCGGTTCGCTCATCTCTACACCTAACCCTTTGCCTTGTATCTGGAGACATGTGGGTAATCTTGGAAACAGTTCTCCACCTTCTCCCTCTGGCCACCCCACTGCCTCTTGCTGGCTGATGCAGTGCTGTAGATCCCTCCACTTTCTGTGCTTTCATGCTCTTTCTGCATGTCAGTGACTTCATTGTCCACTACCTTGTTTTCAATTTCCTCTCTCTTGTCTTCCTCCTGACTTGTTGACATGTTGACAACTGTCTCTCATCATTATCCACCACTTGAGACAGTAATTGCCATTTCCACTGTCGTCTTCTTGTGATTGTGGCTGCTTAAATATTTAGACATCAACACACATGATCTCTTCATGTCCATCTTGAAGCATGCATGGTGAGATGCCAGAAGAAGCTATAAATTGAAAAGTAAAGAGCTCCTCAGAGTGTCCAAGTGTGGGATTACTTGTCTCCTGGGACTCGTCATGGTGGGAGGAAAGATAATGAAGGTGAAGATTTTGTAGTCCAGACTCTTGGTTAGTGAGACTGGACGATTGTGAAGACAGGGTTGTGTTGGAAAACAGACTGGAAGCATTGTCTACCATCTAACCTATCACCTGTTCTCATTATTTTGGATTCAACAGTAGTGTGCCAAGCCCACTGCAAAGAGGAACAGAAAGATAAATCTAGATGATGACTGTGTTTTTTAAACTCCTGCAACAGGCACAGTATCCCCTGGCCCATGGCCTCTGTATGCACAGCCATTTGCGTGACATGCACTTTCACATTGCTTACCTTACACCTTGCACATTTTAAATTAAGTGTGCAGCTAATTGAGGTATTTTTTATAGGATAGAACAATTTGAATTAGTCCTCAAAATGACTTTTGGGTTAATGTAGCACCATCAAGGAAGGTAAGGCAATAATCCCTTCATAGATGTCTCTAATACATTATCCCTTCTTTAGCAGCTCTCCCTACACTAACTGCAGCTAGGAAGCATTATTATTAGAGAATAGAGTATATTTGAATTAGCCCTGAAAAGAACTTTTGGGTTAACAAAGCAGTAGCAAGGAATGTAAAGCACAAATCCCTTCCTAGATATTTATAATACACTGTCCCTTCCCGAACAGCTCTACCTTCACTAATTGCAGCTAAAAGCAGTATAATTGGAGAATAGAACATATTTGAATTAGCCCTGAATTAGACTTTTGGGTTAATGTAACAGCAGCAAGGAATGTAAGGCAATAATCATGCCTCTAATACACTATCCCTACTTCAGCAGTTCTCCTTACACTAATTCCAGGTAAGAGTGGTGTTATTAGAGACTAAAATACAGTTAGGTCCAGAAATATTTGGACAGTGACACAATTTTCGCGAGTTGGGCTCTGCATGCCACCACATTGGATTTGAAATGAAACCTCTACAACAGAATTCAAGTGCAGATTGTAACGTTTAATTTGAAGGTTTGAACAAAAATATCTGATAGAAATTGTAGGAATTGTACACATTTCTTTACAAACACTCCACATTTTAGGAGGTCAAAAGTAATTGGACAAATAAACCAAACTCAAACAAAATATTTTTATTTTCAATATTTTGTTGCGAATCCTTTGGAGGCAATCACTGCCTTAAGTCTGGAACCTATGGACATCACCAAACACTGGGTTTCCTCCTTCTTAATGCTTTGCCAGGCCTTTACAGCTGCAGCCTTCAGGTCTTGCTTGTTTGTGGGTGTTTCAGTCTTAAGTCTGGATTTGTCAAGTGAAATGCATGCTCAATTGGGTTAAGATCTGGTGATTGACTTGGCCATTGCAGAATGTTCCACTTTTTTGCACTCATGAACTCCTGGGTAGCTTTGGCTGTATGCTTGGGGTCATTGTCCATCTGTACTATGAAGCGCCGTCCGATCAACTTTGCGGCATTTGGCTGAATCTGGGCTGAAAGTATCTCCCGGTACACTTCAGAATTCATCTGGCTACTCTTGTCTGCTGTTATGTCATCAATAAACACAAGTGACCCAGTGCCATTGAAAGCCATGCATGCCCATGCCATCACGTTGCCTCCACCATGTTTTACAGAGGATGTGGTGTGCCTTGGATCATGTGCCGTTCCCTTTCTTCTCCAAACTTTTTTCTTCCCATCATTCTGGTACAGGTTGATCTTTGTCTCATCTGTCCATAGAATACTTTTCCAGAACTGAGCTGGCTTCATGAGGTGTTTTTCAGCAAATTTAACTCTGGCCTGTCTATTTTTGGAATTGATGAATGGTTTGCATCTAGATGTGAACCCTTTGTATTTACTTTCATGGAGTCTTCTCTTTACTGTTGACTTATAAACAGATACACCTACTTCACTGAGAGTGTTCTGGACTTCAGTTGATGTTGTGAACGGGTTCTTCTTCACCAAAGAAAGTATGCGGAGATCATCCACCACTGTTGTCATCCGTGGACGCCCAGGCCTTTTTGAGTTCCCAAGCTCACCAGTCAATTCCTTTTTTCTCAGAATGTACCCGACTGTTGATTTTGCTACTCCAAGCATGTCTGCTATCTCTCTGATGGATTTTTTCTTTTTTTTCAGCCTCAGGATGTTCTGCTTCACCTCAATTGAGAGTTCCTTAGACCGCATGTTGTCTGGTCACAGCAACAGCTTCCAAATACAAAACCACACACCTGTAATCAACCCCAGACCTTTTAAGTACTTCATTGATTACAGGTTAACGAGGGAGACGCCTTCAGAGTTAATTGCAGCCCTTAGAGTCCCTTGTCCAATTACTTTTGGTCCCTTGAAAAAGAGGAGGCTATGCATTACAGAGCTATGATTCCTAAACCCTTTCTCCGATTTGGATGTGAAAACTCTCATATTGCAGCTGGGAGTGTGCACTTTCAGCCCATATTATATATATAATTGTATTTCTGAACATGTTTTTGTAAACAGCTAAAATAACAAAACTTGTGTCACTGTCCAAATATTTCTGGACCTAACTGTATATATGAATTAGCCCTGGAAAGGGCTTTTCGGTTACCGTAGCAGCAGCAAAAAAAATGTAAACCAATAATCTCTTCTGAGATGCCTTCAATAAACCATCCCTTCTCCAGCAGCTAGCCCTACACTAATTGCAGGTAAGAGCAGTATTTTTATTTTTAGAGAATAAAATAGATTTGAATCAGCCCTGGACTGGACTGGACTTTTGGGTTCACGTAGTAGCAGCAAGGAATGTAAGGCAATAATCACTCTAACACACTATCCCGTCTCCATCTTCTCTCCGTATACTATTTCTGGGGAACAGTGCCCTGAACATGCAATCATCGAGTCTTATATAGAACCGATAATGGAAGGCAGATGGTGAATCACAGTAATGCCAGTAGCAAACATGCTTACAGCATTACTGTGATTGATTGGCAATCCTCACCTTTTAGTGGCTGAAAAACAGCTGCAAAATATGTGGGGCGGGGACTTGAGCATGGTTCCCGAGTGCCAGGTTACTCAATCGAGTACCGATCATGTCTAGCACATCGTTACTCGATCATGTACTGAGCATGTCGATCAAAGCTTGCTCAACAATAATTATTAGATTTTCTATATAACTAATAAAATCTAAGTTGGTTGCCCCACGCATAAATTAAAAATCATATTATTAAACATTTTAGCGATATATGCAATAACGCAAATACTAATTGCAACACATCTTCTGTGGCTAAACCCTTCATTTTCCATCTTCAAAGACAAACTTCTTCTTTACAAGTGTTTAGGATTGAAAAGGTTAACAGACCTTCACAGGGTGGGTTATCAAGAGACGTCTATTAAACAAAGAGCTATTTTAAATAAAGTTTGCACCAAACACCTGAATAAAATTTTGTATTACAATTCATGTGAAAACTCTACTAAAGACACACATATACTGTCCCAGTGAAAAATAAAAAAAATAAAATGTCCTGCTGTTCTCAAAGAGTATATTCAGCCGTAGAGGCTTACACCTTCCTTGTTTCCGACACTGATAGTGAGGGAGAGGATGCCACACTGCTCTATTTTTCCTCTTCATCCACCTCCTCTAGTGATAATAACATGTCAATGAGATGCCCCAAGATTGCAAATGAACCAGCCCCCACCGTTAGAATCCCCCTGTGGACCTCACCCCCTGATGAACATGAGTATGTGCACATGTCTAGTATTCGGTGCAGAAGTTTCTCCAACTCTTGTCAGGTAAAAGGCGATGGCAAAAATGTGCATTTTTGCTTAGTTTTTGATGCATCTTGGGTTCGTTTTTGACATACGTTATTGTTGTAGATTTTTTCAAAATATTAGAATGGGTGAAATCTGCAGCAAAAACACTGAAAGAATTGACATGCTGCAGATATATTTCTACACCAAATCTGCAAGGTGAAAACACTCAATATGTGCATTAGACTTCAGGATTCTCATTCACTTTGCTGGCATCAGGATTACTGTCAGGTTTGTGACAAATCTGCACTGAAAAACACATTAAAAAAGCGATAAAAAAAGCAACGTGTACACACCACCTAAGAGCCTGAGATTCCTGACTTTGTGTCCCGATCAAGAGTTCAATTTGACACTTTCAGTGTCACAGAAATTGACTTTTCCAATCTTTTTTTCTCTACTAATATTATAATTCTCATGATGACCCAGACAGATTTATATGCTCAACAATTTTTATCCCAAAATCCCACTTCATTAATTAATTAGAATTATGAAGTTTTGAGGTCTTTGGCTTTACATGGGGAAAGTGAAGAAGCCAGAAATTCGGCAATATTGGAGTGCTGATATTTTATAAAACAATCCAATGATCCGCATGGCAACGGCCTGGAGAGGCTTTGAGGCCAATGTCAAGTTTTTGCATTAAGACAATAATACAGTGTCCATCATGAGATGACCCCCAACTTTGACCGACTTTTCAAAGTTACGCCTACATTGTTCAGGTTAGCAACACATTTGCTGAGGTGTACATTCCTGAAAGGAACATCTGAATGGATGTATTCCTAAAACATTTCAAGGGGAGGCCTAAATTCTAGCAACACTTCCCCAGTAAGAGGGCCAGGTATGGAATTAAACTGTATAAACTGTGAGACAGTATCTCAGGTTACACCCTTTGATTTAGAGTTTATGAAGGGATGGAGAAACGGATTCAATCCTCTGAATTTCCCCTGTCTTGGGAGTGAGTGGGAAAATTGTGTGGGAATTGGTGCACCCACTGCTGGATCAGGACTATTACCTGACCATAAATAACTATTACAACAGCATTTTTCTCTTCAAATCCCTCTTTATCAGAGCTACCGCAGCTTGAGGTACTGTGCACAAAAACCAGAGAGGCCTCTCTAGGTCAGTAATTGGGCAGCTGCTCAGAAAGGATGAGAGCAAAGCACAATGTAGCAACAACCTGTTGGTAGTCAAGTATAAGGACAAGAGCACCTCCACCTCAGTATGAGGTTCATCTAAACAGGTTCACAAATCAGACTGTGTTTTGGTACAATAAAACATGGCAGAAGTTGATCTCTCTGATCAAGTTCAATAGCCGTGCAAAAAACAAAAGTGTTGAACAAGAAGCTGGATGGGCACATCGTACGGATGGCAATGTATAACGCTTATGTGCTATTACAATGTGCAGGCCAGACACTCACATTCCTACAGTTTCAGGAGGTGTTTATCAGTGCCCTAATATTTGGAAGTCAGGAAGGGGAGGGCCTCAGTGTCTCTGGAACTGTACTGTGTAGTACAAGGGCAACATTTTCCCGGTGAAGTCCCAAAAACTGCAAGGAAGGGAATAAAACTGAAAAGATGCCTTGTGTGTTACAAAAGGGGTATAATAAAGAACACAACTTGGCAATATGACACCTGCCTAAAAATATATTGTATAAAAAAAATGAAATGCGTTCAAGTGTACCACTTATCCATGGATTACTAAATGTATTTCTGATTTACTTTGCACTCCTTGATGAACTCTGCATGTGACGTCCTGGACCCCAGGGGTCACAGGTAATAACACCTATCACATTTCACACACCCCAACCCCTTGTGAGGTCACACACACGTCACCTGAAAGGGAGACCTGATGCCTCCCTCAGGGCCAGTAGAGCACACCAGGTGGGCGGAGTCAGGCAGAAAGACACGCCCACCAAAGAGACTACTGTCCTGAGGCAGGAAGTACAAACAGTGAAGTTCTAGTGAGAGAGCTGACAGGAGGTGAAAAAGGGGAGAAACTGTCAGGGACCCGGGTTGGAGCCTGGGCCCCTTGGAAAACGTCAGGCAGGCAGACGGTGGTGGCCGCCTGCAGGAGTACCGGTACAGCAACCTGTAGAACCGTACGGACCAGGCCTGAGTTGGAGCTCGCTGGTCCTGAACCTTGGAGTCAACCGTGTACCGGAGCACCAGAAACCGGGTACTCAGACCCCGTCCTAGCTTAGAAGCCACTGAGTATAGGCAAATTGACTGATTGCTGGCTGATGAACCTCACGGGTTCATCCACACCCAAAATCCTGAAAGAAGGCAAAAGCCCACCGAGACCGGGTGAGCGCCACCGCCAAGGGCCAAACACCCGATGGGCCAGTGCCTGCGGGCAACAGAGGGCTCCTCCGGCAGCTCAATGCCGGGGAGCGGGCTACCACTGCCCAGGCAGGGGAGCCAAAACACAACTACCAGAGGTGCATGGGAAAGGGGCCACCATCAAACCCACAGGGGACATCAGCAGCCGGACACGGGAACCGACCACATCCGAACTTTGGTTTACCACTGACTCTGAGTGTGAATTAATCATGAGTACACCAGTGCCATCTGGGCACGACACTACACCGCGGCACGGTACCCTGCACCCCGTCAACAACATCAGCGCTTGCAGTCCCCCAAGCCGGGGCCCCGGGACACACCACCCCTACCCACGGAGGGGGCTACCATCTTGGCTGCATCCGCAACACCGATCCCGGACGAGCCGCAGCGGTGATGCATCCCGTTACCACGACCCGTGGGTGGCGTCACGACCCGTGAGACAACAGCGCGGCCCTCCCCGGCTGCGCGCCCTATCCCACCACCACCACTCCACTACCTCTCCCCTCTAACAGAGCGACGTGGCCCCCGGTCCAGAGGCGCTCGTGCCACCGACAGCCCGAGCCCGGACCTCGAGCCGCTCGGCCCGAGCAAGCGGAAGAAGCGGCCGGGCCCCTCTCAGGGTGGTACATGCACATTTTACATATGCCACCCTGATTTACTCTACACATTTTACATATGCCACCCTGAAGTGCTCTATACATTTCACATACACAGTTGAAACCAGAAGTTTACATACACTTAAGAAAATACTGAACTTCAAAGGGTTTAGAGGCGGGCAACTAAAATAATAAATGAACTGGGTGCATTACCATACCCAGAGAAGTTATCAAAATTAGGTCTGTTTACTCTAGAAAAGAGAAGACTTAGAGGAGACCTAACAAATATGTACAAGTATATCAGAGGGCAATACAGAGATCTCTTCCATGATCTCTTTGTACCAAGGACTGTTACAAGAACAAAGTGGCATTCTCTTTGTTTGGAGAAAAGAAAATTTCTGCACCAGCATAGAAGAGGGTTCTTCACGGTAAGAGCAGTGAGGCTCTGGAACTCTCTTCCTGAGGAAGTGGTGATGGCCAACTCGCTCAATGAATTTAAGAGAAGAAAGGATACTTTTCTTGTTAGTAGCAGTATAGAAGGTTATGAATAGCATAATATTACAGGTAGATAGTAACTAGACTATGCTATGTCTATATTGCACTGAATAAAGCACCTGGTCACTCAGCTGGATCGCTTTTCTTCATTTTCATAGTGGGGGAGAGACCGTGTGGTCTTAGAATTTTTTGTATCAGGAGATTGGTATTTTTTGCAGGGCTTTTTGCTGGCTCAAATCAGTTATATTTCCTGTCCAATTGTATCTAGTAAGTCGGGCCTCACCTTTGCTAATCTATATTTTCTATCTGTGTTTTGTGTTTTCTTAGATCACCATCGTTTACATGTTGAGGGCTTATTTCTTTGGGGACTGCTCCGAGGCAAGTTAGGATTCCTCATTTCTATTTTTGAGGTGTAGCAAGTTTCTCCGGCAGTGACGAGGTGTCTAGGTGTGTTAGGAACATCTAACTGCTACTTCTAGCGTTGTCCGATACATAGGGGATTGCGGTCAGCTTAGTTTCCAACTCTTGTGGTTTTGATTTTTCCTGATTAATCAGATTTTTTGTGATCGTCCATGGTACCAGTTCATAATAGAACCCCCAAGTGAAAAATATCTAAATAAGTCACACATATTTGAGAAAGCACCACGCGAGACGCGCATAGGGGAACATAGCTGTGCCGATCTGCATTTCAAACATGTGTAATGTTCTTTTAATAGTTATGGTTTATTTTGAATTATCACTTGATTTCTGTTGGTATCTTTTATAGCATATTCATGACAGGGAAGTGTGAGCTATTGGACACAAGTTACCTCGAACACATGAACTGGGGTGGATAGTGCGATAACAGGTGGCACTCTGCCACCTATTGTTTATTATATGAAGATTTACAGCCTTTTTTCCTCTTTATGCATTGGTCACTTTAGAATGCATCCTATCCGCTCAAACTAACGTAATCTATTTGGACATTTTGGTGCACAGTCACGTTATGTCTAAATATAAAGATACGTTGAAAATATGAATTAATGTTTGACTTTCATAAATTTATATAGGGATATTTTATCACCTAATCACTGCCTAAGTATTTTAAACTGTCATTATACCATAAGAATTCGTAATATCATCATGCTAAATTAGAAAAATAAGGACTATAAACTATTCTGTCTGGATCAATTATCTTTAAATATATATTGGGATCAATTTGAAATAATCACTAAGTGCATTTGTGTGTGTTAAGTAACTTAATAAAATATGGCTGTTTTAATATTTTACCTGAAGACGGCGTTCCGCCGAAACGCGTTGTGTGTTATACATCTGCCATCTGTCAGTGTGATCAAGCCGGTGCCATCATATCTATTTTGATAACTATTTTTACAAGATGAAATAAAAGTCTAAAGGTGGCTTTACATGCTATGAGATCGCTAAAGCGATCTCATTGAGGTCACGGAATTTGTGATGCACATCCGGCCGCTTTAGCAATGTCGTTATGTGTGACACCTATGGGCGATTTTGAATCATCCCAAAAATGTTCAAAATCGCTCATCGGTGACATGCCCCCCTCTTCCCAATTATCGTTGCTGATGCAGTAACGATGTTGTTTGTCGTTCCTGCGGCAGCACACATCGCTACGTGTGACGCCGCTGGAACAACAAACATCTCCTTACCTGCATCCACCGGAAAAGGAGGAAGGAAGGAGGTGGGCGGCATGTTCCGGCCACTCATCTCCTCCCCTCCTTTTCTATTGGGCGGCGGTTCAGTGACGCTACTGTGACGTCGCTGTGACGCTGAACGAACCGCCCCCTTAGAAAGGAGGCGGTTCACCGGTCACAGTGACGTTGCAGAGCAGGTATGTGCGTGTGACGCTGCCATAGCGATAATGTTCACTACGGCAGCGATCACAACATATCGTGCCACTGACGGGGGTGGGTGCGATTGTGACGGGGGTGTACAACAGAGCAAAGGATGGACGAGGCCGAGGGACAATCCAACAGGTTTATTAACAGGAATGCAAGAACAGCACACGATAAGTCCACGTAAAACAGATTCGGGGGCCCTTCCCGACAATCCTCGGACCGGATTACAAAGCAATCGTCCTTACAGTAGTCCAAAGAGTTCCACACAATCCCACGGGCCGCCACACAGGCCTAGCTCCGTCCGTGTCCACAGCCACACAGGCTGGAGCTCCTGCTCCCTTCAAGTTTCAGCTCACTCTGACTGAATCTCCCAGGTAAGCAGAGTTTACACTAGTTGGACTCTAGGCCCACCTCCCCCTACTCCCAGGGATGGAAGTGCCTCAAGAGGATATAACCTTGCATTTTAGGGGGTGATTACCTACAACAATAGAAATGTACACAGAAGTAGTTCAAATAAGACAATGAACCCAGCCTGAAATAGGAATCTGTACAGCATATACAGTGAGAGGGTAAATTACATCTTCACAATCCCTCCCCCTCCCAACTTGTGTACGTACTAGGGACCTCTACAGGTCACTGGTTAAGTACACACAGGCAGAGCGTTACTTACATGTGGCTTCATGCAGCCACGAATTGGCATCGTAGCTCTCCCACATCATTGCCCAGGAGAACAGCTGCAGGCAGACCACCCATCACCCCAACCACACATCGCCTGACCCCAAAACCAAAGCTCAGATCCACAGTGGCTGTGGGAATAGTCCTCCATTGTCCACCAGCCAGTTCAATGACAATCCCAGGTCCTCTATGGATTGCCTCAGGCCGAACCACTCGGGGATCAGCCAGTGTGAGGAAAGCACCCGAGTCACAAAATCCAACAAGTCTCTGTCCATCCAGCACAACCTCCTGCAAGTGCTTACCTCGATGAGCAGAAGTCGTCATAACTGCGGGTCGCACCCCGTAAACTCCTGGTGGTGCAACATGGGGGCTGAGTCACTAGGCCAGTCCTCACATAACGGTGCCACATCTTCCTCCATGGCACTGGGCTGTAAATAATTAACAATCCGATTGGGTGCAGGATCAGTCCTCATTTGAACAGCTGGGCAGGAGACTTGCCGATGCCCTGGCTGTCCACATTGATAGCATCTGAGCTGAGTCTCCCTCCATCCAAGGCGTCCTCTTGGGTAAGGGGTAGGGGAACTTGGAGGCCGGCTCCCACCTGAAGGTGCTGTAGGGGTTTGAGGATGATTCCTCCATGGGCTGGCTGGGCATGAGGCCTGCAAATGCCCGGGATGCCTACAAACATAACACCTGCGCTCTGTTACTTCCTCTCCCCGGCGTATTCCAGAAAGTGCAGTAGAAGCAACTGGAGGCACATTAAGGCTATGTGCACACGCTGCGTTTTTTTGACGCTGCGTTTTTGTGCGTTTTTGGCCGCTAAAAACGCACAAAAACGCACCTGCGTCGAAAAAACGCGGCAAAAAACGCACGCGTTTTGCCGCGATTTGGTGCGTTTTTTTGCTGCGTTTTGCTGCGTTTTTGCTCACTGCGTCCTTATGCGTTTTTTATCAGTGAACAAAAAAAAAAAGGTCTGATGTCATTTCCTTCTTCAATGTGTTCTTCATTCTCCACTAGTGTATGCAGAAGAGCAGACAGCTGCAGAACTACAAGGCTCAGCATCCTCGATCCAATAGTGTATGCAGGACAGCAGACAGCAGCTGTCGAACTACAAGGCTCAGCATCCTCCATCCAATAGTGTATGCAGGAGAGCAGACAGCAGCTGTCGAACTACAAGGCTCAGCATCCTCCTTCCAGGACTGTATGCAGGATTTCTTTGCCCCCCCAAAAAAAAAAAATGACGTGGGCTTCGCCATATTTTTGTATGCTAGCCAGGTACAGCAGGCAGGTACGGGCTGCCCCCAACCCCCAGCTGCCTATTTGTACCCGGCTGGGAACCAAAAATATAGGGAAGCCCTTTTTTTTTTAAATTATTTCATGAATTTCATGAAATAATTTAAAAAAAAAATGACGTGAGCTTCGCCCCATTTTTGAGTCCAGCCGGGTACAACTAGGCAGCTGGGGATTGGAATCCACAGTGCAGGGTGCCCATGCTTTCTGGGCACCCCCGCTGTGAATTGCAGTCCCGCAGCCACCCCAGAAAATGGCGCTTTCATAGAAGCGCCATCTTCTGGCGCTGTATCCAACTCTTCCGGCTGCCCTGATGCCGGGTGGCTAGCCAGGTAATAATGGAGTTAGGGCTAGCTGTATATTATCAGCTAGCCCTAAGCCCGAAATTCATGGTGTCACGCCAATATTAGACATGGCCACCATGAATTTCTAGTAAAGATAAAAAAAAAACACAACACAGAAAAATATTTTTATTAGAAATAAAACACAACACAATTAGTGACTCCATCTTTATTGAAATAAACCCCCCTCCGCAGTAATCCTGGGTCAGGGTCCCGCGCCGTCCAATCAGGATCCAATATCATCTGATCGGTTTGCTGGAAGGCAAAGCGATCAGATGATGTGTCAGGATCAAGTGCCTGAATCACATGACACATCAGCTGATTGTATAAAAGCCGAGTATACAATCAGCAGATGCATCAGTAGAAAAAAAAAAAATAATAATACTCACTTATGTGCTGAATTACCGGCAGCTCCCGGAGCGATGGGGCGGGAGTCTGATCCTGTCCGATCGCTGCAGCAGCTGCCGGTAATCAGGGATGAAGTCTCCTGACGCATCTGCTGATACCGGCCGGGCGCCCGCGTCAGCCCGAGACTCGATCAGCTGATGCGTCAGGTGACTGCATCAGGTGATCCATCGCCAGGTCCTGCAAGCAAGGTCCTGCCCCGGGGAGACTGCACACAGCCGGAGCGGGAGCGGCGATACCGTGACAGGAGCTGGGAGCGGGCATGGCACCGCGAGGCTGCAGACAGGTGAGTATAACTTTTTTTTTTTTTATTCTACTGTTAACTTTTGTTTTCGCAGCCGCTTCCACCTCCTGCCTGTACATGGCGCCGCACGGCAGCATACATGCACAGGACGGGAGATGGACACGGCGGTGACGGTACCGGGAGGATTCATGCTTCTGTCTATACTGACAGAAGGAATCCTCTTCCTGTACACGTCACTTTACTACCCACCTCCTGCGCTTATAGCTGCGTTTTTGGTCTTAGAAACGCACCAAAACGCAGCTATTTGCGTTTCTCATTGCGTCTTTCAACATCCCATTGAACTCAATGGATGAAAAGCGCAGTGAAAAACGCGGGAATAATTGACATGCTGCGTTTTTGTGGTCACCACAAAAACGCAGCTGAAAAAAAACGCTGTGTGGGGACAGCAAAAATGAAAACTCATAGACTTTGCTGGGGAAGCAAAGTCATGCAGTTTTGAGGCCAAAAACGCACCCGAAAAACGCGCAAAAACGCCGAGAAAAACGCACCGTGTGCACATAGCCTAACACGGGTATCAACATGTGGTGGCTTAGAGGAACGGGGAACAATGGGGACAGAATAACTGGGGGCATCCGGTGTTGTGGAGCTGTTAGGCGTCTCTCCATCCTCCAACAGAACCCTCCACTGAGGCTTGATGGTGAGAGCCTCATCAGCGAGAGCAGCAGCTTCCTCCACTGTCGCTGGTTTTCTCTCACGCACCCATTCCCGGATCTCAGCGGGGCACTGGGCAAAGAATTGTTCTTTTAGGATGACCTGCAGGAAGGTCTCCCAAGATAAGGCCTCCTCTGCCTCCAGCCAGCGATTACATATTTGTTTGAGTCTATGAGCATATATCTTAAAAGACACTTCCCCATCACAGGCTAAAGCACGGAACTGAGTCCTGTAAGTGTCTGGGGTCACAGCATAATGTTTTAGAATAGTCTGTTTAATCTCCGCATACTCACAGTTCCACCGAGGGTCCATAGCTCTATAGGCTTCAGCAGCTCCCCCCTCTAGGAGCCCAACCAGATGCCGGACACGCTCCCTGTCCGGGACTTCCATTAATCGACACTGATGCTCAAAGTCCTGGAAGAAGCCCTCAATGTCGCCTGCAGCCTCATTAAACGGCTTAAAGTCTTTGCGGGACACTTTGGGAAGTTCCCTCATGATGGGTGCTGGGGTTTCAGTCTGTCTGGAACCTCTCGCGGCTTCCACAGCGAGCTGCTTATCCAGCAATGCCATCTCCTCCATCCTGCGCTCCTTCTCTTCAGCTCCACGCATGGCCTCCCTCTTATCTTCTATGGTGGCCTCATCTCCAAGCAGTGCCATCTTTTCCTCATACCACACAACCCATTGACTTTTTTGGGTATTTACCTCCAGCTCCCGTCTTTCTTCCGTTTGCTGTGAGGATCCTTCCTCCACGTCATTGAGAGCAGACTCCTTCTAGCGCCTCAATCAGCTGCTCCTTGGAGAGTCCTTTGAAACGAACTCCTACTTCACGGGCCTTTGATTGCAGGCTCCCCAAAGTCCAGGTCTTGTACTCTGCAGTGCTGGTTAATGATGTTGAGCCATTGTCCTCCATTCCTTCTGCTCTGATCCCGCCGCTGCCAACCAGTTTGTGACGGGGGTGTACAACAGAGCAAAGGATGGACGAGGCCGAGGGACGATCCAACAGGTTTATTAACAGGAATGCAAGAACAGCACACGATAAGTCCACGTAAAACAGATTCGGGGGCCCTTCCCGACAATCCTCGGACCGGATTACAAAGCAATCGTCCTTACAGTAGTCCAAAGAGTTCCACACAATCCCACGGGCCGCCACACAGGCCTAGCTCCGTCCGTGTCCACAGCCACACAGGCTGGAGCTCCTGCTCCCTTCAAGTTTCAGCTCACTCTGACTGAATCTCCCAGGTAAGCAGAGTTTACACTAGTTGGACTCTAGGCCCACCTCCCCCTACTCCCAGGGATGGAAGTGCCTCAAGAGGATATAACCTTGCATTTTAGGGGGTGATTACCTACAACAATAGAAATGTACACAGAAGTAGTTCAAATAAGACAATGAACCCAGCTTGAAATAGGAATCTGTACAGCATATACAGTGAGAGGGTAAATTACATCTTCACAGCGATCGCATGCGACATCGATAGCCGATGCTAGCAATGTCGCCACGTGTAAAGCAGCCTTAAGTTTTATTTAATCCTTGGAGTCTGAGCTGGATCCTTCCTCTCTTTTCCTTTTTAATATGTGATACTGACTCAATGTCCTCAGTTTATTAGCTGTTTCATCATTTGCAGTTTTTTTTAAGCACCACTCCAGCATTTTTCTTTTTGTTTTGTTTTTACCAGCATTGAAATGGTACTTTCCCACTGTCTTACACACACCCTCTGGCATTTTCATGCTTTTCAGGATCTCTCCTATTCCACAGTACTATCTTGTGACTAACTTATGACTGGCTGGAAGTCAGACGTTATATCACAAGTTCTCAATGCAACTCTATGAGAGACAGTACCATGCTCTCATAGAGATGTATTGATTTGTGACCTAAAGCGCCCTGCGTCAGTTCAACAGGAGCAACGGTGATAGAAAATTAAGCTGCCGGAGGATGAGTATAAGACAGGGGTCATGGACTTACATGGATTTAAAGCACCTCTCCAGCAGTGCAATAAAAAAATAATGCTGGAGGGATGCTTTAAGTCCCCGTTCGTTAACTTGTTGTATTTGTTACCATTTCTTCCACCAATTTCTTCAAAATATCAATGGTGATCTATGAGGTTTGTGCAATATTGTTTTTTATTTTTGTGTTAATAATCAGCACAAGATGACGACACTCTCCTCGTTGTGTGTCCCTGCTAGGTCCTTAGATAACCCTAAACCATACATATTGAAAATCAATACTCAAATACCAACAAGACAAACATGTAGAATCACTGATTAACCTACAGCAGAGCAGTTTTGATTTAACTGATCCCTAATTTTATGACAAATAAAAGCTCAAAATGTGATGAGGTTAAGCCATATGGACTACATCAAATGCGTGTCAAGGACACTAATGTACAATGCAGCACCTACATGATATACACTGTGTGCAGAATTATTAGGCAAATGAGTATTTTGATCACATGATAATTTTTATACATGTTGTCCTACTCCAAGCTGTATAAGCTTGAGAGCCAACTACCAATTAAGTAAATCAGGTGATGTGCATCTCTGTAATGAGGAGGGGTGTGGTGTAATGACATCAACACCCTATATAAGGTGTGCTTAATTATTAGGCAACTTCCTTTCCTTTGGCAAAATGGGTCAGAAGAAAGATTTGACGGGCTCTGAAAAGTCCAAAATTGTGAGCTGTCTTGAAGAGGGATACAGCAGTCTTGAAATTGCCAAGCCTTTGAAGCATGATCACCGAACAATCAATCGTTTTATGGCAAATAGCCAACAGGGTCGCAAGAAGCGTGTTGGGCAAAAAAGGCGCAAAATAACTGCCCATGAATTAAAGAAAATCAAGCGTGAAGCTGCCAAGATGCCATTTGCCACCAGTTTGGCCATATTTCAGAGCTGTAACGTTACTGGAGTATCAAAAAGCACAAGGTGTGCAATACTCAGGGACATGGCCAAGGTAAGGAAGGCTGAAAAACGACCACCTTTGACCAAGAAACATAAAATAAAACATCAAGACTGTGCCAAGAAATATCTTAAGACTGAATTTTCAAAGGTTTTATGGACTGATGAAATGAGAGTGACTTTTGATGGGCCAGATGGATGGGCCAGAGACTGGATCAGTAAAGGGCAGAAAGCTCCACTCTTACTCATACTCCAGCAAGGTGGAGGTGGGGTACTAGTATGGGCTGGTATCATTGAAGATGAACTTGTGGGACCTTTTTGGGTTGAGGATGGAGTGAAGCTCAACTTCAAGACCTATTGCTAGTTTCTGGAAGACAACTTCTTCAAGCAGTGGTACAGAAAAAAGTTGGTATTGTTCAAAAAAAACATGATTTTCATGCAGGACAATGCTCCATCATATGCATCCAACTATTCCACAGCGTGGCTGGCCAGTAAAGGTCTAAAAGGTGAAAAAATAATGACATGGCCCCCTTGTTCACCTGATCTGAACCCCATAGAGAACCTTTGGTCCCTCATAAAATGTAAGATTTATAGGAAGGGAAAACAGTACACCTCTCAGAACAGTGTCTGAGAGGCTGTGGTGGCTGCTGCACACAATGTTGATAGTAAACAGATCAAGCAACTGACAGAATCTATGGATGCTACGCTGTTGAGTGTCATCAGAAAGAAAGGTGGTCACTAATTTTTTGGGGTTTTGTTTTTGCATGTCAGAAATATTTATTTCTTAATTTTGTGCAGTTATATTGGTTTACCTGGTGAAAATAAACAAGGGAGATGGGAATATATTTGGTTTTGATTAAGTTGCCTAATAATTCTGCACAGTAATAGTTACCTGCACAAACAGATATCCTCCTAAGATAGCCAAATCTAAAATAAAAACACTCCAACTTCCAAAAATATTAAGCTTTGATATTTATGTGTCTTTTGGGTTGATTGAGAACATAGTTGTTGATCAATAATAAAAAACAATCTAATAATTCTGCACACAGTGTACAACTTGGGCATCAATCTATCCTGTCATGGCCTCCTGAAAAATTGTAAAAGGCAGGGAAAATGCATGGCGGCCATGTTGTTAGGGACGTATTTACTTCTGATATATAGTTTTCTATTGCATCAGAACGATTGCTTTTTAAGTACATTGGGGGTATATTAGGGGCATATTGACCATTGGTGTCCCTGACACATTTGATGTGGTCCACATGCACTCACTATTTTAATGATGATGTAATACACTGCATCATCCTTACTCCAAATTTTCAGCTTTTGCTTGTCCACAAACTAGGGATCTTTGTCAGTCAGTTATATCAAAACTGTTCTGCTTTTGGTATTTGAGTATTGGTTTTCCATCCGTGTTGTTCAGGGTTTTCTTGCTCTGATTATTAGGATGTGAACTTTGCCAGCAAGGTAGGGCATGTCCCTAGGGCATACTTACGGTCAATGTGTAGTAAGTGCAGCACTTTTTTCCATCTAACCCACCATCCCTACCATACTTTTTTGGAATTTTTCTTTACCTAAACTAATTTTATTTGGGATTATTGGGAATGTTTTGTTTATTTATATTGGGATTTTTACGGCATATCCAATACATTTTCAATTTTTAATAGGTATTTCTTCTTCTACTAACTCAATTTGTTTTATCCTTTTTTTAGCTACATCAGTAAATTAATTTTACTTTTGACTTGTTTTGCGACTTATCGGAAAAAAATCAAATATTTTACAAAATGATGCAAACATTGCACCAAAATAAGTGGCATACATAAAATCACTCCTGTAGGGTTCAAGAGTTCATTTATACCAAATTTTGCGACTTTTTGAAAAACATACAAGAAAAAAGGAAATTATATCAGCTTATCACCATGTGTGTGTAGAATCCATACATTTCTTGTATTATGGATCTGATGCAGGAATTTTCCGTGGCTGGCATCTACTCACAAAGCAATAGCTAAAAATATTAGAACACAGCTGTAAGCGCCTCTTTATTTAAACATGATTATAAATTGTCCATATGTGCAATAAAACCCTTATAACACCTCAACAAAGAGCCGAGTATAAAGACCTTTTGCGTTTCAGGCAAATCTTCCTTAGTGTCACGCTCCCCGGGTCCCCTGCGCTGCTCCCCGGCTCACCTGTCACGCTCCTCGGCTCCCCTGCCTCGCTTCCCGGTTCCTCGGTCCGGTCACCGCCGCTCCCCGCTCTCCAGCATCCATTGCCGGCGCGTCCCCGGCGTCCTGGTCCCCGCTCCCGGCGCCCGTCGGCTTCTCAGCCCCAGCCCGGCTCTGCTGCTTCCTCCTCTCAGCTTCCTGCTCTGGCTTCTGGCACTCGGGCCGCGCGCATGCGCATTAGGGCGCGCGCGCGGTCATTGACCCTTTCTTAAAGGGCCAGCGTCCATTAACAGGAAATGATGCACACAGGTACAGGGTATAAAGGGGTTTAATGTCCAAGTGGGCGGGGCCTGATCTTCGTGTTTCTCAAGCTAGGAGTCAGGTCTCCTTGTGTTCCTGTGAGATACTCACCTCTCTCTTCTAGAGTCGAGCCTGCCTCGCCATCCGGTCCTGCCGAATCCCGAACCCCGAACGCTGCCTATCTGCCGTCCTGACAGTCTGTACCATCTCGGATCCCTGCGGTGACCCGTCATCTCGCTCCAAAGGTTCCGGACCCCGCCTGACATCTTCTCGGCTTCCGAACCTGAGCTCCGTCACCCGGACTACCATCAGTGACTCCGTGGTCCCAGGGACTTCTCCGTTATACTCTTGTGCTCGGACTGTCCTGCTGCCTGTAGTGCTCCAGCTACCGGACCCCTTACCATCATCAAGGAGTTCGGCCCAGTGGATCCACCTCCTGGGTCTGCCCGTCCACCTGGCCCTAACACTTAGTCATAGTCCTACGTAGAAAATAGACTTTAGAAAAGGTTCTAATTAAAAGAAAAATAAGTCTCAAATGAAAACTAGTAAAAAGCACAAAAACCTAGCTTAAAAATAGATGAAAAAACTGAATGTAAATTTCAAGTGACTTTCTGATCAGACATGTTTCTGAATAGAGAATATTTGGAATATTTATAAAGAAATTATAGTCATCTGTTTATATTGATTATAATTGTTAATGTTCCGTTTCCTCTTTGCAGAAATGACAAAAAATCTTCTAGTGATTTATGAGGAGAGTGGAGAAGAATGGGCCATGTATCTGAAGGAATTACTGACATCACATTTACAAATTGATGACTTATTTCTTTATGACGTCAACTGTGAACCAAATGAGGTGGTGGAAAACCTCTCCGAGTCTATGTGGCAGTGTAAGCTGCTGGTCTTGACAAGCGACATTTTGAAGATTTTTTGGGAAAATCAAAGCACCAATTTCTTTGAACTTTTACAGCCCTCACACAGAGTGGTCCTGATGCTTTGTGGAGTGGATTCACCCGAGGGATTATATGAACTTTTTCCTTTTGAAAGAAATTGTCAAGTCATTCTGCCAGATCAAGATCCCGAGGATTACATCTTCATTGTGTCCAACATTATGAATGAAGGTAACTTGATGTTATAGTAAAGGTGGATAATGTTAAATTTATATGAGACTTTTTTAAAAAAATCTTCAAAACTGTTTTAATAGGAAATATTTTTTTTATCTGATCACCATATTAGGCAGCATAGTTTTTTTTATTGTAGGTATTAAATAAATAAATATATATATATTTTGTAAATATTTAAATGTAGCACAGGACAAACAAACGTGTATCATGTTTCTCAATTATTGATGAGCGAGCCCATGAACATTCACATTCACCAAACCAGGAAGGTACAAACTTGACACTGAAGTTGACCCCGAACAAAGATCTCTATATAAGTCAATGAGGACGAGAAGTTTGAGGCTGTAAAATAGATTTAGTAAGTGCTAGGGAGCGGCAAATAGAAGTTAAATGGTAGTAAGAGCAGAATAGCTATACATACTGTGTTCTCCAGTGTTTCACTGAGGATCATGCTGTAGTCAGATTGTCTTCCAGGCCCACTTATTAAGATTTATCAATATTCCCTGCTTCCCCTGCCCACTCTCTATGACAGTGTCTGTGATTGGTTGCAGGCTGCTATAAATGCACCCCCACCCTATGTCTGCATCTGTGACTGGTTGCAGTCAGTTTACTGTATAGAAGTGTAAAAATAAATAAATAATATTAAAAAAAGATGCAGGTTCCTGACATATTTTGATAGCCAGCACAGGTAAAAAAACCAGCTGTATACCTCAACCCCCACCTGTGAGCTTTACCGTCGCAGGATATCAAAATAGAGGTCCAACAATTTTTGATATCCAGCTATGGAAAAGCAGACAGGTGGAGGCTTGTATTATCAGGATGAGACTAGCCATGGATATTGGTCAACCTAAAAATATCAGCCCACATCTGCCCAGAATTGACACATCACTTTAGATGTGCCAATTCTGGTGCTGTATACAGCTCATCCTGATTGCCCTGGTGTTTTAGCAATTGGAGTAATATGAGGGGGTCTATGACAGTTGTGATTTGTCAACAGTCAGCTGCCATCAAGACCTAGATTAGCAATTTAGAGGCGTCTATGAGACACCCCCATTACTAATCCTGTAAGTGAAAGGAAAAACAAACACCAAAAAAATTCTTTATTTGAAATAAAATACACACACCCTCTTTCATCCTTTATTAACCCGCAAAACACCTTGCAGATCTGACGTAATCCATATGATGTCCCACAAAGATCCTCAGCTCTGCTACATCTGGAAGCTGCAATCCAACAGACTGACAGCACTTTCAGCCAGAGTAGTGGGGGAGTCCAAGTGTGACCTCCGCTGAACTGAGTGACATCACCAGCCAACGGGGTACCTGACTGTGAGCAAGACTCAGTTCAGTGGAGGTCACACCTTGGCTCCCCCACTGCGCTCAGTAAAAGTTGAAGCCACTGCTGGAGTGTCAGATTGTGTGTCACGGATGGCACCTGCAATCCGGTAGTTTGGCAGCACATTCACTGAGAGCAGCAGGGGAGCCCGGGTGTGATCTTCTGAACTGAGTAACGTCATCTGCTCACAGCCAGGTTCCCCGCTGCTGTCAGTGTTTCCCAGAGCCTACGGAAAAGCAAACATGTTTTCTCTTTTTGCAGGTTCTGGATGTAGCAGAGCTGAGGATCATCTTGGGACTTTGAATTACGTTGGATCTGCATGGGTGTTTTTGGGTTTAAAAAAGGGGTGAAAGGGTGTGTGTTTTATTTCAAAAAAAGTATTTTTTGTTGTTTGATTTTTATTTCTTTTCACTTACAGGATTAGCAATGGGGGTATCTCATAAACGACTTCCATTATTAACTAGCGCTTGACTGCAGCTGTCATTTGTTGATAAATCATAGTTGTCCTTAACCCCTAATATTTTCCCAATTGCCACAGCACCAGGGCAATTGGATGAGCCTGGTAAAGCGCCAGGATTGGCACATCTAATGTAATGTGCCAATTCTTGGCAGGTACAGGCTAATATATTAATGCTGGGGAAGGCCAATATCCATGGCTCCTCCGATCCTGAAAATGCCAGCCCCCATCTGTCTGCTTTAACATGTCTCGATATCAAAAATGGGGGAGATCCTATGTCTTTTTTTCTCCTCTATTTTGATTTACAGCCACAGTAAAGCTCAGAGGTAGTCTACATCATTTTTATTTATTTATTTCTCTTTACCCTGCTTTACAGCAAATTGACTACAACCAATCACAGATGCGGACAATGGGTGGGGCGCGTGTATATCAGTCTGCAATGAATCACAGACACTGTCACAGTGGGGGGGGCAAGGGAAGCAGTAAGTATTGATGAACCAATAATTAGCGGGCCCAGAAGGGAGTCTTACAGCAGCATGGTCCTCTGGGCCTCTGGGAAACATGGTATGTATAACTATCTTGCCCTTACTACCATTTAACTTACAATTGTAGCCAACATCATCTTTTTTTACAGTGATCTTCCTTGCCAATCAAATCCATGACAATACTTGGCATGGCTCCAATGGCTCCAGGGGTTCCCACAGCCTTAATGCTTGCTGATTGGCTGCTCTGCAACCTTTCAACGAGCTTTATTCGCATGACAAACCCAAACAGGAACCGGTCAAACAGTCAAAAATCTGTGTTCGGGGTTCAGCACTAAACACAAGGTGTTCGATATGGACCCCAAACCATACAGTTCAGATTTGCTTATCCCTACTCTCAATATTCTTTACATGGCTTGGATTGTACAATTGAAAAGTTATCGGTCAATCCAACATAAGCGTAATGTGATTGTTCGCTTGCCACTTCTGTTTCTGGTGGTATTTTTGGCCAATATACACTTATGTATTTTTTGAATAGTTATAGGTTGTTTGGTTCTGAGCCCCACTTTGGAAATTCATTAATACGTACTGAAGTAACTGGATTATAAATGTAGGCATCTTGCCTGTGGTTTCTTCAATAACTGGCTTGATCTTGCTGAATTTGATATTAAAAGGAACCTGTTACGTCATAGTATCGGATCTGTGGACAGCATGGTTTAGAGAAGGATAAGCTGAGCCGAATAATATAGAGGATTGTTGGAAAAAATTCAGTGTTAAGGGTGCTTTACACGCTGCGACATCGCTAATGATATATTGTCGGGTCATGTTGTTAGTGACCCACATCCGGCGTCGTTAGCGACATCGCAGCGTGTGACACCTAGGAGCAACGATCAACGATCGCAAAAACGTCAAAAATCGTTGATCATTGACACGTCACTCCTTTTCATAATATCGTTGGTGGTGCATGCCACTGGTTCTTCGTCGTTCCTGCGGCATCACACATCGCTATGTGTGACACCGCAGGAAAGACGAACATCTCCTTACCTGCGTCCACCGGCAATGAGGAAGGAAGGAGGTGGGCGGGATATTCCGCCCGCTCATCTCTGCCTCTCCGCTTCTATTGGACGGCTGCCGTGTGACGTCGCTGTGACGCTGCACGAACCGCCCCCTTAGAAAGGAGGAGGTTCACCGGCTACAGCGATGTCGCAGGGAAGGTAAGTCCGTGTGACGGGTGTAAACGATGTTGTGCGCCACGGGCAGCGATTTGCCCGTGACGCACAACCGACGGGGGCGGGTACGCTCGTTAGCGATATCGATAGCAATATCACAGCGTGTAAAGTGCCCTTAAGGGTTTGCTAACACCTTTATATAAAAGAGACAAATTCAATGTGAAAAAAAAACGCATTTCACTCTGACCAATGTTATTCAATGAGTCAGTGCTAATCTGCGATATTTTTCCTCAGCTGTAATCAGTATGCTACGAGTGACCATGTACAGCAGATGAGACTCGCTAATGCAACTCTATGGGTGCTAGAAAAAAAACAGATGACACATGAACCATTCATAGGCCGCCCAATTTGTATGGCAGCATTACCATTTTATAGCATAGAACACTATAAATGGTCCTAAATGAGTGTTGCCTAATAGCTGCTGAGAATAAAAATGCATTGCATACAGTTGGCATACAGATTTCAAATGGATATTGGGAGAGAAAAAAATTGCGCACTCACATAGCACTTGCATGACATATGGAAAAGCATACGCATGACACTAGTGTTGAGAGAGCAATTTAATGCTCAAGTGCTCTCTCTTTTGTGCTCTCTCTCCCTTTTTAAAGATGAGGGACAGAGAATATGCTAACCGGGAAATTGAGCATATCAATACTTGATCGAGTACAGAGTATCTCTTGTACTTGTCATTATGGAGCATCCTTGAAACCCAGCCAGTAGCCAGGCTTCAAACGAGACAATGATTTTTGCTAAATACAGCAATACTGTGGTATTACTGTATATACTACAAGCAATCAATCAATCAATCAATCAATCAATCACGTGTTGATGTCATTAAAGGGTTAACAAGTACAGTGCAAAGTTAAAAAAGGTTTTAAAAATGCGAAAAAAACCCGTAAGTTTAAATCACCACTTAATCCCCATATGTGATTTCGCCGAGTTCAGAAATGTCCCATTTATCAAAATATAAAAATTATTAACCCAATTGGTAAACTCCATAAACAGAAAAAAATCAAGAAAGCGCTCAACACTAGCCGCAGCACAGCACAGCACCACCAGTACGTAGCACGGCACCTCCCACCGGCAGCACCGCCCATCGGCAGCACACAGCCTTTCTGCAGCGCAGCACAGCCTCCAGTAACCCAGTAACCATTCTCCACCGCCCCCCGGTAAGCTAGACTCAGATGTTAAGATGCACCCCTCATGTTCCTCCCAATGGGAGGTAAAGTGTGTCTTATAATCTGCAAAATACGGTATATCCTAAAACGGTATCAATAAAAACATTGTCTCAATCCACAAAAAATAAGCCCACACCCAGCTCAGCTGAAAAATGTACTGAAAAATGAAAACTTTACAGGTCTCAGAAAATAGTGGCACAACCCCCCCCAAAACGTCTGATTTTTTTAACACTAAAATCTAATATATAAAGCTGAGTGTATGTATGTATGTATGTATATATGTATGTCCGTTAAAGAAATTCACACCGTCACAAGTGCAATCATGAAATTTTGCACAGACACCTCATGGGATTCAGGGAAGGTGATAGACTATGTTTTGAAGGGACATTTTAACCTCACGCTTTACAGTTATTCGACAAAAAAACCTGCCTCCATTAAAGTCAATGGAGCCACAGTGCAGCCATAACTTCAGAAGAATGCACAGCCTCGCCCTTAAATGGAGTTTTGGCATGTCACAATGCAGCCAGGGAAAGAGACAGACAAAGAGACATGGAAAGAGACAGACAAAGAGACAGGGAAAGAGACAGATAAAGAGACAGGGAAAGAGACATACAAAGAGACAGACAGAGAAAGAGACAAACAGGGAAAGACAGGGAAAGAGACAGACAAGGAAAGAGACGGACAGAGACAGACAGGGAACGAGAAGGACAAACAGGGAAAGCAATAGAGAGACAGACAGGGAAAGAGATAAAGAGACAGACAGGGAAAGAGATAAAGAGACAGTCAGGGAAAGAGATAGACAAACAGGGAAAGAGAAAGAGAGACAGACAGGGAAAGAGATAGAGAGACAGGCAGGGAAAGAGATAGACAAACAGGGAAAGAGACAGAGAGATAGACAGAGACAGACAAGGAAAAAGACAGACAGACAAAGAGATAGAGAGAGAGAGAGAGAAAGATAGACAGACACAGATAGAGAGAGATACAGACACAGACAGACAGAGACTGGGAGAGAAACAGGGAGACCGTTACTATCCCAGGCAACGCCGGGTGCTACAGCTAGTAATAAATAAAATGGACAGGATAAACATATTGCCAAGTAATTTTTACCCCATAATTTACACTGTATAAACAATTAAAAATAAGCTGTGAGAATAAATGTGAGAATTGTAGGTTTGTTTTTTTTGCAATTTCACCCAACTTGAAAAATGGAGGTTTGTTAATATAATGGAAGGCGTGAATATAAGGAAAAGGTAATCCATGAAATAGACAGAAAAATGTTTCTACCGGGAAGCTTGCTGTTCATTGGACGATATTTCTATGTACCTTAGGAAGAAGAAAATCAAGCACATTAATTTTATGGAGCCTCCAGTTATTACTTTTGCCAAGCATCATTAGATATTGGAAATTACTCCTAATGTGTAGATGTAGCTCCTATGCAAGATTCACTCCAGGCTTTTTGCTTGTAGCTTCTTACACCCAGCGGATATTTTACGCCCACACAATGTGCAACAAGCCGCTGCAATAAGCACGAGGGATTTTAGTGACCAACTAAGTCATTTAAACGTAGATCTTTTTTTTTCTAAATAAACATCTTGCATAATTTACAAGTATAGATTTGCAGCTGCATTTCATAGAATTCAGTAGATATAGTGAAGGGCTACAATAGATTGAATTAAAGCTCCTAAATGTCACTAGTTTATCTAATCTTTTCTTTGAGTAGAGACAGAATTACTAAAGGTGTAGCCATAAAGAAATTCATTTATTTACCAATAGTGATGAGCGAGTACTAAAAAGCTCGGGTGCTCGAAGCTCGGGCCGAGCCTCCCAAGATACTCGTGTACTCGGCCCGAGCACCGAGCCCAATGTTATCCTATGGGAGACCCGAGTATTTTTGTGAAATGACCCCCCGGCAGCATGGAGAAACCCTAAAAATGTCACAAAAGTCTCAGAAGAGTGCTCAAATGACATGGCATCAGCATGGGGAAGACCCCTTGAAGCATTTATCACTCAAAAGTCACAGATGTGAACAATTTTGTCCGAGTTTTACGCCATTTTTACGGACTCACCAGAAAACCTTCCAAAATGACACCAAAATGAATTTTCATGGCGGAAATGTTAAGGGCACATACCCAATAGTGAGATAGAGCTGGTGTATGTTACTTTTTGAGATTAATACATGAAAGATTTTACATGAAAACCTTGTCTGGCACTCCGATGTCCAAAACGCACGTTTTGTGCTTTTTACTAGCGATGTCGGTCATTTTTTTTTTTTTATTCTATCTCCCTCAGTCCGTCGGTCTGTCTCTCTCTGTCTTGTCTGTCCCCCTCTCACAGTCTGTCGGTCAGTTCCCCCCCCTCTCTCTTACTTACCGTTCCCCGATCACTGCTGCGGCACTGCACAGCTGTTCAAACTCCGGTGGCTTTTCCTCTTTTGAAAAAGCCGGCCGCTCATTAATCAATCTCCTATTCCCTGCTGTCCTGCTTTTCGGCGCCTATGATTGGTTGCAGTGAGACACGCTCCCACACTGAGTGACAGCTGTCTCACTGCAACCAATCACAGCAGCCGGTGTGTGTATACTGTGCAGTGAAATAAATAATTAAATAATTAAAAAAAACGGCATGCGGTCCCCCCAATTTTAATACCAGCCAGATAAAGCCATACGGCTGAAGGCTGGTATTCTCAGGATGGGGAGCTCCACGTTATGGGGAGCCCCCCACCCTAACAATATCAGTCAGCAGCCGCCCAGAATTGCCGCATACATTAGATGCGACAGTTCTGGGGCTGTACCCGGCTCTTCCCGATTTACCCTGGTGCGTTGGCAAATCGGGGTAATAAGGAGTTAATGGCAGCCCATAGCTGCCACTAAATCCTAGATTAATCATGTCAGGCGTCTCTCCGAGATTCCTTCCATGATTAATCTGTAAATTACAGTTAAAAAACACACACACCCGAAAAATCCTTTATTAGAAATAAAAAACACTAACAAAGTCCCTCATTACCAATTTATTAACCCCGACAAACCCTCCATGTCCGGCGTACTCCACAGTCCTCCAGCGTCGCGTCCAGCTCTGCTGCATGGAAGTGACAGGAGCTGCAGAAGACACCGCCGCTCCGGTCACCTCCACGCAGCTAATGAGATGAGTAGCGCGATCAGCTGAGCTGTCACTGAGGTTACCTGGATCCAGCGGTGGATGCAGCGGTGGCCGCGGGTAACCTCAGTGACAGCTCAGCTGATCGCGCTACTCACCGCCGCTCCAGTCAGCTCCATGCACCAACTGAGGTGAGTAGAGCGATCAGCTGCTGTCACTGAGGTTAATCGCGGCACCGCTGGATCCAGCGGTGGCCGGGAGTTACCTGACTGACAGCAGCTGATCGCGCTATTCCCTTCATTAGCTGCGTGGAGGTGACCGGCGGCTTTTACTATTTTGAAAAAGCCGGCCGCTCATTAAACAATCTCCTATTCCCTGCTTTCCCCGCCCACCGGTGCCTATGATTGGTTGCAGTGAGACACGCCCCCACGCTGAGTGACAGGTGTCACACTGCACCCAATCACAGCAGCCGGTGGGCGTGTCTATACTGTGCAGTAAAATAAATTAATAAATAATTAAAAAAAAACGGCGTGCGGTCCCCCCCATTTTAATGCCAGCCAGATAAAGCCATACGGCTGAAGGCTGGTATTCTCAGGATGGGGAGCTCCACGTTATGGGGAGCCCCCCAGCCTAACAATATCAGTCAGCAGCCGCCCAGAATTGCCGCATACATTATATGCGACAGTTCTGGGGCTGTACCCGGCTCTTCCCGATTTGCCCTGGTGCTTTGGCAAATCGGGGTAATAAGGAGTTAATGGCAGCCCATAGCTGCCACTAAATCCTAGATTAATCATGTCAGGCGTCTATGAGACACCCTCCATGATTAATCTGTAAGTTACAGTAAATAAACACACACACCCGAAAAAATCCTTTATTAGAAATAAAAAACACACACACATTCCCTGGTTCACCACTTTAATCAGCCCCAAAAAGCCCTCCATGTCCGGCGTCATCCAGGATGTTCCAGCGTCGCATCCTGCGCTGCTGCATAGAGGTGACCGGAGCTGCAGAAGACACCGCCGCTCCGGTCACTTCCACGCAGCAAATGAGGTGAGTAGCGCGATCAGCTGAGCTGTCACTGAGGTTACCCGCCGTCACTGGATCCAGTGACAGCGGGTAACCTCAGTGACAGCTCAGCTGATCGCACGGCTGTCTTCATTAGCTGCGTGGAGGTGACCGGAGCGGCGGTGTCTTCTGCAGCTCCTGTCACTTCCATGCAGCAGAGCTGGACGCGACGCCGGAGTCCGTGGAGTACGCCGGACATGGAGGGTTTGTCGGGGTTAATAAATTGGTAATGAGGGACTTTGTTAGTGTTTTTTATTTCTAATAAAGGATTTTTCGGGTGTGTGTGTTTTTTAACTGTAATTTACAGATTAATCATGGAAGGAATCTCGGGGAGACGCCTGACATGATTAATCTAGGATTTAGTGGCAGCTATGGGCTGCCATTAACTCCTTATTACCCCGATTTGCCAACGCACCAGGGTAAATCGGGAAGAGCCGGGTACAGTCCCAGAACTGTCGCATATAATGTATGCGGCAATTCTGGGCAGCTGTTGGCTGATATTGTTAGGGTGGGGGGCTCCCCATAACGTGGAGCTCCCCATCCTGAGAATACCAGCCTTCAGCCGTATGGCTTTATCTGGCTGGTTTTAAAAATGGGGGGAACCGCACGCCGTTTTTTTTAATTATTTAATAAATAATTAAAATTAATAATTAAAATTAATAAATAATTAAAAAAAACGGCGTGCGGTTCCCCCCATTTTTAAAACCAGCCAGATAAAGCCATACGGCTGAAGGCTGGTATTCTCAGGATGGGGAGCTCCACGTTATGGGGAGCCCCCCACCCTAACAATATCAGCCAACAGCCGCCCAGAATTGCCGCATACATTATATGCGACAGTTCTGGGACTGTACCCGGCTCTTCCCGATTTGCCCTGGTGCGTTGGCAAATCGGGGTAATAAGGAGTTATTGGCAGCCCATAGCTGCCAATAAGTCCTAGATTAATCATGTCAGGCGTCTATGAGACACCCTCCATGATTAATCTGTAAGTTACAGTAAATAAACACACACACACCAGAAAAAATCCTTTATTAGAAATAAAAACACACACATATACCCTGGTTCACCACTTTAATCAGCCCGAAAAAGCCCTCCATGTCCGGCGTAATCCAGGATGATCCAGCGTCGCATCCAGCGCTGCTGCATGGAGGTGACCGGAGCCGCAGCACACACAGCCGCTCCGGTCACCTCCACACAGCAAATGAACACAGCCGCGCGATCAGCTGCTGTCACTGAGGTTACCCGCGGCCACCGGTGGATGCAGCGGTGACAGCGGGTAACCTCAGTGACAGCAGCTGATCGCGCGGCTGTGTTCATTTGCTGTGTGGAGGTGACCGGAGCGGCGGTGTCTGCTGCGGCTCCGGTCACCTCCATGCAGCAGCGCTGGATGCGACGCTGGATCATCCTGGATTACGCCGGACAAGGAGGGCTTTTTCGGGCTGATTAAAGTGGTGAACCAGGGTATATGTGTGTGTTTTTTATTTCTAATAAAGGATTTTTTCTGGTGTGTGTGTTTATTTACTGTAACTTACAGATTAATCATGGAGGGTGTCTCATAGACGCATGACATGATTAATCTAGGACTTATTGGCAGCTATGGGCTTCCAATAACTCCTTATTACCCCGATTTGCCAACGCACCAGGGTAAATCGGGAAGAGCCGGGTACAGCCCCAGAATTGTCGCATATAATGTATGCGGCAATTCTGGCCAGCTGCTGACTGATATTGTTAGGGTGGGGGGCTCCCCATAACGTGGGGCTCCCCATCCTGAGAATACCAGCCTTCAGCTGTATGGCTTTATCTGGCTGGTATTAAAATTGGGGGGAACCGCACGCCGTTTTTTTAATTATTTATTTATTTATTTTACTGCACAGTATAGACACGCCCACCGGCTGCTGTGATTGGGTGCAGTGTGACACCTGTCACTCAGCGTGGGGGCGTGTCTCACTGCAACCAATCATAGGCGCCTGTGGGCGTGGAAAGCAGTGAATATGAGATGGCTGTGTACAGAGCACAGCGCGCCGGCCGGTATAAAGGCTCGGTCACGCTGTGCAGGCCGGCCAATCACTGCAATTCCACAACTAACAGGGCTGTGGCATTGCAGTGGTCTGCCAGCCAATCCCTGCATGAGGGCTGGCTCTCAAAAGAGCGCCAACATGCAGGGATGAAGACCACGAGTAAAGCACGAGTATTGCAAAATTACTCGGTACCCGCCGAGCAGCCCGAGTACAGTGATACTCGTGCGAGTACCGAGTAGTTACAAGCATGCTCGCTCATCACTATTTACCAATGTAAAAAACAGCCCTTGATTCCTCATTGGCGTCTTTTTTTTTAGACCATTTTCCTTTTTTTGTCTCATGACATGCCATCTTATTGAAAATGATTAAAAATGGGGCACGCGATTCATGAATTCCGCGCAAAGTCCAAAATATCCTTTTTTCAGCTTGAACTATTTAATGACATTTTGACAGCAAAAGTCGCACATTTTGCAAAATGGCACAAAAATTGCATTAAAACACAAGCGTACTCTAAAATAAACCAGGGGGCACTGGAGTTGTGCCAAATTTAGAAACTTTTTAAAAAGTTGCAGTTGGTGAATAAGGTTAAAACATGCATAATCGCTAGGTGAGCACATGTAAAATAGACTTAAGGCCACTTTACACACAGCGACATTGCTAGCGATGTTGCTGGTGAAAGCACCCGCCCCCGTCGGTTATGCATCATGGGCAAATTGCTGCCCGTGGCGCACAACATTGCTAGGACCCGTCACACGTACTTACCTGCCTAGTGATGTTGCTATGGCCGGCGAACTGCCTCCTTTCTAAGGGGGAGGTTCATTCGGCGTCACAGCGGCATCCCTAAGCGGCCGCCCAATAAAAGCGGAGGGGCGGAGATGAGCGACCGGAACATCCCGCCCACCTACTTCCTTCCTCATTGCCGGCGGCCGGAGGTACGATGCTGTTCCTCATTCCTGCTGTGTCACACATACCAATGTTTGCTGCAGCAGGAACGACGAACAACCTGCGTCCAAAAGCAGCAACGATATTTGGGATTAGAACGACGTGTCAACGATCAACAATTAGGTGAGTAATTTTGATCGTTAATGGTCATTCGTGCGTTTTACACGCAACAACGTCGCTAATGAGGCCAGATGTGTGTCACGAAATCCGTGACCCCAACGACATCTCGTTAGCAATGTCGTTGCGTGTAAAGCCCCCTTTAATAAAGATGCAAATAGAATAATGAATTGGGTGTAAATTAAAAAAAAGTCACAAAACCCACAAAAATAGGCAAAAACAGGCACAAAGTAATGATGACTTGGGTCTAAAAGGACCATATTTGGTCAAACAGCCAAATTGTAATCATACGATCAGCACAAATAATGTGTTCCAAATACTGAGCCACTTTAGTCAACAAGGATCGGAATAGGTGCATGCGGGCTCTAGTGCACAAGCTGCATTGCTATTTGTGGAACACAGCAACTGGTCACCTGCAAATCCTAATTTTTGAAGCATACCTGTAGAAAAGCATAGTCATGCACCCTTAACATACCACAAGTAAAAATTGATTTTGGTGTGCACATCAGTCTAATATATTCAGAAACTATCTTGATTCTCATGCTCTATAAATTGCTATATATTCTATTCAGTGGACAGTTATTCTTTATCAATAGTCTACCAGTTCCTGGAACTTCATTTCCCTAATTTACCAGCTTACTTTGCTCCTCTATTGTTTAATAGTTTATCTGCCGTGAACTAAATGCTGTTGTGTCTCTGATGTTCCACAGACAGGAGAGCAGGAGCAAAGACAAAGATCTGCCCTTAAATGATATGTCACATGGAATCTCTGTTGATAGAAGTTACACTAATCAACAGGCAGGGAACAGAAAGGGGGACACCAAGGGACATGAGCTTAAGGCCTCATTCAAATGTCTGTGCGTCACGGTGTAAGCATGGACCGTGATTCACATATTGGCCGGGGTCTCCTTACGAATGTTATAGACTCATGCCTATGCAACTGTCATGTAAAAGTCATGAGGGCAGTCGCCAGTCCATAAGTCATGGTTTATACTTGGTCAATGATGCACAAAAGCCTGATTTCAGCCTCAGGGCTCACTCACACCACTGTATAACACAGACAACTGCTATTCAATGTTTTATAATAGCACTGGCTTCAATGCTGTAATATGGAGCAGGGCCGACCAGCGTTTTTTTTTCTTCCTCATGCTGATTCATACAAGTCTATGTCTATGGATATATGTAAAATATTGAATATCACCAGAATACAGTCCGATATATGCCACGACAGACAATACAGAAGATGGGAAGGTAATCACTCCTTCTTCTCACTTGTACTCCAATTCTCACATATGATAGAATCAGATCACAGTTTAATGACACTCAGCTCATACTAGCAACAGAGTTTGAACTGAGTATCATTAGCATATTGCATCTGATTCTCTCGCATTGGTTGCTATATGCCAGTGTGACCCCGGCCTAAGAGATTTTTATTCATGGGTTAAGACAATGTAATTGTTAGATGAATTAATTTGCAGATTGCCTATTTAGCACATTGTCTATCAAATGAGATCAAGTCATCCAACAATTAAGTGACCATTTAAAGACTATAACATATATCAATTTGATTAATTTTGTTATGGACCCTACTTATTACATAATGAAACACCATTAAATTTAAAATGGATCTTCTAAGCTTTAGGTAGAATGGTTATTTCTTTTATAAAGTAAAGTGAAGATTTCAATGCAACCAAACAATATTTTTGAGGCTAGAAGTTGTGTTGTAATAATTAGTTTTTCTTAGACCTCATTGTGATATTAGTATTTTTCATGTACATGGAAAACCTGACTGATTTTTTTAACAGATATTGATCAGATTGTGTTCCTAGTGTGATGGGTTTTATGTGACGCCCTGGACACCCCAGGGGTCACAGGTCACTGCACCACCTACACCCCCACAACACTAGGCAGGTAACATCCGTCACACATGAAGCCCTGGTTGCCTCCCTCAGTGTTAGACAGGCACACCAGGTGGGCGGAGTCAGGCGGAAAGACATGCCCACCGAGGAGTCTGCTGGCCTGAGGCAGGAAGACAGTAGAGAGAAGTAGTGAGAGAGAAAGAGAGGAGGGAGTTGGAAGTGGTAGTGGAGGAGTTCAGTACAGCTCTGCGTAGGGCCTGGGTTGGAGCCCAGGGCCCTGAAACAGTCAGGCAGGCAGACGGCAGGGGCCGCCTGCAGGAGACCGAGAACACGACCGGTGGAACCGTAGGGACCGGGACAGGGTTGGAGCCCGCCGGAACCGAACTGGGGAGCCAACAGTTTACCGGAGCACCTGGAAGGGTACTCAGACCCTGACTAGGCCGTGGGCCACCATTTAGTCAAATTAACTGATTGAAGATCTGGAACTCCCGGAGTTCTTTCCCACCAAAGTCCCGATTGACGGCAACAGCCCAACCCGACTGGATAGTAGTCACCGCCAGAGGCCAGAGATCCAAGGGCCAGCGCCTGCGGGCAAAGGAGCTCCTTCGGCAAACCCCCTGGGGAGCGGGCCACCGTGCTTAGGCACCGTGGTCCACTTACACTTAGGGGCAGGAGAAAGGAGGACTCTGCCAACCCGCCTAGTGGACTGCAGCCGGCTGTGGGCCACCCGTCTTCCACCACGTTTGCTTTACCAGTGCCTCCATGTCTTTCAATCATGAGTACTGCAGCACCACACCGCACAGCAGCCCTGCGCCCTGCGCCAGCTCCCCGCAACCGGGCCCTGGGACACACCGCCCCTACCCACGGAGGGGTTAAGATCCAAAGCTGCGCCCCGAAATCGCTCCCTCGAGTCCCTCACCTCTACCGCAGCGGTGGTGCCCACCATCACCACAACCCGTGGGTGGCGTCACGAGCAATCACCCAAAATCCCCGCACCCCCAGCATGCAGCGCTAGCCTCCCTCTTACAGAGCGAAGTGACCCCGGGTCCGTGGAAGGCTCGAGCCACCGACCGCAGAACAAGCACAGATCCGAGCGGCTCGGCAGTTGCAGACGAGGCCGCGGGGCGGTACATTTACTCATACATGGAGTACAAAAATAAGTATCTCCACCCTCTATTATGTGAGTGTCTGTGCAGATCGAACCATACTCAAATATCATCCAAGTGCAATCTGATTTTTTAAAGAACCCTTAGGGCGGCTTTGCACGTTGCAACATCGCACGTGCGATGTCGGTGGGGTCAAATCGAAAGTGACGCACATCCGGCGTCACTTTCGACATCGTAGTGTGTAAATCCTAGATGATACGATTAACGAGCGCAAAAGCGTCGTTATCGTATCATCGGTGTAGGCTTTGACTTATTCAAAATTACGCTGCCGCGACAGGTACGATGTTGTTCCTCGTTCCTGCGGCAGCACACATCGCTGTGTGTGAAGCCGCAGGAGCGAGGAACATCACCTTACCTGCTGCCGGCGGCTATACGGAAGGAAGAAGGTGAACGGAATGTTTACATCCTGCTCATCTCCGCACCTCCGCTTTGATTGGCCGCCTGCCGTGTGTCGTCGCAGGAAGGAGGCGGGATGCCGGCCAGAGCGACGTCGCAGGACAGATGAGTGCATGTGAAGCTAGCGTAGCGATAATGTTCGCTACGCCAGGAATCACAAGATATCGCTGCTGCAACGGGGGCGGGGACTATCGCGTGCAACATCGCAGCATCGGCTTGCGATGTCGCAACGTGCAAAGCCTGTCTTAGACTTGCATTGACAATTATGATCTGATTATTGCATAAAAATTGGGCATGTCTCCATGATTTTCCGCAGACCTCTCTGTCAACAATAAATGACTGACATGTGAATGGCTTCATGCACTGTCGCATGTATGAGTGCTATTCATAAAAACTATGAATAGCACTTGCACGAGAGCATTGGACATCTAAATGAAGCCTTTAGTGTATACTACATATTAAGAAAAAGTGCAAGTAGCTAAAACAGAAGTATATAGCAAAACTTTATATTTTCTTAGCTAAAAACCAAACAAATCAAGAAAATAACACGCACAACAAGTATAGTACATACACGGTATGATAATCTTGTCAGTGCTATGTTTATTGTATCACGGAAATAAACCACACCAATGCAATGAGGTCAGTGGTGAACCAAGTCCAGCACTAAATTACTTCTGCTTCCCTTCTCATGGTCGTACCATTCCTGGCATGCTTATAATGGCCTGCAACACACATCCGTACCTCCGGTACGTGTTTGGTATGTTTTGCACGTACCGGGGACACGGAAACACGGAGACCCATGTTATTCAATGGGTGATGGCACACACACGTAAAATCACACGGAACGTGGGTCCGTGTCGTAAGTACGTGTGTGCGGTTTTCTACACGGACGACATGTCCGTTTTTGGCTGGCAGCATGCAGGCACGGAACCGCTATAGTCTATGGGTCTGTGCCTGCACGGACTGCACACAGAGTATGTCCGTGTTCAGCACGTTTCGTCCGTGTGCGTTTTTAAACCAGCGATCTATTTTTTTTTTTTTAAATTAAAGTCAGTATACTTACCTTTTTTTCTGCTGTTCTCAGTCATACTTACATTGGTGCTCGGTCTTTTTCTTCCTCTGGCTCATACTTACCAATCCCCGATCACCAGCGCGGCGAGGAACAGCTGTGCCGAAAATACGCGGCTTCAATTCATTTGAAAATGCCGGCCGCTCATTAATCAATCTACTATTCCCTGCTTCCCCCGCCCACCGGCGCCTATGATTGGTTGCAGTGAGACACGCCCACATGCTGAGTGACAGCTTCTCACTGCAACCAATCACAGCAGCCGGTGGGCGGGTCTATACTGTGCAGTGAAATAAATAAGTAATTAATTTAAAAAAACGGCGTGCAGTCCCCCCCCCAATTTTTATTCCAGCCAAGATAAAGCCATACGGCTGAAGGCTGGTATTCTCAGGATGGAGAGCCCCACGTTATGGGGAGCCCCCCAGCCTAACAATATCAGACAGCAGCCGCCCAGAATTGCCGCATACAATAGATGCGACAGTTCTGGGACTCTACCCGGCTCTTCCCGATTTGCCCTGGCGCATTGGCAATCGGGGTAATAAGGAGTTAATGGCAGCCCATAGCTGCCAATAAGTCCAAGATTAATCATTGCAGGCGTCTATGAGACACCCCCAATGATTAACCGGCAAGTTAAAGGTAATAAACACACACAGTGAAAAAATCCTTTATTTGAAATAATAAACAATAACAAATACCCTCATTCACCAATTTATTATGCCCCAAATATCCATCCATGTCCGACGTAATCCACGGAGGTCCCGCATCGCTTCCAGCTCAGCTACATGAAGGTGACAGGAGCTGCAGAAGAACCCCGCCGCACCTGACAGCTCCACGCAGCAACTGAGGTGAGTAGCGCGATCAGCTGAGCTGTCACTGAGGTTACTCGCGGCCACCGCTGGATCCTCCACCTGTGATAGCAAGTCGCCTGAGTGACAGCGATGAAGTCACAGGTGAGTTGCGGTCTCGGGGGGAGGATCCAGCTAGCCGCGGGTAACCTGAGTGACGGCAGCGTTAATCGTGCTGCTCAATTCAGTCACTCGGGATTAGCGGTCACCGGTGAGTCCTTCACAGGTGACCGTTAATCAGGACGCGACACAGACAGAGCCGCGGTATGACAATGAAGTCGGGTGAAGTTCACCCGAGCTCATTCTCATCGCGCAACTGTGTCTGCTGTCAGCCGACATGTATCAACGACATTTTACATCACACACACGGACATTCCACACGGACATTCCACATACACATACTTGTACATTTTACACGCACACACGGACATTTTACATGCACACACGGATAGCATACGCCATCACACGGATGCCATACGTCCCAAAAAAAATGGAATACGGACCCGAAAAATGGACCGTGTCACACGTATGTTTGTTATGCGGAAGTGTGTTTTCGGCCAATAGTAGTATGCAGTTCTAAGCTGTTGCATAACAAAATTATTCAGTGGTTGTGTTTTGGATACAATTTAAGACTATGGCCCAGTTTCATTAAGACTGACATTTTGCACTCCAATCTTAAGGATAGGTGCACTGTACTAAGATGCATCAAATTTCTTAAGAGAAATGTGCCTCCTCCTGAAATCTTGCTCCAGCCAGGGGCTGACATACGTTTCTGACACAGTTTAAGCCATTTTTGTGGTGCAAATTACAGCACTCTGATTGACAGCTTACTATGTATATGCACACTGCATATATATACTGCACGTTCTTCGGGGACATAAATAATTCTTATACTGGCCATGCCCTTATAAACTATAAAGATGACATCCATAGTTCTGTTAATGTACCTGTAATTCAGTGTGACGCTGGAGCTACTCTTTGCTGCTCACCCTCCCCTCTGGGACATTACATCACACATCAGGGATGTGGGCTGCTCCATGCTACCTAGTAACAGGCAGCCCCCTGATAATAGCTGCTTTTCTGGAGTGTAAGAACTAGAGATGAGCGAACCGGTCAGGGTTCGGCTCGAGTTCGGTTCGTCGAACGGAGGTCCCGTTCGAGTTCGGTTCGTCGAACGTTCGACGAACCGAGCTCGAACCACATAGGAAACAATGGCAGGCATTCACAAACACATAAAAACACCTAGAAAACACCCTCAAAGGTGTCCAAAAGGTGACAAACAACTCACAACACAACAAACACATGGGAAAGTGACAAGGACATATACTCATGCGAAAACAAAAGAGCTGGACAAGGAAACAGAGGAGGAGACACAGATATAGGCATGGCACGCCCTTCTAAAATCATGTAAAACACCGCAAGGTGACTCCAAGCGGAGTCTCCCTTTTTTCCAAAAATTGGGCCCCACACACACCCACCCCTTCAGTGGCAGCAGTTGTGCCCCAGTTGTACACTTCACAGCTAGATTTGCATCAAGCACATTCAAAAATACGCCATCCTTAACCGTCCCCAGGATGACACCGGGGTAGGTAGCAAAGTCTTTCCTGATACCAGCTCTGTTCATCTTGGCTCCTTTTTAAAAACACTGTAAGCAAGGGTTACTCCAAGCGGAGTCTCCCTTTTTTTCCAAAAATTGGGCCCCACACACACCCACCCCTTCAGTGGCAGCAGTTGTGCCCCAGTTGTACACTTCACAGGTAGATTTGCATCAAGCACATTCAAAAATACGCCATCCTTAACTGTCCCCAGAATGACCCCGGGGTAGGTATTAAAGTCATTGCTGAACCATGACTTGTTCATCTTGGCTCCTTTTAAAAAACACAGCAAGCAAGGGTTACTCCAAGCGGAGTCTCCCTTTTTTCCAAACATTGGGCCACACACACACCCACCCCTTCAGTGGCAGCAGTTGTTCCCCATTTGTACACTTCACAGCTACATTTGCATCAAGCACATTCAAAAATACGCCATCCTTAACCGTCCCCAGGATGACCCCGGGGTAGGTAGCAAAGTCTTTGCTGAACCCTGACTTGTTCATCTTGGCTCCTTTTAAAAAACACAGCAAGCAAGGGTTACTCCAAGCGGAGTCTCCCTTTTTTCCAAAAATTGGGCCCCACACACACCCACCCCTTCAATGGCAGCACTTGTGCCCCAGTTGTACACTTCACAGCTAGATTTGCATCAAGCACATTAAAAAATACGCCATAATTAACCGTCCCCAGCATGACACCGGGGTAGGTAGATAAAGTCTTTGCTGAACCATGACTTGTTCATCTTGGATCATTTTTAAAAACAATGTAAGCAAGGGTTACTCCAAGCGGACTCTCCCTTTTTTTTAAAAAATTGGGCCACACACACACCCCATCAGTGGCAGCACTTGTGCCCTACTTGCAAACAGGATGTTTTGATTTGCATCAAGCACATTCCAAATCCACAAGCATTTACTCTCCCCAGGATGACACAGGGGTAGTAAATTCCTTGTGGATCCATGACTTGTTCATTTTGATGAACGTTAGTCTGTCCACATTGTCACTGGACAGACGCGTGCGCTTTTCTGTCAGCACACACCCAGCAGCACTGAAGACACGTTCATAGACAACGCTGGCAGCTGGACACGACAAAATCTCCAAGGCGTAACTGCAGAGCTCTGGCCATTTTTCAAGATTTGAAGCCCAAAATGAGCAAGGCTCCATTTGCAAAGTCATGGCATCAATGTTCATGTGGAGATACTCCTGTATCATCCTCTCCAGCCATTGACTATGTGTCAGACTTGTTGTCTCTGGTGGCCTTGCAAAGGACGGTCTAAAAAAATTAGGAAAAGATTCCACAAAATTGCTGTTACCAGCACCAGATATGGTGCTGCTGGTACGGGTAGACTGTTGAAGATGACGAGACCGTCCCATGTTTGTCAAGTTACAACTGGGAGATTCACTTCCTGCACCTGCACGGTTGTTTGGTGGAAAAGTCGAGCTAAGATCGAGTAACAGCTTCTGCTGATACTCCTGCATACGTGCGTCCCTTTCTATGGCTGGAATTATGTCACAAAATTTGGACTTGTACCGGGGATCTAATAGTGTGGCAAGCCAGTAGTCATCATCACTTCTAATTTTGACAATACGAGGGTCATGTTGGAGGTAGCGCAGCAAAAAGGCGCTCATGTGTCTTGCGCAGCCATGCGGACCAAGTCCACGCTGTGTTTGTGGCATAGAGGTGCTAACCGTTCTTTCTTCCTCTGACATCTCCCCCCAACCTCTTTCAACTGAAATTTGACCAAGGTCTCCCTCATCCGCTGAGTCTTCCATGTCCATGGACAGTTCGTCATCCATTTCTTTATGTTCTCCTGCACCTTCCTCAACATTTCGCCTGCTACCATGCGCCCTTGTTGATCCCTGTCCCCCATGGTCCCATGCCTGCTGCGTTGGTGATAATGAACATCTGGACCTTGGTGATGTTGTTGTCCCTTGCGCATATGAATCCTCCTGTAGTTCCTCCCCTTCCTGTTGTCCCACCCCCTGACTCCGAATAGTGTTTAGCGTGTGCTTCAGCATGTAAATGACTGGAATTGTCATGCTGATAATGGCATTGTCAGCGCTAAATATATTCGTCGCCATGTAGAAACTGTGCAGAAGGGTGCATAGGTCCTTGATCTGAGACCACTCCATCAGGGTGATCTGCCCCACCTCTGCATCTCGTTGGCCCAAGCTATACGTCATGACCTATTGCACCAGGGCTCGGCGGTGCTGCCACAGTCGCTGTAACATGTGGAGAGTCGAATTCCAGCGTGTCACCACATCGCATTTCAGGCGATGAACCGGCAGGCCGAAAGACTTCTGGAGCAATGCAAGTCGCTCAGCTGCGGCGGTTGAACGGCGGAAGTGAGCAGACAGTTTTCGTGCCCTGGTCAGAAGGCCATCTAGGCCGGGATAGTGTGTTAAAAATTGCTGGACAACAAGGTTCAACACGTGAGCCATACAAGGCATGTGTGTCACCTTGTCCAGGTGAAGTGCTGCACCCAGGTTTGCAGCATTGTCGCACACGGCCTTACCAGGCTGCAGGTTGAGTGGAGACAACCATTTATTAAACTCGGACCGCAGAGCTGACCACAACTCCTCAGCTGTGTGACTCTTATTCCCAAGACATGTCAAACTAAAGACCGCCTGATGCCGTTGCGCTCTGCTGCCAGCATAGTAATGAGGGGTGCGTGATTCCTTCTGCGCAGTGAGAACGCTGGTGGCCTGACCAGGCAGGCTTGGGGCGGAGGTGAAGGACCCAGATGAGGTGGAGGAGGCAAAAGCAGTGGCGGAACTTGGACAGACAGAGGATTGACACACAAGTCGTGGGGACGGCAAGACTTGTGCAGCAGACCGTTCACCATCTATCACCATAGTTACCCAGTGCCCAGTCAGCGACATGTAACGTCCCTGTCCATGCTTACTGGTCCAAGTATCGGTGGTGAAATGCACCCGTTCACACACAGAGTTTCTCAAGGAAGCGGTGATGTTGTGTGCGACATGCTGGTGTAGCGCGGGCACACCTTTCTTAGAGAAGTAGTGGCGACTGGGCATCTGGTACTGGGGCACAGCGACAGACATAAGGTCTCTAAAATCCTGTGTGTCCACCAGGCAGAAAGGCAGCATTTCGGTAGCCAAGAGCTTACAGAGGGATAAAGTCAACCTCTTAGCTTTGTCATGGGTCGCAGGAAATGGCCTTTTATTTGTCCACATCTGAGGGACAGAGATCTGGCTGCTGTGTGTAGACGGTGTTGAGTAGGGTGTCCCTGGAAAAATGCAGCTTTGTGAGGAAAGTGCAGGCGTGGACATGATGTTGCCTTCATCCAACGTTGGTGCTATCGATGTCTGAGAGAGCTGTACACACGCACTTGTTTCCCCTTCCAAACCAACTGACGACCTACCAAGCAAACTGCCTGTTGTGGTTACAGTGGTGGAAGTTGTGCGTTGAAAACCAGGTGTGACAGCTGTCCCCACAGTCCTAGAAGATGAAGAGCGCGCGGATGCACTAGAAGGGGCAGGCGGTGGATGGTTCGCTCCGCTAGGCCGCATTGCAGCACGGTGAGCTTCCCACCGGGACATATGATATTTATTCATGTGAAGATTCATGGAAGAACTTGTCAAACTGCTGAGGTTTTGACCTCTACTAACAGAATCATGACAAATTTTACAGATCACATAATTTGGGTGATCTTTTGCTATGTCAAAAAAGGACCAGGCTAGGCAAGGCTTAGAGGGCATGCGACCTGTTGATCCACCCCGACTAGTGCTCAGAGGCAGAGTGGTGGCTGAGGATGCAGTTGTAGACGTGCTACCAGTACTCCGACTCTGTCCAGGAAGGCGCAAGGTAACTTCGTCATCAGTTGCATCCTCCTCCACCACCTCTGTTGACCTCCTCGAGTGCCTGACTGTGGGTTGACAGACTGGGGGGGCTGCACACAGGACTGGGGGGGCTGCACACATGACTAAGGGGGGCTGCACACAGGACTGGGGGGGCTGCACACAGGACTGGGGGGGCTGCACACAGGACTGGGGGTGGCTGCACGCAGGACTAGGGGGGGCTGCACACAGGACTGGGGGGGTGCACACAGGACTGGGGGGTGCACACAGGACTGGGGGGGTGCACACAGGACTGGGGGGTGCACAAAGGACTGGGGGGTGCACACAGGACTGGGGGGGTGCACACAGGACTGGGGGGGTGCACACAGGTCTGGGGGGGTGCACACAGGACTAGGGGGTGCACACAGGACTGGGGGGTGCACACAGGACATTGGGGGGCTGAACACAGGACTGGGGGAGGGGTGCACACAGGATTTGGGGGGTGCAAACAGGACTACTGGGTGATTGGCTGCACACAGGACATTGGGGGGCTGCACACAGGACTGGAGGAGGGGTGCACACAGGACATTGGGGGGAACACTGTGCAGAGAGTTTCATGCAACTCTAGGGGAGAAGGTTTACAGAACTGGTGTGGGGAGGCACAAAGCATTGGGCAGGGCACATAGCAGCAGAGGGTCGGCGCTGGACTCACAGCAGCATTGCATTCACATCACCGGAGTGCAGGAGCCGGACACAATGCATCAGAAGGAGAAGGCAGGCACTGATCTCCGGAGGGCAGGGGGCGGACACACAAGGCTGGAAGCTGTGAGGCTGCTGTAGACCCGCCCACAATTGGCACTGGCCGACGGGAGAACACATTGCAGCACAAACAGCAATGTGTGGATTTAAAGGGCCGGCGGCAGCAAGACCGCGGTGACAGCACCAGCACTGCCTCCCCTGGGAATCTGCCCGGGGGCCACATAAAAGGTCATGGCGGGCCACATGCGGCCCGCGGGCCGGAGGTTCCCCACCCCTGCACTAGTGGGACGATACAGAAGTCCAACAGCCACTTTTATTATGCCACAATGTTCACTCAGTGTTTGCTAGTATAATGGCTTAGTAACAATGAGTTTGAATGTGCAATGCAGACAGACGTGCTGCAAATATCTCTGCACTAGTGGGACAATACAGAAGTCCAACAGCCACTTTTAGGATGCCACTAAGTTTCCTCAGTGTTTGCTAGTATAATAGCTTAGTAACAATGAGTTTGAGTGTGCAATGCAGGCAGACGTGCTGCAAATATCTTTGCACTAGAGGGACAATACAGAAGTCCAACAGCCACTTTTAGGATGCCACTAAGTTTCCTCAATGTTAGCTAGTATAATGGCTTAGTAACAATGAGTTTGAGTGTGCAATGCAGGCAGACGTGCTGCAAATATTTTTGCACTGGTGGGACAATACAGAAGTCCAACAGCCACGTTTAGGATGACACTAAGTTTCCTCAGTGTTTGCTAGTATAATGGCTTAGTAACAATGAGTTTGAGTGTGCAATGCAGGCAGACGTGCTGCAAATATCTTTGCACTAGTGGGACAATACAGACGTCCAACAGCCACGTTTAGGATGCCACTAAGTTTCCTCAGTGTTTGCTAGTATAATGGCTTAGTAACAATGAGTTTGAGTGTGCAATGCAGGCAGAGGTGCTGCAAATATATTTGCACTTGTGGGACGATACAGAAGTCCAACAGCCACGTTTAGGATGCCACTAAGTTTCCTCAGTGTTTGCTAGTATAATGGCTTAGTAACAATGAGTTTGAGTGTGCAATGCAGGCAGAGGTGCTGCAAATATCTTTGCACTTGTGGGACGATACAGAAGTCCAACAGCCACGTTTAGGATGGCACTAAGTTCACTCAGTGTTTGCTAGTATAATGGCTTAGTAACAATGAGTTTGAGTGTGCAATGCGGGCAGAGGTGCTGCAAATATCTTTGCACTTGTGGGACGATACAGAAGTCCAACAGCCACGTTTAGGATGCCACTAAGTTCACTCAGTGTTTGCTAGTATAATGGCTTAGTAACAATGAGTTGGAGTGTGCAATGCGGGCAGAGGTGCTGCAAATATCTTTGCACTTGTGGGACAATACAGAAGTCCAACAGCCACGTTTAGGATGCCACTAAGTTCACTCAGTGTTTGCTTGTATAATGGCTTAGTAACAATGAGTTGGAGTGTGCAATGCGGGCAGAGGTGCTGCAAATATCTTTGCACTTGTGGGACAATACAGAAGTCCAACAGCCACGTTTAGGATGCCACTAAGTTCACTCAGTGTTTGCTTGTATAATGGCTTAGTAACAATGAGTTGGAGTGTGCAATGCAGGCAGACGTGCTGCAAATATCTTTGCACTTGTGGGACGATACAGAAGTCCAACAGCCACGTTTAGGATGCCACTAAGTTCACTCAGTGTTTGCTAGTATAATGGCTTAGTAACAATGAGTTGGAGTGTGCAATGCGGGCAGAGGTGCTGCAAATATCTTTGCACTTGTGGGACAATACAGAAGTCCAACAGCCACGTTTAGGATGCCACTAAGTTCACTCAGTGTTTGCTTGTATAATGGCTTAGTAACAATGAGTTGGAGTGTGCAATGCAGGCAGACGTGCTGCAAATATCTTTGCACTTGTGGGACGATACAGAAGTCCAACAGCCACGTTTAGGATGCCACTAAGTTCACTCAGTGTTTGCTAGTATAATGGCTTAGTAACAATGAGTTTGAGTGTGCAATGCAGGCAGAGGTGCTGCAAATATCTTTGCACTTGTGGGACGATACAGAAGTCCAACAGCCACGTTTAGGATGCCACTAAGTTCACTCTGTGTTTGCTAGTATAATGGCTTAGTAACAATGAGTTTGAGTGTGCAATGCAGGCAGAGGTGCTGCAAATATCTTTGCGCTTGTGGGACGATACAGAAGTCCAACAGCCACGTTTAGGATGCCACTAAGTTCACTCAGTGTTTGCTAGTATAATGGCTTAGTAACAATGAGTTTGAGTGTGCAATGCAGGCAGACGTGCTGCAAATATCTTTGCACAAGTGGGACGATACAGAAGTCTAACAGCCACTTTTATGATGCCACTAAGTTCACTCAGTGTTTCCTAGTATAACGGCTTAGTAACAATGAGTTTGAGTGTGCAATGCAGGCAGACGTGCTGCAAATATCTTTGCACTTGTGAGACGATACAGAAGTCCAACAGCCACGTTTAGGATGCCACTAAGTTCACTCAGTGTTTGCTAGTATAACGGCTTAGTAACAATGAGTTGGAGTGTGCAATGCAGGCAGAGGTGCTGCAAATATCTTTGCACTAGTGGGACGATACAGAAGTCCAACAGCCACGTTTAGGATGCCACTAAGTTCACTCTGTGTTTGCTAGTATAATGGCTTAGTAACAATGAGTTGGAGTGTGCAATGCAGGCAGACGTGCTGCAAATATCTTTGCACAAGTGGGACGATACAGAAGTCTAACAGCCACTTTTATGATGCCACTAAGTTCACTCAGTGTTTCCTAGTATAACGGCTTAGTAACAATGAGTTTGAGTGTGCAATGCAGGCAGACGTGCTGCAAATATCTTTGCACTTGTGGGACGATACAGAAGTCCAACAGCCACCTTTAGGATGCCACTAAGTTCACTCAGTGTTTGCTAGTATAACGGCTTAGTAACAATGAGTTTGAGTGTGCAATGCAGGCAGAGGTGCTGCAAATATCTTTGCGCTTGTGGGACGATACAGAAGTCCAACAGCCACGTTTAGGATGCCACTAAGTTCACTCAGTGTTTGCTAGTATATTGGCTTAGTAACAATGAGTTTGAGTGTGCAATGCAGGCAGACGTGCTGCAAATATCTTTGCACAAGTGGGACGATATAGAAGTCCAACAGCCACTTTTATATTGCCACTAAGTTCATTCAGTGTTTGCTAGTATAATGGCTTAGTAACAATCAGTTTGAGTGTGCAATGCAGGCAGAGGTGCTGCAAATATCTTTGCACTTGTGGGACGATACAGAAGTCTAACAGCCACTTTTATGATGTCACTATGTTCACTCAGTGTTTGCTAGTATAATGGCTTAGTAACAATGAGTTGGAGTGTGCAATGCAGGCAGAGGTGCTGCAAATATCTTTGCACTTGTGGGACGATACAGAAGTCCAACAGCCACGTTTAGGATGCCACTAAGTTCACTCAGTGTTTGCTAGTATAATGGCTTAGTAACAATGAGTTGGAGTGTGCAATGCAGGCAGACGTGCTGCAAATATCTTTGCACTTGTGGGACGATACAGAAGTCCAACAGCCACGTTTAAGATGCCACTAAGTTCACTCAGTGTTTGCTAGTATAATGGCTTAGTAACAATGAGTTTAAGTTTGCAATGCAGGCAGATGTGCTGCAAATATCTTTGCACTAGTGGGACGATACAGAAGTCCAACACACACTTTTATGATGCCACTAAGTTCACTCAGTGTTTCCTAGTATAACGGCTTAGTAACAATGAGTTTGAGTGTGCAATGCAGGCAGAGGTGCTGCAAATATCTTTGCACTTGTGGGACGATACAGAAGTCCAACAGCCACGTTTAGGATGCCACTAAGTTCACTCAGTGTTTGCTAGTATAATGGCTTAGTAACAATGAGTTTGAGTGTGCAATGCAGGCAGAGGTGCTGCAAATATCTTTGCACTTGTGGGATGATACAGAAGTCCAACAGCCACGTTTAGGATGCCACTAAGTTCACTCAGTGTTTGCTAGTATAATGGCTTAGTGACAATGAGTTTGAGTGTGCAATGCAGGCAGAGGTGCTGCAAATATCTTTGCACTTGTGGGATGATACAGAAGTCCAACAGCCACGTTTAGGATGCCACTAAGTTCACTCAGTGTTTGCTAGTATAATAGCTTAGTAACATTGAGTTTGAGTGTGCAATGCAGGCAGAGGTGCTGCAAATATCTTTGCACTTGTGGGACGATACAGAAGTCCAACAGCCACGTTTAGGATGCCATTAAGTTCACTCAGTGTTTGCTAGTATAATGTCTTAGTAACAATGAGTTTGAGTGTGCAATGCAGGCAGACGTGCTGCAAATATCTTTGCACTTGTGGGACAATACAGAAGTCCAATAGCCACGTTTAGGATGCCACTAAGTTCACTCAGTGTTTGCTAGTATAATAGCTTAGTAACAATGAGTTTGAGTGTGCAATGCAGGCAGAGGTGCTGCAAATATCTTTGAACTTGTGGGACGATACAGAAGTCCAACAGCCACGTTTAGGATGCCACTAAGTTCACTCAGTGTTTGCTAGTATAATGGCTTAGTAACAATGAGTTTAAGTGTGCAATGCAGGCAGACGTGCTGCAAATATCTTTGCACTAGTGGGACGATACAGAAGTCAAACAGCCACTTTTATGATGCCACTATGTTCACTCAGTGTTTGCTAGTATAATGGCTTAGTAACAATGATTTTGAGTGTGCAATGCAGGCAGAGGTGCTGCAAATATCTTTGCAGTTGTGGGACGATACAGAAGTCCAACAGCCACGTTTAGGATGCCACCAATGCTGCTTTCACACATCCGGCTTGAGCTCTGCGGCTCAATCCGGCTGTGCAAGCTATGCATCGGATTCGGAGAACACACCGCATCCTTTGCATAAGTTTTTCCTTTGCGGCCAGTCCGGTTTTTGCCGCTTGCGGCATGCTACTGAGCATGGGCAGTGGCAAAAACGCGCATCGCGCCGCATCCGGCCGTCATAGGCATGCATTGAAAAATGCGCCACATCGGCCGAATGCGGCGCAATGCGGTTTTTTTGCTGCACGAAAAACGTGCCAGGCTACGTTCCATCCGGCCGCCGCATCGGCTAAACCTGCCGCATGCGGCAAAAAACGGACGGAACGCAAGGCCAAGCGGCACAATGTGGCACTAATTAAAGTCTATGCAGGAAAATCGCAACCGGCAGCAAAAAAAAACGGTTGCGATTTTCCTGCAAAGTGCCGGATTGTGCCGCATTGCAGAAACCGGAGGTGTGAAAGCAGCCTTAGTTCACTCAGTGTTTGCTAGTATAATGGCTTAGTAACAATGAGTTTGAGTGTGCAATGCAGGCAGAGGTGCTACAAATATGTTTGCACTTGTGGGACGATACAGAAGTCCAACAGCCACGTTTAGGATGCCACTAAGTTCACTCAGTGTTTTCTAGTATAATGGCTTAGTAACAGTGAGTTTGAGTGTGCAATGCAGGCAGAGGTGCTGCAAATATCTTTGCACTTATGGGACGATACAGAAGTCCAACAGCCAAGTTTAGGATGCCACTAAGTTCACTCAGTGTTTGCTAGTATAATGGCTTAGTAACAATGAGTTTGAGTGTGCAAAGGGCAGGAGGGTACAATGGCAGGGTTGTGGGTCTCTGGGTAGAGGAAAGGAAGCCTGCCTTTCTATCTCTCCTAATGGGGAAATGCAGCGAAGAAATCCCTGACCTTAGCTACTCAGACGCTGTCATCTTGTGTAGCTGTTAAACTCTGTTTTCAGGACCTGTCACCTATGGCTCTGACCCTGCCGGTATGAGCCCTTAAAAGGACTGATAGAAAGTGCTATCCCTAAGCTGTACAACGCTGTGTATAGAGCGTACACAGCAGTATCGGCGATAGGAGCTGCGCCAGTGCTGACTGACACCAAGGACGCAGAAGGCAGATAATGGCGTGCTGGAGGAAAATGTCCGGTTTTATAATGCAGGGACATGTGACATGGACATCCTATCACACATGCCGTTGCTTCTCTGGCTAAAAGTCCACTTAGCTGTGTGTGTGTCTGGGATTGGCTGACATGCTGGCCCGCCCCACTACACGCGCGCTTAGGGAAAGAAGACAAGGAAAAAAAAAAATGGCAATCGCCATTATCCATACAGCAGTGATCGGAATGCGCTGTTCCCGCACACTATGCACTGAAATTTCATAATAGTGTGAGTCACAGAGTGACTTACACTATTACAGCGGAAAGCCAGCTAGTAATTAGCTGGTCTTTTTGCTGCTAGAACCGTTCTCGAACGTATCTAGAACTATCGAGCTTTAGCAAAAAGCTCAAGTTCTAGTTCTATCTAGAACAGCCCCCAAAATCACTCGAGCCGCGAACTGGAGAACCTCGAACCACGAACCGCGCTCAACTCTAGTAAGAACAGGGGGCATTGTCATCATCTCTCACCATGTCACCTGCTCTCAGTCAGAACAGAAGCTGATATTATAAGGAAGCTGGTTGTTATGTCCCAGATAGGAGGAGCAGCAAGGAGTAGCTCCAGTATCACACTGAATTACACGTACAGGAACAGCGCTACATGTGTCATCTTTATAGTTTATGAGGTTATGGCAAGTAGAAGAACTTTTTTTCTCCCCGAAGTACCCTTTTAAAATGTTCGGGAATGATTTCAGCTGCATTCGCTGTATAGTGAGCGGAGACTAGCACCTCCATAACTGAAATTGGCGGCTGCAGGCAGAATAAAGCTTTATTTTCTCCCATTTGTTGCTGTTCCTCCAGTACAGCAGCTACACAAAATTTAAATGCTATTTAACTGCAGATCATCCCTATAACTGCAGTAAACAATATTTTTCGATGTGACAGTTTCCTCTTAAGCACATCCAGCATTTTAGAAGCTGTCAGTTCCCTGTTCCACCATTCATCCTGTGTGTCTAAGTCTAAGTAATGCCAGTGTGATGACAACACTATATTATGCCTGCTGCACGGAGCCTCAGTCCACTTGCTGCACAAGGCAAAGCATCTCATCTAGGGAACAGGTGAGTAGTATTTATATTTTTTAATTTTATTAGGAAGTACTTGTGGGATGAAACTGTAGAGGTCATCATACTGTGAGAGGGCATTATACTATGTAGGGGAGACTAAGGCAGGACATCATACTGTGTAGGTTGGTAAGGGCCATCCTACAACAAGGGGGTCTATGGTGTGCATCATACTTTTTGGGATCTCTTTGGCTCTGCTATAGCTGGGTTGTTGGCCATTTAACTGTTTGGTTGATTCATGCTATGTGGGTTCATTATACTATGTAGGGGCCTGTGAGAACCATCAAACTATACGGGAGCTGTGTAGGCTATTATTCTGTTTTTGTCTCTCTAGAGGTCTCATTGTGGAAGTAAGGGTCATCATTCTGTTTTAGGGGCTCACTATGGGGCATGGGTCTCTATTGGGGCATCATGGTATATTGAGAGCACTGTGTCATCATTGTAATGTGTTGGGGGCATCATAATTTGCTTCAGGTAGAGAATTCACTGCGGGGGTATTGTATTGCACAGAAGGGGCATTTGCATCATATGCTATTTATGTTAATGCTCAGGCTACCTTACCTCTAGTCTTAAGGAATCAGCTTATTGAGCAAACGATTAGTGGTAGGACAAAAGAGCATTTCCATTGGACGATTAACAGAAATGTCCATTCCTAGGAACACGTTTCACAATATTTGGCCAGTAAAAACGCAAAACGTGGGCCAGCATTCTTGTTGTGTAAGTACAATTTGTAGAAGCACATTCGCACAGTAGCCATTAGCCTACAAAACCTAGAGTACAAATAATGAGCAGGTACAATTCCATAAGTAATTATATAGTAGTAGTACAAGTAAATAATATAAGGTATTAATTGACACTGTTTTGAGCAAAAGTATGTAAAATTCATCCCACCTCAACAAGACTCTAATGCTAGAATTTCATCTACTTATGTGTCAGCAGGCTTCAAAATAGATGGGGACAGAGTAGGACCAACACCTGACTGTTTCATACCTGGCTATGGAAAGCCACATAGACAAGATACAGATACAGAGCCCAAAATCAGGGGGGAAGGGGGCATGTCTCCATATGTACAAACTACAATGCAAAACAAAACAGAAAAAATATATGCACCCGTTGGTATAAGTGCAATGTGTAGGAGCACATTCATACTGTGGCCATTATAAAACTACTACAAAAACAATGGGCAAATACAATGCACTCATTTAATAAATAAATAAATAAATAAATACCAGTAAAACATGTAAATAACATAGGGTACTTTGTTGACACTATTTTTATCAAAAGATCGTAAATGCTGTCCCAACACGACAAAGTATACCCAATCAGGATCATCCCTAATTTTAGTATCTCACCTAGCTATGTATTAGCTGTGTGTCTTATCTATTTGGCTTTCCATGAGAAGTTGTGAAACAGTCAAGTTTAGGTTCACTGCCCCATCTATTTTGAGGTTTGCTGGCACTGAGAGAGGGGAGATACTAGAGTTAGGGACCATCCTGTTGGGGTACACTTTGTTGTGGTGGTATGGCTTTTATGCTCAGTTTTATAAAAATGGTGTCAAGTACAGTAAGTATCCTATGTTGTTCAAATGTACCAATACTATGTATTTACTTTCTTACTGCAGAGTACTTGTTCATTAATTTTATTATAGATTTGGATAATAGTCCATGTAACAAGTCTTTCAATCACCCTTTGAATGAGCAAAACATACATTACTTGGGTGAAACGATTTTAAAGCTTATTTAAAAATCATTCTTCTAGCAGCGCATGCCATAACAATATCAGTGTATGTGCAATGATCTATTATTCATCATTCTGTGCTTATGGGAAGTGTGGTCATCCTGTGTAAACAGGCCATTAAATAACAGGTTTTTTGATGTAACCGATTGACAGCCGTTTAATGTTTTAAGGAACAATTGTACTTTAAAGTGAACATGTCATGAGGACTTTATACCTCAAAGTTATGGCAAGTATGTAACGGCTCACTCATGTTGGTTAAATTCATGTCTTAATTATAGAAATCCATTTTACTCTTTCTGACCAAATGACCTTCAAGTAGTTGGGTTATGACAGCTCTCCTGCCACTCTCCTGGCCTCCCTCCCACCATCTGCCTCATGCGTCTTCCTGACAGGTCCCGCTTCTTTCAGTGGCAAGCATCTCTTGACTGAGAACTCATACAAGTGCCATGAGTGCCTGTAGCAGTGGATACACAGTAAGGTCATTGTGGCATCACCAGACCCATGGTATCAATCTGCGCGTGCACCTCCCCTATCTGAGGAGATGAGTGGCACAGGAACAAGCAGTAATGAAGAAGTGTTACCTTCAGGTAAGGGGTGGCAGATCACTCTGGTTTAAGTGACACAAAGGAGGTAGGCAACAAGATGCAAATTGGGAAGGAGGGAAGGAGTGCTGCAAGTGCAGTAGCCCAGCCCAGAGCACTTGCAGTTCATCCCCAAATTATAATAATGCTGATTTTCTAAGAACTGCAAACAGATTTCAACATTTAAGGTATGGCTTTAATTATCATAAACTGCCTGTAGATATGTCCCATTTATTTGATGTATGAAATTCTTATGACCTTGATTATGAGTTAAATGCTGATTATCTGTACGAGAAAAGCCCTACTGCCCCTCACATATGACACTGTATAAAATAAGGATTAAACTGTTGAATTTGAACATAGACGATCATGTGTTTTACATGGAGATACCCCGCTGTCAGAGACATCAACTAATAGCTTATTACCCTTCAAATATCAAAATAAACATGACACTCAGACAATCTGTGTATTTTTATCGGAATCTGAGAAACAAATATGTGTATAGTTGAACCTATGGAAAAATATCTAGAACATGCTGTAATGTACGTACTGAGGTTTTTTATTTTTAGAATCAAAGAGAAGTAGAAAGGAATCATAGTTTGAGAATGACAAATTACACAAAATGGCCTGTAAATTATACTTAATGCAAACATAGTATGTCAATTATTAATCACCAGTGTAGCTTTTTTCCTGTTAGCCTGGAGTGTTTTAAAGCTAATATTTCATTCATGTATAGCCATTAATCGAGTCCCCTTTGAGAGCTCATCACCCATACTTACAGCTTATAAACAGGCTGCTCTGTGTGCTTTATCTTGCTGTATAAGCACTTAATATATGGATAATATCTTTAATATACCTTGTTGAACACTTATTAACAGTAATTTTCTTAAGTAAAGCAGATGTGGCAGGAATTGTTTTCTATCTTATAAAGATATTGCTTTACAGAAGTGATATACTGTATGTTGTAGAAAAATAGAGTGGATATATTATTTTAAAGAAGTATTTAGGATAATAACAATGATCTAGAGACAACACCGCTTACAGTTGAAACCAGAAATTTACATACTCTATCTAAAAAGACACATATGCATGTTTTTCTCACTATCTGACATTAAATCAGAATAAACCTTTCCCGTTTTAGGTCAATTAGGACTACCAAAATTACTTATATTGGCCAAATGCCAGAATAATGAGAGAGACACATTGTGTTAAGGCATTATTATTGTTTTCTTAAAAAGTCAAAAGTTTACATGAACTAAGAGTACTATTCTTTTAAACAACATGGGACAGACCATATGATGATGTCATGTCTTTGGAGGCTTCTGATAGGTTTGTTGGCAACATCTGAGTTAATTAGAGACACACCTGTGGATGTATTTTAATGCACACCTGAAACCCACTGCTTCTTTGTATAGCATCATGAGAAAGTGAAAAGAAATCAGCCAAGATCTTAGGAAGAGAATTGTGGACTTGCAGAAGTCTGGTTCATTTTTTGCTGCAATTTCCAGATACCTGAAGGTGCCCTGTTCATCTGTACAAACAAGTATATGCAAGTACAAATAAGATGGGAATGTCTAGCCATCATACCGCTCAGGAAGGAGATGAGTTTTGTGTACCAGAGATGAATGTGCTTTGGTCAGACATGTGCATATCAACCCAAGAACAAAAGAAGAATACCTTGTGAAGATGCTGGCGGAAGCTGGTATGATTGTGTAGGGCCCCTGAATACATCAGGGTGCTAAAGGGAACTGCAGCCTTCTCTCAGGGTGCAGGACCTACTCCCCATGGTTCCAAGTTCCCAGAAATCGGTGTCACCTCCATTCTCACCACAAATCCCAATCAACACCTCACATCATGACCTGTCAGACACACCAGTGGGTTGGTCCAGCTGGAAAAGGGCTACCCACCTAGGGGTCAGGCAGACTGGTGGGAGAGAAGTAATGGAGTCGAGTGAGAGCCCTCAAAGAGTAAGGAGCTGGGGAGTGAGCTCCAGGGGAGGTAGACCGGTGGCAGTGACATTGGAAAAGGGTGCAACGAACATAGTTTAGGAGGACTGTCGGCACCAGAAAGCCCAAAAGAAACTGACCGGTACCGAGCACATCGGGGTACAGGACCCTAGGTCAGGAACTGATTCAATGTCCTGGCAATTAACTTGCAGAGGAAGGGGACCTTCAGGGACCTTCTCAGAGAGCTCAGAGACTGAGGGCATCAGCACACCATGGAAGATAGGGTTTTCCAGCGAAAGCAACCCAATAAAGTCCCAAGTGCCAGCTCTTGGGAGCACATCTTCACTTAAAAACTGAAGAAGCGTGACCTTATAGTTTCAGGCTAGAGGGACCCACACGTACACGAAATTGTGCATGGAGGGAGACTCCAGATTACTATGTGACACCGTTGGGACTGGGTACTTGGATGGGCTTCCCGCAGCGGCACCGGCACACAGAGAATTTGGTTTACTTGCAGTGTGTGTGTTTCCTTTATAATCCTCATCCAGCACCATGACTACCCACAGTGAGTACCCTGGTAACCCTGCACCCTGCGCTCCCAAATAACCACCAACACCCCTGAGCCCAGGGCCTTCCCTACCTGTGGAGGGACTAACATCAGGCTGCTCAACTCCATCTGCCCCGTTATTCCTTACAGCAGCGGCAGTACTCCCATTGCTGCAACCCACAGGTGGCGTCACGAATGTATCCCCTGTGAATACCATCTTTATACGGATCAAAGTGTCCGCCAAGCCGGGTTCGGACGACCCTCTCAAGCCACGATCTTGGATCCAAGCAGCCCGACTAACACCGGGGCGGTACAATTGCACCATTATCCAGAGTGAAATGAGTACTGTATCAAAATGGGCTGAAAGGCCACTTTGAAAGGCCAGGAAGAAGCCATTACTCCAAAAGAAACATAAAAAAGCCAGAATAATGTTTGCAAATGCACACAGGAAAAAAGAAACACTTTAATTATTTTGGAGACATGTCCTGGGGTCTGACAAAACGAAACTTGAACTGTTTGGCCATAATGAACATCGTTACGTTTGGAGGAAAAAGGGAGAAGGTTTAAAACCTAAGAACACCATCCCAACTGTGAAACATGGGGGCTGCAGCATCATATTGTGGGGTTGTTTTGCTGCAGAAGGGACTGGTGCACTTCACAAAATAGATGACATCATGAGGAAAGAAGATTATGTGGCAATACTGAAGCAACATCTCAAGACATCAGCCTGGAACTTAAAGCTTCAGCGGAAATGGGTCTTCCAAATGGACAATGACCCGAAGCATATTGCCAAACTGTTTACAAAGTAGCTTAAGGATAACAATATTAATGTTTTTGAGTGATCATCACAAAGACCTGATCTCAATCCTATTGAAAATGTATGGGTAAAGCTGAAAAGGCAAGTGCGAGCAAGGCGACCTACAAACATGGCTCAGTTACACCAGTTGTGTCAGGAGGAATGGGCCCAAATTCCTAGCAACTATTGCGAGAAGCTTGTGGAAGGATATCCAAAATGTTTGACCCAAGCCAATCAGTTTAAATGCAATGGTACCAAATACTAATGAAATATATGTAAACTTTTGATTTTGCAGAAAGTAATAAAAATTCCTCAAAACATTCTCTCATTAATCTGGCATTTGGCAAATATAAATAATTTTGGTAATCCTTATTGACCTCAGATGGAAAAAGTGTATCCTGATTTCATGTCAGATAGTGAGTAAAACATGCATTTGTGTATTTTTAGAGTTTAATTTATGTAAACTTCTGATTTCGCCTGTACATAGGCTGTATCTTGTTTAGAAAGCCATCCTCATTTACATACCATGGAGATCTTAACAATACTTTAAACTAATGTTTTGTTTCATTCATGCTTGTTTTTGGCTTTTACTTTAAATTTTTCTCTCCTGTCACCTTGATACCTGTCCTGCTATCTTAGAGAACAGGTTGTTTTTTGCAGGTTGTTTCTATGATGTACTACATTTCTCTGCATTCTGAGCATGTCAACATATAATAAATTGTTGGTTAACTGGAGTAGAAGTTAAATTCTGTTTTAAAATGTTAAAGCTGTTGTCACGGCGGAGTGAGGACCCTGCGATCCCTAGCATCCCTAGGTGGGTCATTTCCCCTTTGAGTGATCACATGCCTAAGTCCTGGCTTTCCCCAAGCTAGCCCTAGCTAGTGAATTGGGCTGCAAGACACTAGTTTTACTTACATGATAAATTATCACAAGGAAAGAGAGAAACAAGAGGGTATAAAACAACAAAAGCAATACCACGGCTGTGACCAGAGTAGCTTCTCCAGGGAGGTCAGTAGCGAAGAACTATAACTACACCATCAATAGACCTCTTCCGAGGATTCAAACAGGGGAGCCCCTTGTCACCCCTGTTATTTAACCACACTAATACGCTATACAGACTCGACCTTCAGGAGACTCAAGGGTGGCTTTAGGGAGTTGAAAATTGCCACGTTCAGAGGTGACATCCTACTGATCGTAACAAACCCTAAACAAGTCCGAGGTTCACTTATACAGGACATAGAAACAATGGGTGGCCTATCTGGTTATGCAATTAATTGGGAAAAAACTGAGGTAATAATGCTACAAGGCCCACCCAAGCCATTATGGGCATTGAGCTCTACCTGCCAGTGGACTACCTGCTCTTTAAAATATTTGGGAGTGAACATAATGAGGCACCTGGCTAGATTTAGAAAACTAATATTGACAATTTAGAATCCACTGTGGTTAAATGGAAAAATTTCAGTTTATCATATCTGGGTAGAGCTAACCTAATTAAAATGACAGAATTTCTACATCTGATTTACCTATTCCATTCTCTCCCAATCTATCAAGCTGCCACCGAGAAGAAGCAAATCAACTACTTATATCGCTCATTTTTTGGGAGGGTAAAAAACCCATGTCACTTATAAATTGCTCCAGCAGTTGAATGGAAAGGGAAGGATAAACTTCCCTGATATAAACCTTATAATATAGCATGTCTGCTGTGGGAGGTGATGGATTGGTTGAGGGGGACTTCATACTGTACGCAACACGGCTTGGAGTTCTGTCTCACAGCAGGGCAGGCTCTCCCTGTTCTTTTACACCTGCCATATGCCGAGCTGCCAATCAAAGTAAGAGCGAACCCTCTATTGATTTCCATATGGAGGGCATGGCAAAAAGTACACCGGCATTTTTAGCTCTCTTCTCTGATGTCACTCTTCATCTCACTCACTGGTAATCCACACTTCCAACATGGTTACTCTTACCCTGTTTCCCATCATTGGCATTCTCAGGGTATAACTTCTGTCAGACATCTGATCCATCTAGAGGAACGCCATGTGTGCTCAATAGAGGAACTGCAGTCTAAATATCCTGCTGTCACATTCCCGTTGTTTCCTTACCTACAGGCTATACGTTATGTAACAAAGGTATTGACGCCTCTTCCGGAATGAGAGTGGAGTCCATACCTGCTTAAATGTTTTGCTAAATCTAACTCACACCTGGCCAAATCACCACTAATTATAAATGTATCCATGTTGCTCTTGATTATGAGCAGTCTCAATTCTAGCTTACAAAATGGTGGAACAAGGACCCTGCTTTGTCCTTTAACATTGTCTTGAAAGCTCTAGATCAATCGCACAAATTTCTCCCATCAGCTCAGTTTCTAGAAATGAGATTGAAAGCTACTCACAGATCTTATTTAACCCCTCCGAAGGGCCATAGAATGGGATTATACGTAACCTCCGAGTGTGTCAAGTGCTGCTTACCATGCCTGATGAAGACACTTGTGTAGTCTCGAAAGCTTGCTATTATTACCATCTTTTCAGTTAGCCATTAAAAGGTATCAAATACTGAGGACTCTCAGTTCTTTTAAACAAACTTTTTTTATCTCTACTGGCTAACACGGTACAAAGATATATTTTACCTGCTTCCCTGAAGCTAATTTATACCATTGCTTGTGGTCATGCCTGGCTATCTGATCCTTCTGGACTAGAATACAGCAATATACTATCGCACATTTGGCAATTTTTGCCCTTGAGGAACCTCTATGAGCCATCTTTGGATACTTAGAACCGGAAAAATACACAAATTCTTCAATTATTGCATTTTATTGTGGCAGCTGGCAAGAAGACCATTTTGTGGATCCACGACCAAGCCGCCCCTTCAAGATCTTCCTAGATAAACTAGTGTTTCTGCATCGAACGGATTGGGCCGAGGCATTCCTACAAAAGCAAGTAAACGTACAGTCCTTTTTTGAAACCTGACAAAGCTTTATCTCTTTGCTACAAAAACATATCAGGGTATTAGAACCTGCTTTCAACCAACAGTAAGGTATCAGAAGCAACTGTTATTGGGAGAAGCACCCATATAGAAATACCTCGAGGTTAACCGCTGTGGAGGGAAATCTCACTAAAATGTTGGAGTTCTATTTTAGTGTCGGTGGGTCTCGCACAATCCATAAAGGGTGAAATCACGGCTTGTACGCCCACGTTAGGTGCTTGAAATGTGAATCATACCTACAAGTGCATCTTAATAAATTAGAATAGCATCAAAAAGTTAATTTATTTCAGTAATTTAATACAAAAAGTATTTCAAGTGTTTATTTCTGTTAATATTGATGATTATGGCTTACAGCCAATGAAATCCCAAAAGTCATTATCTCAGAAAATTAGAATATTATATAAGACCAACTGAAAAAATGATTTAAACTCAGAAATGTTGGCCTACTGACAAGTATGTACAGTAAATGCACTCAATACTTGGTCGGGGCTCCTTTTGCATTAAATACTGCATCAATGCAGCATGGCATGGAAGTGATCAGCTTGTGGCACTACTGAGGTGTTATGAAAGCCCAGGTTGCTTTGATAGCAGGCTTCAGCTCATCTGCATTGTTGAGTCTGGTGTCTTTCATCTTCCTCTTGACATTATCCCATAGATTTTTAACAGGGTTTAGGACAGGCAAGTTTGCTGGCCAATCAAGCACAGTGATACTATTGGTATATTTGGCAGTATAGACAAGTGTCAAGTCCTGCTGAAAATTGAAATTTCCATCTCCAAAAAGCTTGTCAGCAGAGGGAAGCATGGAGTGCTCTAAAATTTCCTTAGATGGCTGCACTGACTTTGGTCTTGATAAAACACAGTGGGCCTACACCAGCAGATGACATGGCTCCCCAAACCATCACTAATTGTGGAAACTTCACACTACACCTCAAGCAGTTTGGATTGTGGCCTCTCCACTCTTTCTCCAGACTCTGGGACCTTGATTTACAAATGAAATGCAAAATTTACTTTCATCTGAAAACAACACCTTGAACCACTGAGCAACAGTACAGTTTATTTTTTTTCCTTGACACAGGCAACATGCTTTTGGCATTGTATATTGGTCATGAGTGGCTTGATACAACGAATGCGACAGTTGTAGCCCATGTCCTGGATACGTCTGTGTGTGGTGGCTCTTGAAGTATAGACTCCAGCAGCAGTCCTTTCCTTGTGAATCTCCCCCAAATTTTTGAATCGCCTTTTCTTAACAAGCCTATTTGGGCTGCGGTTATTCCAGTTGCTTGTGCACCTTTTTCTACTGCACTTTTTCCTCCACTCAACTTCCATTAATATGCTTGGATACAGCACTCTGTGAATAGCCAGCTTCTTTAGCAATGACATTTTGTTGCTTACCTTCCTTGAGGAGTGTGTCAATGACTGCCTTCTGGACATTGTAATGGCAAGCCACCCACTAAGCAGGACCCCGAGGTACCCCGAAACCCTTTAAACCCTATACAGTGATCTGGATTCACTGCAGGGTCCAGGGGTTCACTGTCTATGGTAGGCTGCAGTCCAGAAATGGGGATAAATGACAGATCGAGGTCAAACCGAGATGTCAGGCGAGGTACAAAACAACAAGCAGGAGAAATGTCCAGAAAACAGGCCAAGGTCAAACCGAGATTTCAGGCGAGGTACAGAACAGCAGGCAGGAGGGACATCAATAAACAAAGCCAAGTTCAGATGAGAAATAAAGCAAGGTGCACAGTACAAGGAAGGATGTGGCTCAAAGCAACACAAGACTATATCTGGCAAAGGTTCAAGAACACTGAAGGATATAAACAGGGTGTGGTGCCATGATACTAGCTGGAAGGCAAACACCGCTACAGTCAGTCAGCAGTACTGCAAGTTCCAGCCAGACCAACCTTGTTGAATGTGTGGCTACTCCACCCACCAGAGCCACTAGAACTGACTTCTCCCCCATCACTAGCACTGCCTGCAGTGTGAGCCGAGCAGCACCTGGTGACTGGAGCAGACATCACCAGAACAGGCCCTGGTGGAGACGTGACAGTAGAGCTGCGCCTAGTGATCAGAGCAGACATCACTGGAGACGTGACAGACATATGTCAAGTCAGCAGTCTTCCCCATGATTGTGTAGCCTACTGAACCAGACTAAGGGACCATTTTAAATGCTAAGGAAGCTTTTGCAGGTGTTTTGTGGTAATTATTCTAATTTTCTGAGATAATGACTTATGGGTTTTTATTTGCTGTAAGCCATCATCAATAACATTAAAAGAACTAAACACTTAAAATACTGTAGATCACTCTGTTTGTAATGACTCTATATAAAATACAATGTCTTGCAAAAGTATTCGGCTCCCTTGAATTTTTCAACCTTTTCCCACATTTCAGGCTTCAAACATAAAGATAAAAATTTTAATGTTATGATGCAGAATCATCAACAAGTGGGACACAATTGTGAAGTTGAACGAAATGTATTGCTTATTTTTGTCACGCTGTACAAAGTCTAGTAAGACGTACTACTGCGTAATCCCCACTAGGTGGCATTAGAGTAGTGAAGGAGAGAAAAGGAAATACTGTAACGGAAAGGCAGCTGAAGTACAGCAGAGTAACTTCAGCAGGTAGTTAACAGGCGAACCACCAGGGGGCAATAGAGTAGTCAAACAGTCAGATCAATATCAAAGTCAGAAAACAGAACCGATTTGGAAGTCGGGAGATCAGATATACAGAGGGAAACACAAACAACATACAGGAGAGGGAAGTCAGAGACTGGGACAGGCAGACGAACAGGGAAGGTTCAAAGTCAGGACACAGTAGCAGGGAGGTAGAACAGATTGGGAACACTCACCAGAACCAGTATACAAGCTGCAAGGCAGAAATATCAATGGCATTGAGCCATAGGCAGAGAGGCAAAATATATCTGGGATTCAGAACGAGGCAAGGGAAGTTAACCCCTGACATGACCAGGCCAAAGCTAGGTATAACCAGCAGCAGGAAAAAGCAGGCCTGGATGAATTTTAAACTTTAAAAAAAAAATATAACTCAAAAGTGGGGTGTGCAATATTATTCGTCCCCTTTACTTTCAGTGCAGCAAACTCACTCCAGACGTTCAGAAGTTCATTGAGGATCTTTGAATGATCCAATATTGTTAGAAATGACTGATGATGATAAATATAAGCCACCTGTGTGTAATCAAGTCTCCATATAAATGCACTTGCTCTGTGATAGTCTTAGTGTTCTGTTTAAAGCGCAGATGGCATCATGAAGACCAAGGAACACAACAGGCAGGTCCGTGATACTGTTGTGGAGAAGTTTAATGCCGGATTTGGTTACAAAAAGATTTCCAAAACTTTAAACATCCCAAGGAGCACTGTACAAGCGATCATATTGAAATGGAAGTAGTATCATATCACGGCGAATCTACCAAGACCCAGCTGACCATCCAAACTTTCATATCAAACAAGGAAAAGACTGATCAGAGATGCAGACAAGAGGCCCATGATCACTCTGGATGAACTGCAGAGATCTACAGCTGAGGTGGGAGAGTCTGTCCATAGGACAACAATCAGTCGTACACTGAACACATCTGGCCTTTATGGAAGAGTGGCAAGGAGAAAGCCATTTCTCAAAGATATCTATAAAAAGTGTTGTTAAAGGTTTGCCACAAGCCACCTGGGAGACACACTAAACCTGTGAAAGAAGGTGCTCTGATCAGTTGAAACCAAAATCGAACTTTTTGGGCACAATGCCAAATGATATGTTTGGCGTAAAAACAACGCAGCTCATCACCCTGAACGCACCATCCCCACTGTCAAACATGGTGGTGGCAGCATCATGGTTTGGGCCTGCTTTTCTTCAGCAAGGACAGGGAAGATGGTTAAAATAGATGGGAAGTTGGATGGAGCCAAATACAGGACCATTCTTGAAGAAAATCTGTTGGAGACTGCAAAAGACATGAGACTTCCAACAAGACAATGATCCCAGACATAAAGCAAAATCTACAATGGAACGGTTCACAAATAAACTTATCCAGGTGTTAGAATGGCCAAGTCAAAGTCCAGACCTGAATCCAATCGAGATTCTGTGGAAAGAGCTGAAAACTGCTGTTCACAAACGCTCTCCATCCAACATCAGACCCGCAACACACATCCGTTTAATTTGTACGTGTGCGGTACGTATTTGCACGTACCGGAGACACGTACACACGGAGACCCATGTTAATCAATGGTAGATGGCACACACACGTAAAATCGCACGGAACGTGTGTCCGTGAGGTAAGTACGTGTGTGCGCTTTTCTACACGGACAACATGTCCGTTTTTGGCCAGCAGCACGTAGGCACAGACCCGCTTTAGTCTATGGGTCCGTGCCTGCATGTACCGCACACGGAGTATGTCCGTGTGCAGCACGTTTCGTGCGTGTGCGTTTTTACACTAGCAATCTTTTTTTTTTTTTTTTTTCTAATTAAATTCAGTATACTTACCTTTTTTTCTGCTGTTCTCAGTCATACTTACATTGGCGCTCGGTTTTTTTCTTCCCCCGGCTCATACCGCTCCCCGATCACCAGCGCGGCGAGGAACAGCTGTGCAGAGAATACGCGGCAACAATTACTTTGAATATGCCGGCCGCTCATTAATCAATCTCGTATTCCCTGCTTTCCCCACCCATCGGCGCCTATGATTGGTTGCAGTCAGACACGCCCCCCACGCTGAGTAACAGCTGTCTCACTGCACCCAATCACAGCAGCCGGTGGGCGTGTCTATACTGTGCAGTAAAATAAATAAATAAATAATTATAATGTCCCCCCCATTTTAATACCAGCCAGATAAAGCCATATGGCTGAAGGCTGGTAATCTCAGGATGGGGAGCCCCACGTTATGGGGAGCCCCCCAGCCCAACAATATCAGTCAGCAGCCGCCCAGAATTGCCGCATCCATTATATGCGACAGTTCTGGGACTGTGCCCGGCTCTTCCCGATTTGCCCTGGTGCGTTGGCAAATCGGGGTAATAAGGGGTTATTGACAGCCCATAGCTGCCAATAAGTCCTAGATTAATCATGTCAGGCGTCTCCCCGAGATTCCTTCCATGATTAATCTGTAAATTACAGTAAATAAACACACACACATGAAAAAATCCTTTATTAGAAATAAAAAACACAAACATATACCCTGGTTCACCACTTTAATAAGCCCGGAAAAGCCCTCCATCTCCGGCGTAATCCACGGACCTCCAGTGTCACATCCAGCTATGCTGCATGGAGGTGACCGGAGCTGCAGCAGACACTGCCGCTCCTGTCACCGCCACGCAGCTAATGAAGGCAATAGCGCGATCAGCTGAGCTGTCACTGAGGTTACTCGCGGCCAACGCTGAATACAGCTGATCACGCTATTCCCTTCATTAGCTGCGTGGAGCTGACAGGAGCGGCTGTGTCCTCTGCAGCTCCAGTCACCTCCATGCAGCAGAGCTGGAAGTGACGCTGGATCATCCTGGATTACGGACATGGCGGGCTTTTTCGGGCTTATTAAAGTGGTAAACCAGGGTATATGTTTGTGTTTTTTATTTCTAATAAAGGATTTTTTCGGGTGTGTGTGTTTATTTACTGTAATTTACAGATTAATCATGGAAGGAATCTCGGGGAGACGCCTGACATGATTAATCTAGGACTTATTGGCAGTTATGGGCTGCCAATAACTCCTTATTACCCCGATTTGCCAACGCACCAGGGCAAATCGGGAAGAGCCGGGTACAGTCCCAGAACTGTTGCATATAATGTATGCGGCAATTCTGGGCGGCTGCTGGCTGATATTGTTAGGCTGGGGGGGCTCCCCATAACGTGGAGCTCCCCATCCTGAGAATACCAGCCTTCAGCCGTATGGCTTTATCTGGCTGGTATTAAAATAGGGGGGGGGGACCCGCACGCCGTTTTTTTTAATTATTTATTTATTTATTTTACTGCACAGTATAGACACGCCCACCGGCTGCTGTGATTGGGTGCAGTGAGACAGCTGTCACTCAGCGTGGGGGGCGTGTCTGACTGCAACCAATCATAGGCGCCGGTGGGCGGGAAAGCAGGGAATACGAGATTGATTAATGAGCGGCCGGCATATTCAAAGTAATTGTTGCCGCGTATTCTCTGCACAGCTGTTCCTCACCGCGCTGGTGATCGGGGAGCGGTAAGTATGAGAGAGGGCTACTAACTTCAGTCACCCGGGGGATTAGCGGTCACTGGTGAATCCTTCACAGGTGACCGCTAATCAGTACGCGGCACACAGACAGAGCCGCGGCATGACAATGAAGTCGGGTGAAGTTCACCCGAGTTCATTCTCATCGCTCAACTCTGTCTGCTGTCAGCCAACATGTATCAACGACATTGTGCAACACACAAACGGACATTCCACATGGACATTCCACGTACACATACACGGGCATTTTACACACTAACACGGACATTTTACACATACACACGACTCGCATACGCCATCACACGGATGCCATACGTACCGGAGAAACGCCCCAAAAAAAACGGAACACGGACCCGAAAAACGGACCATGTCATACAGACGTTTTTTTTGCGAAGTGTGTTTTAGGCCTCATTCAGCTTGAGCTATTTGTAAAGGAAGAATGGGCAAGAATTTCAGTCTCTCGATGTGCAAAACTGATAGACACATACCCCAAGCTACTTGAAGCTGTAATCGCAGCATAAGGTATTAACTTAAAGGGGATGAATAATATTGCATGTCCCACTTTTTAGTTATGTATTTTTTAAAAAAGTTTAAAATAAGCAATACATTTTGTTCAACTTCACAATCGTATCCCACTTGTTGTTGATTCTTCACCATAACAATAAAATGTTTATCGTTATGTTTGAAGCCTGAAATGTGGGAATAGGTTGAAAAATTTAAAAATTCAAGGGAGCCAAATACTTCCTCAAGTCACTGTATGTGTTTTGCTTTTTGTATTGAATTACTGAAATAAATTAACTTTTGATGATATTCTAATTAATTGAGATGCATTTGTATTGTCAATATGTTACCCCCTCCCATCTATGCCCTCCTCAATCCTAGTTCTCAGTTTCTTTTTTCTTTAAAGTAGAGTTATTCTACTTGGAACATATGTCTTACCATTTAAATATTCATGTCAAGATAGTCTGTGTGTAGCAAGGTCTACTGCTATCTCTCATACAGTATATATGTATATACTGCAAGTATGATCCATATGTTTGTTTGTTTGGAAAAACTAATAAAAACAGTGTTTAAAAAAAATGAAGAACCATAACTGGCACATGAGAAAGCCAAGAGTTAGCTGTCGCAGTCCCGGTCACTGCCTTGGAGTGGCACCTGGCATCTGTCTCGTAGTGGGCGCATAGTCAAGACCCTGCGACTAAAGGGAAAGCTCAAGTACCCCCTGTGGTCCAGTTGGTCCACTTCGGCTTGCCATCTTACCATAACCTGTGGCGAGCGTTACCGGTTTGTTTGAAAAAATGTTTCTGTACTGAGATAATCTTAGAAGTGTGCCCCTGCAATGTACTGTGTAATGGCCATGTCTGACTAAGGACTACTGGTGTCAAGGATCTACATTTCATTGGTGGTATCTTGAATTCACAGTTATAATGCTCAATATTGAAAGAGAAGATGCAATCATCTAGACATGCACTTTAAAAACATGACAATGATCCAAAACACATATCTAAGGCTACTGTTGTATTTCTGAAAAAGAACAGGCTGATGCTGATTCAGCAGCCAAGCATGTCACCCGATCTGAACCCAATCGCACACCTATGGAGAATTCTGAAGAGACAAATTGTCATCACTCTCCATGTTGTATCCAGGCTCTAAAAGAGTTTGATCTTGAAGAACGGAAAAAGATAGATGTTGCAATATGTCGTCAACCTATTCATTCCATTCCTAGTAGTAGCAGTCTTTGATGTGTGGTGTATTCATGTTTGTATTAACTAATGTGAGGAAAACTGAAGATTTTGTAATGAAAAGTATTCTATTAACTTGACTTTCATGTTATGGTTTAAATAAATGTTCCATATACTGTCTTCTACCCAAAAAATATTTTTTCTTATGTTTAATAAGATAATGATTAAAATATTTTAATAAATAAATAAATATATATACATATATATAAATATATATATATATATATATATATACATATATATATATATATATATATATATATATATATATATATATATATATATATATATAAAGATTTATATATCTGAACATTTTTCAAAATCGATGAATTTTAATTTAAAAAGATCCGTTCATTTATACTAGAAATGAGCGGATCTTTTTAAATTAGAAAATTCATCGATTTTGACAAATTTTCCAAAAAGGTTTGATTAACAGTGAAAACAATGATGCAAATTCAAAGTTGTAAAGTTTTTCAATGCTGGGAAAATAGATGTAGTTAAGAGGGGAAAGAGAGAGAACCTGTCACAATGTTATTTTGAGATAGAGAGGGACAGGGAGCTCCTATACTTTCCCTTATGCTGGGGGACCCTAGGCTATCCCTCACTTCCTGATTACTCCTAATGGTGGAGATGCATGAGTCCTGTGCCTTTCTATACTCCTGAGAAATACTACTCTAATACCCCCCCTCCAGGGAGGGAACGGGAAGGAGTGAGATGGTAAAGATATAAGGATATACAAGGGAAGACCAAACCTGGGCACACTGCACACACACAGGAATTGACAGAGAGAGAAAAACAAGATCAGGACGGTAGCGACAAAAAGGCAACAAGGGTTAAGTCCACAACCGCACAGAGAAACAAATATCTCATCAAATAGTCTGGATCAGGACACCTACCCAAACTAAGATAAACTATAGCTAACATAGATGGAAGGATACAGAAGCATATATAGGAAGGGAGCAGATGTGATTGGCTCCCCTACAGCAAGTGATCAAAGGAGATTAACAAGCAGATTAGAAGAGATTAACACCTGCTATCCTGTCTCTGAATTAGCACTCAGCAGGTTGACGCCCAAGTCTGCCTGCGCAGATCGCAGACATCAGAGGAGTTATCAGCTGGAGTGTCAGAATCTGTAGCCTTAACAGAACCCAACGCCACCATGACAGTTGGCAAAGTTTATGAAAATATCCTTAAACACAATCCACTGAATAAAGAATGTATACACTAGAGCAGAGGTTCCCAGCTCCAGTCCTCAAGGCATACCAACAGTGCATGTTTTAAGGATTTCCTTAGTATTGCACAGGTTTGTGCCAGGTTTGTGCCAGCGCTGTGCAGGGGTTTATCACAGCGTCTGGCTAAATCAGCTCAGGCAATTCCTTGGGGCATAGTTTCATTGTCAGGGATATTACTTTTATTTTGCTATACCACCGCTGCATTGTACCCCACCTGTCCATTTTTGATACGTAATTTTAATTGCAAACAGTGCTGACACTTTTAGTGGCATACTAAAATTGTCTGGGATACTAACTTGGTGTTCCTTTGCTGACCAGCAAGCTACAGCACCTGTGCATTCTAAACACCTGCCCATTTTTGCTACGCAATTTTAATTACAAACAGTGCTGACACTTTTAGGGCCATAGTTTCATTGTCAGAGATAGTCAGTGTTGGTTCTTCAGCTGTCAATAAAGCTAGACCACCTCTGGATTGTACACCACCTCTCCATTTTTTCTAAGACATTTTAAGTGTCCAATCTGGTCACAAACAAAATGAGTGGCAAAAGGACAGATGCTGGTGGAAAGAGGAAAAGGCGTGTTGGAAAGGGGAAAAAAAGTTTGTGTCCGTGGGTTAGGTGGTAAAGCTACAGTAACATCTGCTGAAGAAAGGCCATCTTCCAGGAAAAGTAAGATATCTACTACTTTCCGTGGACAATCTGATGTGATCCCTTTTATACGGAACCGAACAACTCTAACAAAGGTAGATGATGAACAAAAAAAGAACGTGCTTGAATGGATCTCAATTGCTCCAACAAGTGGCCTCTTCTCCACCTCAACTTCAACATCCAAAAAACAACAGTCCTCTGAGTTGTCACCCCAATCACACTTGCTTTCTACCAGCTCTCAAGTCTCCACCCGCCCTGCAGAGTATGGTGTAACAGAAATGGGTGAATCTGCAGAGTCACACTATAGGCTGGGAATCAGAGGTCTGCTCCCAAGCTACAGTGAGTACAGACCAGGAAATGATCTGCAGTTATGCCCAGAAGCTTTGTGAGTCAGATTCAGGCCCTGTTGACCAAGTTTCTGAGCATAATGTAGACCCTCATTCCCAAACTGTAACACCTCTTGGTGGAGACAATGAGGAACATACTGATGACGATGAGACTCAGATACCTGATTTGAATGACAACTTAACTATTCAGTCAAGGCAGGAAGAGGTTAGGTCTCAGGGCGAGGGGAGTGCAAACACACAGGTTGATATTGAGGCTTTAGATCCCACTTACTGTCAACCCACAGTCAGGCACTCGATGAGGTCAGCAGAGGCGGTGGAGGAGGATGCGACTGAAGACGAGGTTAGCTTGTGCCTTCCTGGACAAAGACGGAGTACTGGAAGCACGTCAACAACTGCATCCTCAGCCACAACTCTGTCTCTGAGCACAAGTCGGGGTGGCTCTGCAGGTCGCATGGGCTCTAATAGTTGCCTAGCCTGGTCCTTTTTTGACATCGTAAAGGATCACCCAACTCATGCGATCTGTAAGATTTGATGCCAATCTGTAAGTAGAGGCCAAAGCTCTCTAGTTTGACTACTTCATCCATGAACCGTCACATGAATAACAAGCATAAGTCCCAGTGGGAAGCTCACTGTGCTACAATGCGGCCTAGCGGAGTGGGCCAACCACCGTCTGCCCCTTCAAGTGCATCCGCGCGCTCTTCATCCTCTATGACTGTGGGGACAGCTGTCACACATGCTTTTCGACACAGACCTTCCACCTCTTTAACCATAACAGACAGTTTGATTGGCAGGTCGTCAGTTGTTTTGGAAGGGGAAACAGGTGCTGGTGTAGAGCTCTGTCAGACATCGAGAGCACCAACTTTGGATAAAGGTAACATCATGTCTCCGCCTGCACTTTCCTCACAGACCAGCAGTTTTCCAGGGGCACCCTACTCAATGCCGTCTCCACACAGCAGACAGATCTCGATCCCTCAGATGTGGACAATTAAAAGACTATTTCCTCCTAGCCATGGCAAAGCAAAGAGGTTGACTTTCACCTTCTGCAAGCTGTTGGCTACAGAAATGCTGCCTTTCCGCCTGGTGGACACAGAGGATTTTCGAGACCTTATGTCCATCGCTGTGCCCCAGTACCAGATGCCCAGTCGCCACTACTTCTCCAAGAAAGGCGTGCCTGCGCTACACCAGCATGTCGCACACAACATCACCGCTTCCTTGAGAAACTCTGTGTGTGACACGGTGCATTTCACCACCGATACTTGGACCAGTAAGCATGGACAGGGGCATTAAATGTCATTGACTCGGCTCTGGGTAACTATGGTGAGAGATGGAGAAGAGTCTGCTGTACAAGTCTTGCCATCCCCACGAGTTGTGCATCAATCCTCTGTATGTCGAAGTTCCTCCACTGCTTCTGCCTCCTCAACCTCATCTGGGCCCTTCACCTCCGCCCAAAGCCTGTCTGCTCAGGCCACCCACGTTGTAACTGCGCACAAGGAATCCCGCACACCTCCTTACTATGCTGGCAGCAGAGCTCAAAAGCATCAGGCGGTCTTTACGTTGAAATGTCTGGGAAATAAGAGTCACACAGCTGTGGAGTTGTGGTCAGCTCTGGAGAGCGAGTTTAGTTAATGGTTGTCTCCACTCAACCTGCACCCAGGGAAGGCCGTGTGCGACAATGCTGCAAACCTGGGTGCGGCCCTTCGTCAAGGCAAGGTGACACATGCCTTGTATAGCTCACGTGTTGAACCTTGTTGTCCAGAAAGTTTTAATCCACTATCCCGGGCCTAGATGGGCTTCTGCACAGGGCACGGTTACTCTCTGCTCACTTCCACCGTTCAACCGGCACAGCTGACTGACTTGCATCGCTCCAGAAGTCTTACGGCCTGCCGGTTCACCGCCTGAAATGCGATGTGGCGACACGCTGGAATTTGACTCTCCACATTTTGCAGTGACTGTGGCAGCACCGCCGAGCCCTGGTGCAATACGTTATGATCTATAGCCTGGGCCAACGAGATGCAGAGGTGGGGCAGATCACGCTGCTGGAGTGGTCTCAGATCAAGGACCTATGCACCCTTCTGCACAGTTTCGACATGGTGACGAATATGTTTAGCACTGACAATGCCATTATCAGCATGACAATTCCGGTCATTTACATGCTGGAGCACACTCTAAACACTATTGGGAGTCAGGAGGTGGGACAAGAGGAAGGGGAGTAAGTACAGGAGGATTCATATGCTGAAGGGATACCAAGATCTACAAGGTCCAGACGTTCAGCATCACCAAGGCGGCAGGCATGGGACGGTGGGGGAGAGGGATTAACAAGGGCGCATGGTAGCAGCCAAACTGTTGAGGAAGGTGCAGGAGCCAGGAAGAAATGGAGGACAAACTGGCGCTGGAAAAGACTTAGCAGATGAGGGAGACCTTGGTCAAATTTCGGTTGTTTGAGGTTGGGGGGAGATGTCAGAGGAAGGAAGCACGGTTACCACCTCACCGCCACAAACACAGCAAGGACTTGGTCCTCATGGATGTGCAAGACACATGAGCGCCTTCTTGCTGTACTACCTACAACATGACTCTCGGATTGTCTGAATTACAAGTAATGATGACTACTGGGTTGCCACACTCTTAGATCCCCGGTACAGGTCCAAATTTGGCGAAATAATTCCAGCCATAGAAAGGGACGCACGTATGCAGGATTATCAGTAGAAGCTGTTATGCAATCTTAGCTCGGCTTTTCCACCAAACACCAGTGGTGCACAAAGTGAATCTCCCAGTTGTAACTTGCCAAGCATGGGACTCTGACCACTGAAGTAGTGTGTGTGGCCCAATTTTTGGAAAAAAGGGAGACTCCGCTTGGAGTAACCCTTGCTTACAGTGTTTTTAAAAAGGAGCCAAGATGAACAAGTCATGGTTCAGCAAGGACTTTGCTACCCCGGTTTCATCCTGGGGACAGTTAAGGCTGGCGTATTTTTGAATGTGCTTGATGCAAATCAACATGTGAAGTTTGCAACTGGGGCACAAGTGATGCCACTGAAGTGGTGTGTGTGGCCCAATTTTTGGAAAAAAGGGAGACTCTGCTTGGAGTCTCCTTGCTGTGTTTTACATGATTTTAGAAGGGCATAACATGCCTATATCTGTGTCTCCTCCTCTTTTTACTCGTCCAGCTGTTTTGTTTTCGCATGAGTATATGTCCTTGTCACTTTTCCATGTGTTTGTGGTGTCTTGTGAGTTGTTTGTCACCTTTTGGACATCTTAGAAGGTGTTTTCTATGTGTTTGTATGTGTTTGTGTTTGCCTGCCACTGTTTTCAATGGGATTCGAATTGGTTTGTCGAACGTTCGACAAACTTGTCCTCCGTTCGACAAACCGAACTCGAACTTTAGGGGGGTGGCTCATCTCTAGTGATAACTAAGTGGCTTGGTGAACAAAACATTTCAATTTTGGCTCCATGGCCAGGACACTCCCCAGTAGAGATGAGCGAATCTTTGGAAGTTTGGTTTACCAGGTACATTTGAGCCTTAAAAATGTTTTTGACCCTGACTTGCTCCGAATTTCAAGGGAACACTTCCAGGCGTGGGTGGGGTTTTTCATTTTTTTTTGTGTGTGTGCACATTGCATCTGATCATGCTGATTTTACCCCAAAAGTGAGCTGTTCAAACACTGCAAGCGGCTCGCACAGGGCTGAGCATCACTCATGCCCAAGCCGAGCGCTTTTTGCTTGAGTGGTTTGCCCTCATAACTCACTTGAACTTCGAACCCAAACTTTGTTCTTGTGGAAGTCAGTTTCCGAACACAAACTCCGAACATCGAACCTCAGGTAGGCTCATCTCTACTCCCCAGGTCTCAACCCCATTACTAACCTGTGGTCAGTCAGAAAAAGTGGTTGGACAAACATAAAATACAGAAATTGTGATAAACTCCAAGCACTGCTTAGACAAGAAAGGGTGAACACTGTAAATATTTAGGGTTTTTTTGCATAAAATTTATGTATTTATTAATAAAACTATAAAAAATAATAAAAATCTGATAATTGCATTTTAGAAACTTATGACTAAAAGATAGCAAATTATTTATTATTTTATTCCTGTGAAAAACAAAATTTGTGTCAATCACAAAACCTTTGACCATGAATGAAAAGTATCAAGCAAAACTTTGCACATGCCTGTTCGTACAATGATTTTCCTTGATCTTATTCAAATGTGCATATTGTTGAATCAGACTGAATGAAGCCAAACCACAACGAATACAAATGGCAGGAAGGAGGAAAGAAACACATGTAAATAAAACCAGAATACATGTTAAATCTTAGATTTTTCATTGTATCCACCCCCACATTTTTAGTCTATTGCCAGTTTTACACATCTTTGGCATTCTCCCAAGCAACATCATCATCTAATCTCCTGGAATGCCTTCCCCACAATGTTGAAAGAGTTCCGAGAGATGCTGAATAGAGATGAGCGGTGTTCGAATCGAACTGTTCGCCAATCTCAAATTTGACCTGTTTTAGGCGATGTTCGAGTCGTTTGATGAACGCGAACAATTAGCTTCAAGTTCGACAGGTCGAGGTTATGTTCGGTAACGGTTCGATCACCAAAAGCGTAACTGGCTTTTCACAGTAATACTGCCATTCAATGTTAATACAGTGGAACCTTGGTTAACGAGAACAATCTGTTCTGGAAGTGTGCTTGTTAACCAAGTTACTCGTTTAGCAAAGCAAGATTTCCCATAGGAAATTATTGCAATGCAGACAATTCCTTCCACAACTTGTTAAATGTCCCATCCTGGTGTCCTATTGTGCCATTCCACACATGCACAAACACACACAAACACACAGAAACATACACGCACACACACATATTATGCTCACCTTACCTTCCGTTCCATCGCCGGCCTCCTGGGACTTGCACTTTGCTGGTACAAGATGTGTATCGGGTAACCATCGCGACCGATGTCGGAACTTCCGCTGCCAGAGCGCTGACATCAAAGGCAGGAGCCGCTTGTCTCTGATTGGCCAGCGCGCTCCCTTTGAGTAGCGTCTGACAGAGGAAATTCCTCCCTCGTCGCGATGGTTACCCGATACACGTAGTTCACCGCTACAGGATATGTATCGGATAACCATCGCGACGAGGGAGAAACTTCCTCTGGCAGACGATACACAAAGGCAGCGCGCTGGCCAATCAGAGGCAAGCGGCTCCTGCCTTTGACGTCAGCTCTCTATCAGCGAAAGTTACGGCATCGGTCGCGATGGTTAACCGATACACATCTTGTACCGGCGAACTGCAAGTCCCAGGAGGCCGGTGATGGAACGGAAGGTAAGGTGAGCATAATATGTGTGTGTGCGTTCGTGTTTGTGGATGTTTGTATGTGTTTGTGTTTGCCTGCCATTGTTTTCAATGGTGTTCGAAGGTGTTTTAATGGTGTTTGGTTCGTTCGAATGTTCGACGAACACACCCGCCGTTCGACGAACCGAACTCGAACACTAGGGTGGTGGCTCATCTCTAGTGCTGAACACTTACTGGATGTTTTACTTTCCCTGTACTCTGCTTTTGTTTTTTCCAACTGATCCAAAATCATTTCAATTGGGTTAAGTTTGGTTGATGTGAAGGCCTTATCTTCTGATGCAGAACTCCATCCTTTTCATTCTTGGTTGCATAGCCCTTTCACAGTCTGGAGGTAGGTATTAGGTAATTTTCCTGCTGCAACATAAATGATGGTTCCACGAAGTTGCAAGCCAGATGAGATGTCATGTTGTTGAAAACTGATGTGGTATCTATAAATGATGTAGTAGCTATGCTTGGTAAGTGTGCCTTTAGGCTGAAAATACAGTTGTCTGTGACTCGTGTGAGGATCACATCGCATCGCTAGGACAGGCCAGTGGCTCTTATGACAGGCGTGTGTAAGGTGAATAAAATACTTTAAGCTGACATGCTTCTGTCAGGAGAGCAGTTAGTCAGTCCAGGCAGTGCTATGTGATCCTCAAGTGAGTCACATGCAAGTGTGACTCCAGCCTTAGATTTAAATAAATCTACGACAGTGTAACCTACAAAGCACGTTCACATTATCCATGCTTTTTCATTCACTTCAATGTTCATTCCTTCTGCTACTTAGATAAATCTAAGCTACTGTATACACTTTGTTTTGGTTTGTTTAACACATTTTCTTATTCCTTGTTTTCATGTGTTCCTTTGTAATTTTGTTGCCTTCAGTCTTAGGCGGGCTTTGCACAGCCAAAGCTGTGATGTCGCATGCGATAGTCCCCGCCCCCGTCGCAGGTACGATATCTTGTGATAGCTGGCATAGCGAAAATTATCACTATGCCAGCTTCACATGCACTCACCTGCCCTGCGACCATCACTCTGGCCAGCGACCATCATTCTGGCTGGCGACCCGCCTCCTTCCTAAGGGGGCGGGTTGTGCGGCGTCATAGCGACGTCACACGGCAGGCGGCCAATAGCGGCGGAGGGGCGGAGATGAGCAGGATGTAAACATCCCGCCCACCTCCTTCCTTCCGTAGAGCCGCCGGCGGCAGGTAAAGTGATGTTCCTCGCTCCTGCGGCGTAACACATAGCGATGTGTGCTGCCGCAGGAACGAGGAACAGCATCGTACCTGTCGCGGCAGCATAATTATGGAAAAGTCGGAGCCTGTACCGATGATACGATAACGACGCTTTTGCGCTCGTTAATCGTATCATCTAGAATTTACACACAACGATGTCGAAAGTGACGCCGGATGTGCGTCACTTTCGATTTGACCCCACCGACATCGCACGTGCGATGTTGCAATGTGCAAAGCCGCCCTAAGGGTTCTTTAAAAAATCAGAAAGCCGCCCTTAGTCTACATTACATTAATCACAAGAAAATTATTGCATAAGCGTGTATCCAAACTTTCAATTTTTACCATAATATTGACAATATTGACATTTTATGCATGGGCTTTAGGAAAGGCTTTCTTCATAGACAACACCCACAAATGCCATTCCTCTGTAGTGTACATTGTATTGTTCCACAGAAAACACTCACCCTAGTTTGGCTTTCTACTTCATGATGACTTTTTTCAACCCTTCTCATTACAGTATGCTCTACTGTTATTTAAGTGCCAACCTACACGATTAGCCTGGAAATCTCTGTGAGATGGTTGTAGTTATATCTTTGGTAAAAAAAATGTTTTATCAATTTTGCTACAGTAATCTGATTGATAAGGCTTTGCTGATTTTTTCATTGTTTTCACCATTGCGTAAAGAAATTATTTTCTTTCCCAGGTCTTTTTATATTTTTCTTCCTATTGGTGCCAATGCTGACCGCATGAATAGGGAAGGTATTTTTTTTATAAGTAACACCCTTTTATAGTTAAATGTCTGCTGAACACCTGTTTCATTAATAATTCACCTGTGATTGAATCCTCGTTAATTAGAACTTTGAGGTCTAATCTTTAGTTTTACTCCTAAAACTTTAATTTGGGTGTACTCATTTTTGCAACATGGTCTGGAATGAATTTGTTCGGAAAATTACTCTTTTGGGTGTGCAAAACAACAAATCTTGTTTGAAATTAAAGGTCCACATTTGTGGGATTACTTTATAGAATGTTTTCCCAAAGAAAATGTTGACTTTGAAAGGAAACTAAGTGTTTTTTAATAAATCTGATGAGGTGTACTTATTTATGAGCACTGTATAGTCTGTGAAATATATACACTGACGCGCAAAAGGGTAACAATACTTTGAACATTTGACTTTCAGGCTCCATATCTTACCATCTACTACAGCTTCGAATTAGAGACTAACTTCATTTTATAGACAATCATCTTGGCTGTCTCATAAATATATTTGACTTGAAACTATTTAGCATATGATTAGTTATGGAGATTCTTGTCATGTTACTGCATTTTTACTTTTTTGCTCCATATAATCTAAATTTTTATTTTTATTAATTTGCTAGTACTTTATCAATCCACCTTTGGCTTTCAACATTGCCTGAATCCTTCTGCGCTTACTGTATATCAGATTCAAGCATGTCTCGAACAAACTCTGATCTCAGGTTTCTTCTACATGTTCCCAATGTTGATGGATATGAGTCAGTTCACTTGGGTATGTTTACAGTTTTTTCTTCAAATCTACCCACAAGTGCTTCATTGCTTTGAGGTTTGGGGACTGTGGGGGCAAATCCAGCCCCTGAACTTCATTGAACCATTTCTTTTACCAATCTTGACACATGCTTTGGGTTGTTGTCCTGCTGGAATACTTTGTCATCTTTTCATACCCATAGTACTAGATGGAAAGAAGTAATTTGCCTTGTAGGATACTCACATATAGCTCAGTATTGAGACCATCATTGGTCAAGTATCCAATACTTTGGGCTATGAAACAACCACATATCATCAGGCTTCCTCCACTGAACTTGACAGTTCCTTCCATTTCTCGATCTGTTATCCCCTTTGTCCCTTGTTTCTTTCAGAACCATTTGCACCCATCAGAGAATAGTCTACTTTTGTCTTATCGCTTCAAATCACCCTTTTCCAATCTTCTACTGTCAACTTTTTTTTATTTCTTTACAAACTTGAGCCAACGGTTCTTATGATGATATTGAAGTTGAGGCTTCTTCACCTTTTTTTGGACCACCAGACTTCTGTAACATTCATCACATGGTGCTTGCATGGATGTCTGTGATCTCACTATTATGAAGCATATGAGCCACCTCCACCACTGTGTTTGTTATGCCAGAACTGATAGACCCTGTGATGAGCCGACTTATTGACTATGATATTCTTCCTGGACGTCCACCTCTTAGCTTTGGAATGTATAGATAGACTAAATTTTTCATTTTTCCAACTGTCTTGTCACTCATCTGATGCAGTTGGCAATTTTCTTGGCCAAGAAATCCCTATAGATGATCTGCATGATGCTGTTTCTCCTTTCTTGGGAAATCTTCATCGCTGCTCTTCGATTTAAACCAGTGACCTTTTGCTTGGGAATCAACTTAATAGCACACTGAGCTACAGTGAGGAAAATAAGTATTTTTGGTACACTACCAATTTTTCACCTACAAAGAATGGAGAGGTCTTTAATTTTTATCATAGCTATAGTTCAACTGTGACAGACAGAATCCTTAAACACGGCCAGAAAAGCACATTTCATGATTTTTAAATAATTTTGATCACCTACCAACCAGCAAGAACTCTGGCTCTCACTGATCTGTTGTTTTTTCTTTAAGAAACCCTCCTACCCTGCACTCATTACCTGTATTAATTGCACTTCTTTGAACCTATTAACTTTATAAAAGACAGCTGTACACACACTCAATCAATCCCACTCCAACCTCTCCACCATGGCCAAGACCAAAAAGCTGTCTACAGACAACAGGGAAAAAATTGTAGACCTGCACAAGGATGAGATGGGCTACAGGCAATAGGCCGACAGCTTGGTAAGAAGGCAAAAACTGTTGGCACAATTATTAGAAAATGAAAGAAACACAAGATGACTGTTAATCTTACTCAGTCTGGGGCTCCATGCAAGATCTCACCTAATGGGTTAAGGATGATTCTAGAAAGGTTAGGAATCAGCCCAGAACTACATGGGAGGACCTGGCCAATGACCTTAAAAGAGCTGGGAATACAGTCTTAAAGATTACAGTTAGTAACACACTGTCATGGATTATAATCCTGCAAAGCACACAAAGTCCCCCTGCACATGCCAGCATATATCAAGGCCCATTTAACGTTCATCAATGACCATTTGGATGATGCAGAGGAGACATGCGGTCAGCTGCAAATAGAACATTTTGGTATCAACTCCACTTGCCATGTTTGAGGGAACAGGAAGGATGAGTATAACCTCAAGAGCACCGTCCCAACCATGAAGCATGGTTATGGAAACATTATATTTTGGGGGTGCTTTTCTGTAAAGGGGACAGAATGACGGCACTGTATTGAGGGGAGGATAGATGGGGTCATGTATTGCAAAATTTTGGTCGACAACCTCCTTCCCTCAATAAGAACATTGAAGATAGGTCATGGCTTGGTCTTCTAGCATGATAATGACCAAAAGCACACAGCCAGGGCAACTAAGAAGTGGCTCCATAAGAAGCATTTTAAGGTTCTGGAGTGTTGTAGGCAGTCTCCAGATCTAAACCCAATAGACAATCTTTTTAGGGAGGTGAAACTCAATGCTGACCAGCGACAGCCCCGAAACCTAAAAACCCTAAAGAAGATCTGTATGGTGGAATGGACCAAAATTGCTGCTGCAGAGTGTGCAAACTTGGAACTACAGGAAACTTCTGACCTCTGTAAATTGCAGACAAAGCTTTATGTACCAAATATTAAATTTTCTTTCTCTATTGGATTAGATACTTATTTCATGCAATAAATTACAAACTATTTAAAAATCATGCAATCTGATTTTCTGGATTTTTTTGCGGAATTCTGTCTGTCACAGTTAAAGTGTACCTACGATAAAAAATGTTTTCTCAATTCTTTGTAGGTGGCAAAATCGGCAGTGTATCAAATACTTTCCTCACTGTATTAGGTAATGTGAGAACAGGTTGTAATTGGTAGTATACAGGAAGAAAAATAGTTTTCCAATACTAGGAGCAAAACACTAACAATGCAGTGACATGACAAGAATCTGCATGACTAATCATAAGCAAGTCAAATTTATCTATAAAATAGCCAAGATGATTGTCTGGAAAATGATGGAAGTCTCAAGTCAAAGCTGTGGTGGAATGTGAGATATGGAGCCTGAAAGTCGAAAGTTCAAGACTTTGTAATCCTTTTGCTCATCGGTGTATATATAGTCTGTAAAAATGAAAACAGTTATGTTATATATTTCTATACAATTCATCTTTCAGCTTTTTCTATCGTGATCCTAAAATTGCTGTGATTGAATTCTAGACCACGAAGATAGCAAAATAAAACCATCAGTGAAGCTAACTGAAATATCTGAAATATCCACATCAAGCAATACTGGTGAAGAAGATGTAGAAACTATTCAATCATCCTCTGTATTAATATTACCAAAGAGAGTATCGTGTGAGGTATGAGCTGGAACAAAGTATATTTGCCATGCTATATATTTTATCTGTTTATTCATCATTTATAAGTCTATTTATCTGTACCAAAAATGCAGTAGATACCCACAGTTAATCTCATGTTTCAATGCATGTATTGCAAGGGTGTCAAACTCAATTTTACTGAGGGCCACATTAGCATTATGGTTGCCTTCAAAGGACCACTTGTAATTGTAAGGGCTTATGCAGATCTTGCAACACAGTACGAATATGGACTGCAATACATCAACTAGCCAGGGGCTATACAACATCTGTCCCTGGGTACTAGGCCTATACAATAGCTGTCCCTAGCTGGTAGAAGTATAAAGGGAGCTGTCCCTGGATAGTAAGGCTATACAATAGCTGTCTTTGGTAGTAGGGATATACAACAGCTGTCCCGGGGTAGTAAGGCTTTCCAAGAGGTGTCCCTGGGTAGTTGAGCTAAATGACAGAAAAGAGCTGTCCGTGGGTAATAGTGCTATCCAACAGCTGTCGTTGGGTAGTAGGGATGAACGACAGCTGTCCCTATGCAGTAGGGATATCCAAAAGCTGTCCCTAGGTAGTGGGGATAAATGAGAGCTGTCCATGGGTAGTAAGGTTTTAAGAGAGCTATCCCTGGATAGTAGGGTTATAGGAGAGAGGTCCCTGAGTAGTAGGGCTATAAGAGAGCTATCCCTGGGTAGTTTGGCTATAAGAAGAGAGCTGTCTCTGGGTAGTAGGGCTCTAAGAGACAGGTCTCTGGGTAGTAGAGCTATAACAGAGCTGTCATTGGATATTAGGGCTAAAAGTGCTGCCCTTGAGTAGAAGGGCTAATAGTGCGGTCCCTGGATAGTATGGCTATAAGACAATTGTCCCCTGGTAGTAGTTCTATAAGAGACCTGTTTTTGGGTATTAGGGCTAAGAGACCTGTCCTTGAGTAGTTGGGCTAAGAGAGCCGTCCCTGGGAAGTAGCACTGAGAGTGCTGTCCCTGCATAGCAGGGCTAAGAGAGTTGTTCTTGGGTAGTAACGCCTGGTCCCCACGTGTTACCCTGGCCCTCGGCATCATATCCTTCTGGTAGGTTTTGCTCGGCTTTGGCTAACAACTGCATTGGCCTTTCTTGGCCATTCTTACTCTCCTTGAGCTTTTTCTGCCTGATGTCACTTTATTATGGTATGTCTGCCGCTACTCAGTAGAGACCTGTTCTCCTGAATGAATGCTTGGGACACGTGGGGTTTCCCCTCCAGCACCAATTCCCTTGGTCCTATGTTTGTGTATATATATGTATGCCTATGTATTGTTTTCCCTTACAGCCTTTATAATAAATATTTATATATTTTCACAATATGGCTTGTGTGGGTATATTTACTACTTGGCAAATTGAAAGACTCTTTTTTCTTAGTTTTATTCAATTGTCCCCTGGTAGTAGTTCTATAAGAGACCTGTTTTTGGGTATTAGGGCTAAGAGACCTGTCCTTGAGTAGTTGGGCTAAGAGAGCCGTCCCTGGGAAGTAGCACTGAGAGTGCTGTCCCTGCATAGCAGGGCTAAGAGAGTTGTTCTTGGTAGTAAGGCTAAGGGTGCCATCTCTGGGTTGTAGGGTTAAAAGCGCTGTCCCTGGTTTGAAGGGTTAAAAGCTTTGTCATGGACCTCAGAATCCAAGATCCCGTGATTTCAAAGACGTCAACTGCATCTTGCGGTCATCACTAGGACTGTTTATGTATTACATTAGGTCTGTTTTAATGCTGGCATAAAATTTCTTGAACTCTCCAATTTGTATGCATAGGCTTCGCAGCAATCCTTAAACATGCTACAAAAGCAACAATATTCAGATTTTTTTTAAGCTATTTTTTTGTGGTATATGCAATATACAGTGGTACTTGAGAGTTTGTGAACCCTTCAGAATTTTCGATATTTCTCCATAAATTTAACCTATAAGTACTTTAAATTTTCACACATGTAATAAAAGTAGAAAAGAAAAAAAAAAGAAAAAGTATCAAAAATATAGCACTTCCTTAATTATTTTATTATGAAAATGATCCAAAATCAAATATTTGTGAGTGGCAAAAGTATGTAAACCTTTGGCTCCAGTGTCTGGTATTACCCCCTTGTGCAGCATTAACTGCGTTTAAATATTTAACTGTTAATTAATAGGGATGATCGAATACCCTATTATTCGCTTCGACAGATATCCGGCGAATACCTTGCCGCTATTCAAGTATTCACGAATATTCGACTCCCAATGTAAGTCTATGGGAAACCAGAATAATTTTACGTCAGACCTGTCGGTGACCTGTGGTGACTGAGGAAAAGGCTGAAATGGATGGGGAAAGACAGAAACAGTATGGACACAGCCTGTAGAAGGTTCCTCACTGCATTTCTGGTGTCTTTGAATAACATGGTCAGAGCAGCACGCGGCGTTTACATAGTCGCCAGAACAGCTCTCAAACCAAAGTAAAAGAGGCGAAATTGCTAAGAAACAGTTTTTAGTGCCTAATAACTGTAATAAAACGTCAAATCAAGCCCCGACCTAAAAAAAAACGCTTTAGCATATGTTCACACGCTTCGTTTTTTACATTTTTCCTTCATTTTCGATTAGAAAGGGCTGTAACTTATACATTATATTGGTGTCTGTCTCACACCTCCTTTTTTTGGGACATATTTGACAGCACTTTAAAAGATCAGCTACAATGTGCCCTTTGGGATGTTGACCTTGCCCTCCGCCACCAGCACCACCGGCTCCAGTGGCCCTCTACTCAAATGTAGGAAGGGCCACTGGCTGTCCTCAAATCTCAGACTTCTTAGGGCTTTCAGGTGGGCCCTGTAACATACATTTCGGGAGGGATGGCAATTTGTAGTTTTTTGCGTCCCCTATATCATTAGTGTGAAAGTTGGAATACATACTCCATAACACTTTACAGTGCTATTGCCAATGTGGCCATTTGGGTGTTAGCCTTGCCCTCCTCCTCCTCCACCAACACCACCGGCTCCAGTGGCCCTTTGTTCAAATTCTATTAAAATGAGTCAGAAATGTATCTTTTATGGACAAATGAATGCCACGCTGGGACATCGAAGCTGATGTTATTGATGATGATTGCATCTGACCTTTTGGTCAGGTTGGGAGAAGGAGGCATCATTGCCTACTTCCTAGACCCCAGTTTGTGAAGCATGCAGCACCTTGGAAGTGGCAGTTGTTTCACTCTGGAATTCAGGCTTTATTCCACTAGTTTACACCAAGGATTTAAAAAAATTCAGTTTCCCCAGGGGATAATGGTTCAGACACTATGGAGCAATGTATCAGTAGGTACTCCCAACAGCTTTTTTTAAAAAAAAATTGGTATGATTTGCAACAGGGCATAATATGCCAAGAAGTTTAATAAATTTAGTTCCCCTAGGGTGTAATGGTTCAGACACCATGTAGCAAAGCATCATAAGGTACTCCAAACAGCTTTTTTTTAAAAAAATTGGTAAGAGAAGCAACAGGGCATAACATGGCAAGGAATTTAATAAATTCAGTTCCCCCAGGAGATAATCGTTCAGACACCATGGAGCACAGCATCACAAGGTACTCCCAACAGTTCCCAACAGCTTATTTAAAAAAAAAAATTGGTAGGAAAAGCAATAGGGCATAACATGCCAAGGAGCTAAAAAAAATTCTGATTTTGCAGGGGGCCATGTGTAACACACCGTGGAGCATAGCATCAATAGAGAACACACACAGAGACTGCCTGACCAATTGTTTTAGACAGTGTAGCCTTGACAGTGTTTGTGCCAGTGCATAATGTACAAAGGCTTGAAAAATATTGCCCTGGGTGATTGGGCCAAACAATTACATGGCAGCAGCATAACAAGTTACATTAGTCATGCGGTGTCTTTAATGATACAAGACAAAATAGTCTTGAATGAGAAACAATGGAACTTATTTGAACTTAAGAAATCCAAATTTTGGGGCTACACTTATTATTGGATATTGTTAACAGGCGGCCTGAGATTCTCTGGGGCAATCTCTATATGGTTCATTTTGATCATCATCAAACTGTCTGCACTTTCAGTGGATAGTCATATGCGACTATCTGTTATTATTGACCCCACTGAGCTGAAAACACGCTCAGACAACACACTTGCAGCGGGGCAAGCTAGCACTTCCAAATCGTATAAGGCGAGGTCTGGGGAAGTGTTGAGCTTGGAAACCCAATAGTTAAAGGGAACAGTAGACTCTGAAAGCACACTGAAACGGTCACCTACATGGTCCCTCACCATCTTAGTTAACTGTTCGCTCCTTGTCATAGTTCCCCCAACCGTTATCTGATTTGTAGTTAACGGTTTGTGGAAAATGGACCAGGTTTGGCACATTAGTCCCCCGCCTGTGTTGCTCCTACTATGCATAGCCCTCTCTTGTAATCCTGTTGCTTGAGATGACACACTACCTCTGACGCCAGCATGATCTGAGGGTAATCGTTTCATCAACTGCTCCACTACAGCCCTCTTTAATGTTTCCGTAGTACAATCCTTATTTTCCTCCACAAGTAGTGAAGCAAGTTTGTCTTTGTAGCGTGGGTCAAGGAAGGTACATAACCAGTATTTGTTGTCTGCCAAAATGTGGACTAGCCGACAGTCATGAGAAAGGCAGTGTGACATGAACTGTGCCATATGTCCCAGACTACGAACTGGAAACCTTTGTGTGTCACTGCTAAGAATACATTCTGTCTCCCTAAACATCCTCTCCTCCTCAGTCTCTCACTCCTTCTCCTGCTCCTCCTCAGGCCATCCATGCTGGACAGCCTTGAAGCTTGGGTTGTCAATCCCTTGGTTACCAACTTCTAAGCATTCCTGTTCTTCATCATCCTCCTCATCCTCATCCTCATGATGCTGAGCAAAGGTGGCCTGAGCTTGTTGGCCGAAATTGTATGGATTACTAGCAACCATTGTGAAGTCTGGATCCACAGACAACTCGGGTGCATGAACACTTTGGTCAGTCAAACCATCCAGAGAGCATTTTAATAAACAAATCAGTGGAATGGTAATGCTGATAACAGCATCCTCACTGCTCACAATGTTGGTACAGTAATCAAAATTCTGCAAGACCTGACAAATGTCTGCAATCCACACCCACTCAGCAGTACTTATGTCTAGCAGCTGCGTCTGACGGGCATGTTCCAGCTGGAATTGGGATACTGCCCTCTGCTGCTCATGGATCCTGGCCAACATATGATAGATTGAATTCCATCTCGTAGGGAGGTCACATATTAGTCTGTGACGAGGCAAGTGTAAGCGTCGCTGAGGCACTGCCAGGCCAGCAAAAGAGGGAGATGACTTGCAGAAATGTGCGCTAATACATCATACCTTGGTAAGTAGGTCTGGTATCCCAGAGTATTTCTTCAGAAAGTGCTGAACTACTAAATTTACAACGTGGACCATACAAGGAACGTATACAAGCTTTCCAAGCTTTAAAGCCGCCGCCAGATTATGACCATTATTGCACACTACCATCCCTGAACGGAGGTCCAACGCCTCAAGCCACTCTTCTGTTTGCTCAGTTATTGCTTTCAAAAGCTCAGGTGCCGTGTGTGATTTGTCACCATTACAGATGAGCTTCAGCAGAGCGTGTTGCCGCTTAACCGAGGCAGTGATTCAGAGATCCCAGCTGGGGAATGATGTTGATGGTTGGACACCGGCGGATGTTGAGAAGTATACACAAGAGCCAGATGAAGAGTAGGAGGAGGAGAGAGTTGTTGCTATGTAGGAGGCTACTGAAACTGTGATTGAAGTGGGCCCCGCTATTCTGAGTGTCGGAACTATATGGGATGTTGCCGGCTCAGACTCTGTACCAGCCGCCACCAGGTTCACCCAGTGTGCCGTCAGTGAGATGTAGCAACCCTGTCCACTTCTGCTTGTCAACGTGTCTGTGGTTAAGTTGACCTTCCCTGTTATGGCGTTGGTGAGAGCCTGTTTAATGTTTACGGACATTAAGGAGCGGCACAATGATACAAATAATGGCGGCTATGCAAAGAGTACCGATGTTCTAACACCACCAAAAGGTCGCAGAAAGCCTCTGTTCCCACAAGCCGATACGGCAAGATCTCAAGGGCAATCAATCGTACAATGTGTGCAGTTATGGTTTCTGCCCTTGGGTGTGTCTTGGGGTATTTTTGCTTCTTTTCAAAAGTCTGTATTATGGACAACTGAATAGAACGCTGGGACACCAAAGCAGATGTGGTGTTAATGATTGAGTTTGGCCAACATCAGGTTGGGAGAAGAAGGCATCAGCGCCATCTTCTTGCACACCAGTTTGGGAAACAGGCAGCCCTGGGGAAGTGGCAGAGTTTTGAGTCTCCAAATCGTGTTTTTCACTTAGAGCTGTCAACCACTTTGTGGTGTGCTTGGCTAACACATGGTTTCTCATGCTGGAAGTGCCCAAGCTGAAAGTATTTCTGTTTCTGCTAAGCTTGGTCTGACAGATTTGACAAATGGCATCCGTTTGGTCCGAGGGATTCTTGGAAAAAAACTCCCACACAATCGCACCACGGACCCTTGGACTCAGAGATGGCTGAGGTGGTGCACGGACCCTTGTACTCTGAGATTCCACTGGTGGTGGTGTCATGTGCACAGTTGATTGACTTCTGGCATTGGTCGAAACCTTATGTCTTACAGCCTTTTTGCAGACTATGGGCACATGCCCCTCTGCACTGCTGCTCTCGCAATCCATGCCACCCGTCCATGTTGGATTAGTCACCTCATCATCGACCTGGTCGTCTTCAAATTCCTGAAGGTCAACATCTTCGGGTTTCAGGCTGACCTGAGGGCAACTGTGTCTCATCATCCTCCAACATTTCCACCTGATTGCCCACCTTGTCACAGCCAACCACATGGCTTTCTTCTGGCCTTGGGTGCTCAAAGATCTGTGGATCACTGCACACCACGGCCTCACCTGCATTGGTGGTGTTGTTCTGTGAGAGGCAGGAAAGATCAAAGTGTCCCGTAAACAGTTCCTCAGAGTAATTTGCTTTGGTGTCATATGTTTCCTTAGAATACTGCTGTTGTGAGGAAGGAGGACCAGGCTGAGGATTCGATGGGCCAGCCTCTGGGCTACTCAAATCTGTCTGTGTGGACCCTTGGGATTTGCTACTTGATAAGTAACTGGAGGCATTTTCTGCTAGCCAACTCGTTACCTGTTTGCACTGTTCAGGGCACAAGAGTGCTTTCCCACGTGTTCAAGAAAATTGGGATAGGAAGGCAGAGGTAGATAAAGCAGGAAGCTTTTTCTTTGGCTCGATCACAGTGCTTGGCGACCACCACTGTCACTACAACCTTGTCCACGGCCCTTAACCTCTCTTTTTCCCTTTTGTTTTGGCTTGATTATTTGAAGGTGAATACTGTAACGTGACCTTTTCTACAGTCAGTGGAACAACACTGATGCCGGTTTGTTAAACTTGTGTTAAACGTTTCTCACGATAGTTGTTTCTGTTAGTCTAAAAACTAAAAGGTACCTTTATTGGACAAACTACCACTTGGAGGAGTCGACAAAGATGTTGTGAATGTCTTTCAGACCCAAAAGAAAATAGGGTTTGACAACACTTTTATTTTAGTATTGGTTTTTGGCACTCCGACTGTGTTTTAGTAAGCCACTATGTACGTTCTGTAATATATGAAGCCCCCGAAATTACACTAGGTTGCTGATAGGAAGATACTGACCTTGAGGCACAAGTAGTTCCACTGACACCAAGTATTAATAAAAATTGGGTAACACTGAGACTGTGTGTTAGTGGCAGCAGGCCACTATCTAAGTTGTGTAAGATATGAAGCCCCCAAAATTAGGCTAGTTTAGTGCTATGAAGGTATTTTTCTTCAGGCACAAGTAGTGCCACTGACTCCGAGTATTAATAAAAATTGGATAACACTCAAACTGTGTGTTAGTGGCAGCAGGCCACTATCTAATTTGTGTAAGATATGAAGCCCCCAAAATTAGGCTAGTTTGGTGCTATGAAGGTATTTTGCTTCAGGCACAAGTAGTGCCACTGACACCTAGTATTAAAAACTTGGTAACACTCAGACTGCGAATTGAGATGGTGGCTACACTACACCTGAACCCGTTGTTTTTACAATTTTGGGACATTTTTGCCAGTTGTAATACCTATTGCCAGTATAACAGACACAAGGGATGTAGCAGTGCTTGGATTGTTGATTATTAGTAGCAGATGTCAGGACAGCTTTGAATCTCTTCCTGCCTGTGAATAAGCTCTCCCTATATCACACACTGCAGTAACATACCATATGCACAACTAATAGGAGGATTTTTTTTTTTGGCCGGTTTAAAACAGGAACGGCTTTCACCTAACTAAGCAATGCAATAACACTGTCCCTATACCTTGCTCTATGATTTACACAGCTGCTAGCTCACAGTGGACACTGTCTTCAGCCCTAACAAGGACTATTTTGGATTGTGCAGCAGGAACACTATCTCATAGAATGCACTGCACTGTCCCTATATCTATTTCTATGATTTGCACAGCCGCTAGCAGCTAATGCTAAATATCTACAGCCCTTAGAAGGACTAGTATTAGTTGGCTGGAGAAATGCTGTCCCGCACACAGTACAGTCAGCTCAGGAACTAATGAGGGTTCACAAAATGGCGGCAGCCTTATATAGACCCTTATGATGCTGTGCGGCCAAGCCAATTACAGCAACACCACAACAAAGATGGCTGCGGCATTACTGTGTGGTCAAGCAATGTCAGATGTGTTCATTGGCTTGAAAAAGGCGCCAGGAAGTCCAGAAATGAAAATGAAAGTATTGGAGTGAAAACCATATTAGCCGCTGGATACCGAATACCTCAAATACCCCATTTTCCGCCGGATACCGAATAGTGGTGAATATATTTGCTCATCCCTATTAATAAATCCTGTACAGCTTTAACTTTGGTTTTTTTTTTAGTATTTTATACCATGAATTGCTCTTTTCAGGTCTATACAAAACATTTCTATAGGAAGGTCACGACATTGACTTGGCTGATCCAAAATATTAACTTTATTCTCCTTTAATCATTCGTTTGTGGAATGACTTGTGAGCTTTGGATAGTTGTCCTGCTGTAGGACGCATCGTTTTTTGAGGTTTGTAATTCCCTTACCGGTGTCCCCGCACTGTCTTGCCCCTCTTCACCTGTGGTGATGCAGACACACTCACCCTCCCGGCCGCTCAGCGGTAACTGCTCCGCCCCAAATCTTTAAGTTAAACAATCCACTCACTTTCATCTAATTGTCATCCCATTGACAAAAAAAAAAACAGATTCTAAATTAATTTTCACGTTATAAGCTAATCCTTAAGGTTTACATACTTTTACCACTTACAGACATATTATTTTGAATCAATTTACTCAATAAAAAGTGACAAATTCTAATATTTTTTTTTTTTTTTACACATTTGTTTTTTTTTGTTTCTTTTTACCTATTTTTAGGGTGTAGTTTTATGTTAAATTATTGTCAAAATACAGAAAATTCTAAAAGATTCTTAAACTTTCAATACCACTGCACTTACAGTCTAATGTAGGAAATAGATATTATACAGTAGGAACTTCCACATAGCATCTGTAATCCATTATCTAGTTAGAATCATGTAAGCTCATAGATAATTATTGGTTGAGTTTGCTAAGCTGATGATTGTTGATGTGCATACTTACATTGTACCTACTGGTATATCATTCTCTATGGAGATAATATTGTTTGTAATATAACTCACTATTTTATTCTCATTATGCAGAAATCAGATGAACTGTTTATTATCTTATCGAAGAAAATACCAAAGGACACAGAAGTAGAAGTTACATTTTGTACAAAAACATTGAATATTAAGAAGAAGCCAAAACAGTGGAGTGAAGAAATTCTTTACTTGAAAGCTCCTGGCAAGTAGAAGTCATATATATATCTACTAGCTGTAGTACCTGGGCGTTGCCTGGGATAGTAGTAACTATCTCTCTGTCAATCTCTGTCTTTCTTTGTGTCTCTGTCTGTCTGTATTAGTCTCTCTGTCTGTCTCTCTTTATCTCTGTGTCTGTCTGTCTCTTTCCCTGACTGTCTCTTTCCCCTGTATGTCTCTTTCCCCATCTGTCTCTTTCCCCATCTGTCTCTTTCCCCATCTGTCTGTCTTTTTACCTGTCTCTTTAGTTGTCTCTATCTCTTTCCCTGTCTCTTTACTTGTCTCTGTCTCTTTCCTCATCTGACTCTTTCCTTGTTTCTTTCATTGTCCCTGTCTCTTTCACCGTTTGTCTCTTTTCCCATCTGTCTTCCCTCATCTGTCTTTTTCCTCATCTGTCTCTTTCCCCATCTGTCTCTTTCCCTGTCTGTCTCTTTCCCTGTCTGTCTCTTTCCCCATCTGTCTGTCTTTTTCCCTGTCTCTTTTCTTGTCTCTGTCTCTTTCCCCGTCTGTCTCTTTCCTTGTCTCTTTTCTTGACCCTGTCTCTTTCTCCGTCTGACTCTTTCCCTGAGTCAAGTGAGGTGGATATTCAAAATTTCATGCCAGTAATGTGACGGTGCAGATTCCTTTAGCAGACATACATACACACATACATATACTCAGCTTTATATATTATATACAGTTGAAACCAGAAGCTTACATATACTATCTAAAAAGACACATATGCATGTTTTTCTCACTATAAACCACAATAAACCTTTCCCATTTTAGGTCATTTAGAATTACCAAAATTATTTATATTTGCCAAATACCAGAATAATGAGAGACAAAATGTTTTAAGGCTTTTTATTACTTTATGCAAAGTCAAAAGTTCACATACATTTTATTAGTATTTGGTACCATTGCTCTTAAACTGTATGACTTGTGTGCGATGTTTTAGATATCCTTCCATAAGCTTCTCACAATAGTTGGTAGGATTTTGGGCCCTTTCCTCATGACAGAACTGGTGTAACTGAGCCATTTTTGCGGGTTGCCTTGCTCGCACCAGCCTTTTCAGCTTTGCCCATACATTTTCAATAGAATTGAGATTAGGGTTTTGTGATGGCCACTCTAAAACATTGACTTTGTTATCCTTAAGCCACTTTGTAACCAGTTTGACACTATAGATATTCAATAAGAAGATATTACTAACAAAACCTAACCAAACAACACCTTATATCAAAAAATGTCTTTATTAAGATTCACTAAAATAACATGAATAAAAAGTTCATATAAGCTCATCAACAAAGTGCAAGTGTCAATTAACATACATTCCAACTAGTGGAGCGTCCAGGACAGTTGTTTATAAATTAAAGACATGTATATATGACGACAGTGAGAGGGGAAGGGGGAGTCAGATATGCCTTAATGTCTAGTTCTCCACCCTTACTGTCCCTTCCTCACAACAGAGGAATCATAATTTAATGGATAACCCCCGTTCCTCGATGGCTGTTCCTAATTATCCCTAGTTTCCACTAGTAGGAAACCATCACCACACGTACTCCCAGTGCTTAGATAGACAGACAAAAACATAAAGACAATGGACAGGTGCAGAATTGTCAACTGATAGAATTTTTTTCAGTTCTCTGCAGGAAAAAACTGCCTACAGCCCCCACATTTCTTTTGAAAAGGGCAGGTTTTTCACTATTATCCTACTAATACTAGATATACATCATATCACAAACGATGACTGTCGTCACATATACATGTCTTTAATTTATAACCAACAACTGTCCTGGACGCTCCACTAGTTGGAATGTATGTTAATTGACACTTGCACTTTGTTGATGAGCTTATATGAACTTTTTATTCATGTTATTTTAGTGAATCTTAATAAAGACATTTTTTGATATAAGGTGTTGTTTGGTTAGGTTTTGTTAGTAATATTACCTTATTGAATATCTATAGTGGTTTCTAAAAACTGTGGAGAGAAAAGCGCACATAGGGTCTTATCTGGCAAACAATGCAGGCTTAGAAGATAAAACAGGTGCTCACCTGTGGAAGTTGTGACAGGCACAACTCCTATGAAGGCAGAAATTGGTCAAGCAGCAGCCCCGATGATACAATAGGGAATCATGAATGGATGAGAAGGTTGGGTTTAACACTGCGCTAAAACCATGAAGCCAGACGATGTGATGGATTCTTTGCTATATTTTCTTTATTTAGGACAAGTCAACGCGTTTCAAAGGCATGTCCGCCTTCTTCATCAGGACAAAGGAAATGATCATGCTGTTTTTCCTTTGTCCTGATGAAGAAGGCGGACATGCCTTTGAAACGCGTTGACTTGTCCTAAATAAAGAAAATATAGCAAAGAATCCATCACATCGTCTGGCTTCATGGTTTTAGCGCAGTGTTAAACCCGACCTTCTCATCCATTCATGATTCCCTATAGTGGTTTCTAGACACAGTTAGTAGTCACCTGACAGCTCCAAAATGGCTACAACTAACAGGTTTGGTGTAAGCTGCTGCATTTCCCAGAATCCAGTGGTTGCCCTCGTCTTTAACCTTGAAATCCTGTACAGGGATCTGGACTTAACAGAGGTCCCTGGGTAAGGGCCACAGAGTCAGCTGCTGTTCAGTGGGGCAAGCTGGCAAGAAGGATAGGCAGGAAACTGGGTCAGATCAAGGAGGTTACGTCAGGAACAGAATTTAACAACAAGTGGGTAGTCCAATGTAAAGCCATGTTTTATGTTTGGGAAAACCAGGTCAAAATACAGGAGCTCAGGACAGAGGCAAACCAGTATAGAATCTCTATTAACTGGCAGTGGGAGCTGGTTCCCTGCAGTTTATAATGAACTGCCCCACCTAGTGCTGACAGCAGACATAAATCAAAGCAACAGGATTAAACCCATAGCTTCCAGACTGCACAAAGCCACAAATCCCAGGAATAAAGTAGGATGGTTATATCAAACATAACCCAGAACAAAAATGTGGTACCTCCTAGCGGTCGAAGTAAAAGAAAAGTGAAGAAGTAATTCAAAGCATATTTCTTTATCAGGAGAGTTGCTATTGGGTCTGGGTCTAGCAGAACCCTGGGGAGAAACACTGTCCTTGTTTCTTATGGAAAAACAATATGCTAAACTAAATTGAAAATATACATTACATTACTATGCTGCATCTGACAGCATCAGAGATAAATGGCACACTTACTGTTAAAATTTGCTTAGCCATGCTGAATTCTGCAATGCTGCTGAGCACTTTTTATCTCTATGAAAACAATGTGTGAATAATTTAATAAAAAACATCTTGTCAATGAATCTGACTTTATGAACTACCACTGATGATGTCTTTACTGTGTGACATATTTTTTGAAAATTCAGCGTGCTTATGCTGCAGTTTGGAGAGAAATTACCACAGGGCATGCTGATAGTTAAACATTTATTTTTTTAGATCTTTTGGGATAAGGTCTCATGCAAGGACCCTGCATGACAGAGCATGAAGTTTCCATAGTGCCGGTGTATTTAATTTCATGATGCATCATTTAGATACTGTATTCTTCCCTAGAAGCAATATCCATTTTAAAAAAATCTATTTTAAGCAATGCTTATTGGTGAGATATTGTCCTCTGAAATGGCTTGCGGAGTAGGAGAAAATAAGTATGTGTACTGTGACGCCCTGGACCCCAGGGGTCACAGGTAATAACACCTACCACATTACACACACACCCCCATCCCCTGTGAGGACACACCCATCACCCGAAAGGGAGATCTGATGCCTCCCTCAGGGCCAGTAGGGCACACCAGGTGGGCGGAGTCAGGCAGAAAGACACGCCCACCGAGGAGACTACTGGCCTGAGGCAGGAAATACAGTCAGTTTGAGTTGAGTTGTAGAGTGTGACAGTGAGAGGAGCGGAGTTGTAGAGCTGTCAGGGACCCGGGTACGAGCCTGGGCCTCTTGAAACATCAGGCAGGCAGACGGTGGTGGCCGTCTGCAGGAGTACCGGTACAGCAACCAGCGGAACCATAGGGACCGGGCCAGGGTTGGAGCCCGCCGGCCCTAAACCGGGGAGACAACCGTGTACCGGAGCACCAGAAACCGGGTACTCAGACCCCGTCTTAGCTTAGAAGCCACTGAGTCTAGGCAAATTGACTGATTGTTGGCTGGACCTCACGGGTTCATCCACACCCAAAATCCTGAAAGAAGGCAAAAACCCACCGATTCCGAGTGAGTGCCACCGCCAAGGGCCAAACACCCGACGGGCCAGTGCCTGCGGGCAACCGAGGGCTCCTCTGGCAGCTCAACGCCGGGGAGCGGGCTACCACTGTCCAGGCAGGGGAGCTGAAAAACCACACAAGAGGTGCAAGGTAAAGGGGCCACCAAGAACTTCACGGGGGACACTAGCAGCCGGCTGCGGGACCAGACCATACCCGAACTTTAATTTACCAGTGACTCTGAGTGTGAATTAATCGTGAGTACACCAGTGCCATCTGGGTACGACACTGCACCGCAGCACGGCACCCTGCACCCCGACAACAACACCGTCGCCAGCACTTCCTCACCACCGGGCCCCGGGACACACTGCCCCTACCCACGGAGGGGCTAACATCTAGGCTGCGGCCGCAATACCGATCCCGGACGAGCCCACCTTCACTCCAGCCGCAGCGGTGGTGCATCCCGTCACCACGACCCGTGGGTGGCGTCATGACCCGTAGGACGACAGCGCGGCCCACCCGGCTGCGCGCCTCGTCCCGCAGCACCACCACCCTACCGCCTTCCCCCCTTAACAGAGCGACGTGACCCCCGGTTCGGAAGCGCTCGTGCCACCGACAACCCGAGCCCGGACCTCGAGCGGCTCGGCCCGAGCAAGCGGAAGAAGCGGACGGGCCCCTCTCAGGGTGGTACAGTACCTCCATGTGCAAAGACATACAGGGATATCTTATGGGTCTGTAGCAGACAACTTGAACTGTAATTTGGATCTATGTGGTAGGATCATCAAATGCTTCTATATGTATGACGCCTAGCTGAATTATAGCGCAGAATGTAGAACAATCCTTGTCCCAAATTTCCAATAGACATAGACAATGAAAATGAAGAAGAGATTATTTCCCTCACAGGGGCAATTTGTTAGTATCAATTTGTTCACTCTTTCAAAAAAGGTGCCATTTTCCTTAAGTCCACTGCTGAGAGATCAATGGTCCGGAGACGGCATGCGCGCAGATTAAATCTTGAGCCGAGAGCTCCATCTGCGCAGGCGCAGACCCCAAGTGCCATTATTTGAAGACCTCACAGTGACAGAGCATCTCACCCGCCGCACCACCATTCTCCACACAGCATCCACCACAGCCAACACAACCCCCACCACAGCCAGCACGGCCCCCACCTCAGCCAGAGCAGCCCCCATCGTAGCCAGCACAGCGACCATTCTCCACCTCCCTGTAAGCTACATTTCCATTATAAGACGCACTTCTCATTTTCCTCTTACAATATGGAATGTGATACACAAACTGTTTCGGACCATTTTAAGATTTAGCATACATTTAATCAGAACGAAAGCTAGTAACCTCAAATGAAGAAGATTTTCATGCAAGAGTCAACCAACTAATAACTAATACATGCAATCTTAATAACTTTTTTGGTTACTCGTATAAAATGTAAAAATCTATTGGCCTTATGGATAATATCTGAAGAGTCCAATGTGTGACAAAAATTCATAAAGATAATGTTTAGTGTGGGAGCAAAATAAATTCTGGGAGCCTTTCCGACAGCATTTAGAGAAGTAAATTAGTTTTACTAACATCGAGGGATCTTCCTACTAAAAAGATAAGATCATCAAGCTACCTGTTTTTTGTCAGCTTGATGTATTAACCTGGGACTAGATAATCTAATTTCTTCTTTTTTACTTTCAAATATTGTTGCACTGTGACGCCCCTAGACTATCGAGTCGTCACAGGGTATTGCACAATCTGCCCTTCCGTGTAGTATCCACCTCCTTCTTGGTTTAGGGTCCCTAACTATATGGTGTTGCCTACATCAGCTAATCAAATCCTAGATACACTCTGCACCACACCCACCAAACACACCAGTGGACGGCTTGAGTGGAATAGAGTCACCCACCTGTTGGAAAAGGGAGCTCAGGAGAGTCAAGAGGAGAGAGTTGGGTCTGAGAAGTGAAAGTGAGAGGAGGTCAGGAGCAGGGCTCCTGGGAAGAAATCTAGGTGTCAGACGGTCGTCTGGGCCTAGAGGAGCTGGACCCTTGGTCGCAGGGGATCGTGGCAAGGGGCACGGATCTGTCGAGGAGGACAGCTGCCGGCCTTGCACCATCATCGGGCTGGGACCAAGGCACTACGGGGTACGTGGACCCTAGGTCGAGGAGTAGCTTCAGGCAATCTGGTAATTTACCCAAGGAGAACGGAGTCTTCAAAGGCCGTTCTCACCCACTACAAAATCGGGGCATTAGCGCAACAAGGGGGATAGGACTTTCCAATTCAAAAAGGTCCAGTAAATCCCAAGCGTGAGACCTGAGAGCAAGCTCCCACACTTAGCCATAGTGGCGAGCGGGAGCCAGAACTATAACACACACCCCTATTTTCCTCCCAAATGTTTTTATCTTATATGTCTTATACTCATAAAAATATGGTACACAGTGGGTGAAATAGGTATTTAACACGTCCCCAATTTTCTAAGTAAATATATTTCTAAAGGTACTGTTGAGATGAATTTCTCACCAGGTTTTGGTTATGGCATATACAATCCACACAAGCAAAGAACTTACACCATAAATGTCCATACATGCAGTGGTGTAATATATTATTACTAATAATGAGAAATCATATAGCAAAAAAGTATTGAACAATCTTACAGAAATGTATTTAATACTTCGTACAAAATCCTTTGTTGGTGATGACAGTTTCAAGACACCTCCTGTATGGAGAACGTAGTCACATGTATTGCTCACTTTTGATTTTGGCATATTTTTCCACACAAATACTCTGCAAAGCCTGAAGGTTCCATCGGCTCCATGTATGGATTCTGAGCTTTCAGCTCAGGTGATTGGATGGGCCATTCTAGCTGCTTTATTGTCTTTATCTGAAATCAATTGAGAATTTCCTTGGTTGTGTATTTGAGATAATTGTCTTGCTGAAATATTCACCCTCATTTCATCTTCATCATCCTGATAGATGGCAGAGTATTTTTATTAAGAATGTTTTTATTAAGAATGTTTTGACCATTTATCCTTCCTTCAGTCACATGAAATTTCCCACTATCCTATACTGAAAAGTAGCTAATCAGCATGGCGTTCCCACCTCCAACCTTCACTGTTGGTATGGTGTTTCTGGGGTGATATGCAAGGTTAAATTCACATTTGCCATTGTGAAGCCCCGCGAACGCTGTGTCGGTGCATTACTTTCAGGGACTCCACTGGCTCAGTCTGGTCACAGGTAGGAATTCCTCTATGTTGATTGTCGTGACGCCACTCTCAGAATTGCGGTCAGTGGGGACCGCCACTGCAGATTAAGGGATGCCTGGGGCTGATGGTGGGTGCAGTCGGGTGTAGTAGCCTCCTGAGAGTGAGGCGAGCCCCAGGGCCCTGTGTAGGTGTGTAGAACCACAAGGCGCAGAATAACTCCACACAAGCAGAATGTCTTTCAGGGGTTTTACTCACAGTTGATGGCAGGGTGAGTAACCCGGGCGTAGCTGGGATGAACCAGGCTGGAACCAGGTATCCTTCAGGCTGACTGTTGATGGTGACTACTGACTCGCCTTCCTTAGCCCTTGGTGGTTTGGGGTAACCCCGACTTTTAGTCCCTATGGGGGTCACCCAGGGAAGTTGCTGAAGCCTCTCTCCCCTTCGTTTGCCGTTTGCTTGTCGCCTGGACCAGATCACTCCAGCTACTTGCCTCCTGTGAACTATGGGCCCTAACTGTGGCTACGTGGCTGCGGCTTTTGGGTGTTGTGGTGTGGGCTTTGAGGGCCCCACACCGGCAGGTTTAGCGAGGAAAGGTAGATCTATCCCCGCTCCGGGATCTGCCGCCCGTTTGGGCCTGGTACTCCCTAGCAGTCTCCTTACTTCCCACTCTGTGCTCTCTCTTTAGCTGGAGACGGGTTTCGGGTAGCACTCCTAGGTGACCGTTCTCCCCCGTCGGTAGCCACTGCGCGGGCGCTGTCAGACTGCAACAGCCCCAGGGGTAGGGGTCAGCTCCTCTCGGAGCTCCCTGGACTCTGCACTGCACTGAACCGGCTCACTGCTCCTCCTCTCCTGTTCTTGCCTACGCCACCTAGCAACCAGGCTCTCTTACCACACCCCTTGAGAGGAGATGGAGGCTTTTGGCCCCCTCCACTATTCCAGTGAAGGTGAAGGCTTTTCCCCCTCCTGGGATCCCCAGGGGTCCTCTCATAGGTACATGTGTGAGGCCTGATCACTATGCGCCTGTGTAGTCACACCTCGGTCAGCCTTCTGGATTACCTGTATTGTACTGTCCCCAGCATGGGTGCAGTACTCAGTGGTGCCTGACCAGGTCAGGGGCGCCACATTCCCCCTTAGTTATCACCAGCACGTCCTCGGGCTGCAAGACAACATTTTAAAATGCATAAAACATTAAAACATGGTAAAACATTTTTAAAACCACCAGGTACCATACATCACCACCCTCCACCCACAAGTCCGTTAACCCACCCAAAACCCTCTCACGTTGGCCGCGCCTTCAGCCACTTCTGGCAGGATGTAGAGGCGGCTTTCATGGTCTGGTGGTCTTCAGGGTATACCTGGCCTGGTGGAGCCGCGCCTTCAGCCTCTTCTGGCAGGATGTAGAGGCGGCCTCCACAGTTGGTGCTGACCAGGTACCCTCTTTGTGGTGGAGAGCCAGGCCCCATAAACAGGCATGCTCTCTGGTCGCAGGTAAGCCAAGGCCCTATATACGGACGTGCTCCCTGGTTGCAGACGAGCCAAGCCCCTAAACAGGCTGACTCTGGTGGTGGTGGTGCCCTCTGGTGTAACTATTTACACTGCGAGAGTTTGTGGCTATAGCCAGTTCATAGCCTTAAGGTTCATTTCTCACATTAGTTTATGTGGGCACATTGCTTAAACTTGAAAACGTTGCAAACTTCAAACTGGTCAAACAGTAACTTGGTGTACTTTACTTTATGCAGATTCCTCTACTCTTCCATACCAGGGCTTGGGCCTGTAGGGCTGCGGCACCTGTTGGTTTCTTGATCTCTTTCTTCGTCTGTGGGTTCGTTGTATTTTCTTTCTTCTTCTTCAGTGTCTGTTTCTCTTTCTTTAGGACATGGCGTGACATCTAGGGCATACCAGCCTCTTTCGCCTTGATGCATGGTAAACTGCACTGTGTCTCCCATCCTTAGGTTTCTTCCAGGATGTCCTCTGGGCAAATGAGCTCTCACGTCTCTTCTGTTGACAAAAATGCCTTCTTTCATACCAGGTGCTACGATGAAGCCGTATCCTGATTTTAGGCTAAAATCTTCCACTACTCCTCGACAAAGGGGTCCTCTGACCTGGGCTTTGGCTCTTCTCAGGAACCGTTTCTCCTCTAGGTCTCTGGCCGTTATTTCATCTCTTTGCTCTGGGGACTGCGGTGCAGGGAAAGACTGGGTTCTGTTACGGCGCCGTGTCTTGCGGGCTGGATTCTGCGAGGTACAGCTTACAAGCTCCCAGGTGAGGCTTTGGGGCAGATCTTCTTCAGCAGAGGGTGTTAGGTCTTCCTCATCCCAGCGGGAATATGGCAACATCTCCGGCTCTGGGCATGGATCCACTGCTGGTGGCTCCTGAGTCAGCTCCTCAGCTTCCTGGCCTCCCCTCCCCCTTAGTTCTTCTGAGCACTCCGGTGGTGGCAGTGCTGGGGATGGGTGCTCCTCAGCCGGCCCAGGCGGGGATCTCTTCGGCATGGTTGCTGCAGGAGTCGTCTTGGGGGTATGCGGAGGGAGCAGATACCGGTCCACCATCTCCTGTGGGAACTTGGCCTCCAGGTCAGCCTTCAGTCTCCAGTATTCGGGGTCCTCACCTACCAGGGACTTCCTAGCAGGGACTTCCTTAGACTGGGGAGCGGTGTCTGCTCTGGCCTTGCAGGCCGGGGTAAACAGAGGTACATTCTTGTCTTGGCGGGCCGCGCCTGACATGGCAGCGGCCTGGTCTTGGCGGGCCGCGCCTGACATGGCGGCGGCCTGGTCTTGGCGGGCCGCGCCTGACATGGCGGCGGCCTGGTCTTGGCGGGCCGCGCCTGACATGGCGGCGGCCTGGATTGGCGTCGCAGCTGCGATGGGATCTGTGCAGGCTGGGCTGGGCGTCGCTGCAGCGATCGGGGCTTGGCGGGCCGCACCTGGCGTGGCTGCGGCCTGGTCCAGCACCTCGCCTGCGGCGTGGATGAGCGTCGCTGCTGCGGTGGGGTCTTGGCGGGCCGGGCCTAGCATGGCGGCGGCCTGGGTCAGCGTCACACCTGCGGCGCGGATGAGGGTCGCGGTGGCAGCCGGTTCTCTGCGGGCCGGACTGGGCGTCGCTGCAGGGACCGGGTCTTGGTGGGCCGAGCAGGGCATCGCTGCGGCGGCCTGAGCTTGGCGGGCTGCACCTGGCGTGGCTGCGGCCTGCTTCAGCGTCGCCGCGCCGGACGCCTCTTCAGGGACCGCGGACGTGGCAGCAGGGGTCGGGGCACTCGCGCTGGCAGGGGCATCACTGGACTCACCCATCGGTGGCAGCATCGGGGTCTGAGTCGTCGCCGTCCGGTCTGGCACTCGGCGCGCGGTTCCCCTCTCATAGGCCTGAACCGCTGCAGCCATTTGCAGAAACTCCGCACGTCCCGCTCTGATCTGCCTTCCGACCCTGGCCTCCAGTTGATCGCAGAACTCGGCAAGCTCCCGACACCACCAGGCAGTGGAGCCTGGCTCTGGGTCTCTGCATTCAGACGCCATTTTCTCTAACAACAAGCTGCTGGCTTCCTTTCCGTTCCGCCGTCTCTGGACGCTTCCGCTCTCTTCACAAGCGAGGTCAGAACTCTGCAGGGGATCTCTGGGTAGCCACACCTCTTCGTGGGCGGTAACTTCTCCCAGCGCGGGCTGCTGTTGTTTTTTCAGCGCGCTTTTCATGGTGGCAATATGGCGGCGCTTCCAATTTTTCAAGCGGACCGCCCAGGCACATGGTCACCTGTCTGAACAGGTCTAGTCCTTATCCTGTTCGTGACGCCAGATGTGAAGCCCCGCGAACGCTGTGTCGGTGCATTACCTTCAGGGACTCCACTGGCTCAGTCTGGTCACAGGTAGGAATTCCTCTATGTTGATTGTCGTGACGCCACTCTCAGAATTGCGGTCAGTGGGGACCGCCACTGCAGATTAAGGGATGCCTGGGGCTGATGGTGGGTGCAGTCGGGTGTAGTAGCCTCCTGAGAGTGAGGCGAGCCCCAGGGCCCTGTGTAGGTGTGTAGAACCACAAGGCGCAGAATAACTCCACACAAGCAGAATGTCTTTCAGGGGTTTTACTCACAGTTGATGGCAGGGTGAGTAACCCGGGCGTAGCTGGGATGAACCAGGCTGGAACCAGGTATCCTTCAGGCTGACTGTTGATGGTGACTACCGACTCGCCTTCCTTAGCCCTTGGTGGTTTGGGGTAACCCCGACTTTTAGTCCCTATGGGGGTCACCCAGGGAAGTTGCTGAAGCCTCTCTCCCCTTCGTTTGCCGTTTGCTTGTCGCCTGGACCAGATCACTCCAGCTACTTGCCTCCTGTGAACTATGGGCCCTAACTGTGGCTACGTGGCTGCGGCTTTTGGGTGTTGTGGTGTGGGCTTTGAGGGCCCCACACCGGCAGGTTTAGCGAGGAAAGGTAGATCTATCCCCGCTCCGGGATCTGCCGCCCGTTTGGGCCTGGTACTCCCTAGCAGTCTCCTTACTTCCCACTCTGTGCTCTCTCTTTAGCTGGAGACGGGTTTCGGGTAGCACTCCTAGGTGACCGTTCTCCCCCGTCGGTAGCCACTGCGCGGGCGCTGTCAGACTGCAACAGCCCCAGGGGTAGGGGTCAGCTCCTCTCGGAGCTCCCTGGACTCTGCACTGCACTGAACCGGCTCACTGCTCCTCCTCTCCTGTTCTTGCCTACGCCACCTAGCAACCAGGCTCTCTTACCACACCCCTTGAGAGGAGATGGAGGCTTTTGGCCCCCTCCACTATTCCAGTGAAGGTGAAGGCTTTTCCCCCTCCTGGGATCCCCAGGGGTCCTCTCATAGGTACATGTGTGAGGCCTGATCACTATGCGCCTGTGTAGTCACACCTCGGTCAGCCTTCTGGATTACCTGTATTGTACTGTCCCCAGCATGGGTGCAGTACTCAGTGGTGCCTGACCAGGTCAGGGGCGCCACACCATCAGCCGTCAGGAATGTTTTTGCGTGAGAAACATTGGTGCAGGCAAGGCAGTGTCTGCACCAGTGTTGAAGATAATTGACCCCCTGATAGTAATCGCACCTATGTATCCAACTTTTGCCATGTAAACATCTGGTTGTCTTTTTAGCTGTCATTTTTATCCTGCACTCACTGATTTATCAATTTTTTTGTCTTGGAAATAAATACTCACTTTTTTGCATTTATTTTCCACTAATCCTCCTTTGTTTTAAAGTTCATGGTGTGTGGAAGTGCTCCTCCTTGGAACTACTCAGATAATGTTCCAATGGTGATGTCTTATTTAACATAATTTCTCAAATGGATTTTGTGTATCTAATTTTTTTGTTGCTGTTGTTTAGTGAAATAGTGATTAAAATCCTACTTTTAAACGGGAGTGTATTCATTTATGCTGAAGACTGTATATACCAGATAGTATTTATTAAGTAGACTTCCTATAACAATCATCTGGCTGATGACAAGATGACAGCTTCTAATATATCTTTATCTTATGTTATAGCCTGCATCCTGTGTTCACTGTGAAACTCCATAGATGGAAACTGCAGATTTTACTCTTATTTTATTTTAAAAGTTATATATATAAATATATATACAGTCATATGAAAAAGTTTGGGCACCCCTATTAATGTTAACCTTTTTTTTTATAACAATTTGGGTTTTTGCAACAGCTATTTCAGTTTCATATATCTAATAATTGATGGACTGAGTAATATTTCTGGATTGAAAGGAGGTTTATTGTACTAACAGAAAATGTGTAATCCACATTTAAACAAAATTTGACTGGTGCAAAAGTATGGGCACCCTTATTAATTTCTTGATTTGAACACTCCTAACTACTTTTTACTGACTTACTAAAGCACTAAATTGGTTTTGTAACCTCATTGAGCTTTGAACTTCATAGGCAGGTGTATCCAATCATGAGAAAAGGTATTTAAGGTGGCTACTTGCAAGTTGTTCTCCTATTTGAATCTGCTATGAAGAGTGGCATCATGGGCTCCTCAAAACAACTCTCAAATGATCTGAAAACAAAGATTATTCAACATAGTTGTTCAGGGGAAGGATACAAAAAGTTGTCTCAGAGATTTAATCTGTCAGTTTCCACTGTAAGGAACATAGTAAGGAAATGGAAGAACACAGGTACAGTTCTTGTTAAGCCCAGAAGTGGCAGGCCAAGAAAAATATCAGAAAGGCAGAGAAGAAGAATGGTGAGAACACTCAAGGACAATTCACAGACCACAGACCACCTCCAAAGACCTGTGGCATCATCTTGCTGCAGATGGTGTCAATGTGCATCGGTCAACAATACAGCGCACATTGCACAAGGAGAAGCTCTATGGGAGAGTGATGCGAAAGAAGCCGTTTCTGCAAGTACGCCACAAACAGAGTCATCTGAGGTATGCAAAAGCACATTTGGACAAGCCAGTTACATTTTGGAAGAAGGTTCTGTGGACTGATAAAACAAAGATTGAGTTGTGTGGTCATACAAAAAGGCGTTATACATGGAGGCAAAAAAACACGGCATTCCAAGAAAAGCACTTGCTACCCACAGTAAAATTTGGTGGAGGTTCCATCATGCTTTGGGGCTGTGTGGCCAATACCGGCACCGGGAATCTTGTTAAAGTTGAGGGTCGCATGGATTCAACTCAGTATCAGCAGAATCTTGACAATAATGTGCAAGAATCAGTGACGAAGTTGAAGTTACGCAGGGGATGGATATTTCAGCAAGGCAATGATCCAAAACACCACTCCAAATCTACCCAGGCATTCATGCAGAGGAACAATTACAATGTTCTGAAATGGCCATCCCAGTCCCCAAACCTGAATATCATTGAACATCTGTGGGAGGATTTGAAGCGTGCTGTCCATGCTCGGTGACCATCAAACTTAACTGAACTGGAATTGTTTTGTAAACAGGAATGGTCAAATATACCTTCATCCAGGATCCAGGAACTCATTAAAAGCTACAGGAAGCGACTAGAGGCTGTTATTTTTGTAAAAGGAGGATCTACAAAATATTAATGTCACTTTTATGTTGAGGTGCCCATACTTTTGCACCGGTCAAATTTTGTTTAAATGCGGATTGCATATTTTCTGTTAGTACAATAAACCTCATTTCAATCCAGAAATATTACTCAGTCCATCAGTTAAGAAACAAGATGGGACACAGGGGACCTCCTTATACATCATGAGACAACATATGGTCAACCCTCAATAAGCAATATGAAAGACTGGGAGGACTGAGAGGGAATAAATAACCACTATCAAATTGATTCAAACAGGGTCAGCTCAAATACAATAGTATGATCTTTATTCAGTACAAAAGATATAAATTTAAAATACATATAAAGCATAATCCAAGATTACAGGTTTAAGTAAGGACAGGTAAATAGATAAAAAATCCAGAGCAAAAAGCAGTTAGGTCTGCACCATCACCATGGGAGATGAGAGTAAAGCCAGCCCTGGCATGTGGTAGTTAAGGTTAAAGTCCTAGTGGGAATACACATGTCAGGTAGTAAAAGGAGCATAGCTACTTACCCATGGTGAAGTCTAGTCAGACGAACAGCCACCGCACCCCAACGCGTTTCGTGGTCCTCCTCAGGGGACTGCGACCCGAATGTCACTTTTATGTTGAGGTACCCATACTTTTGCACCTGTTTGTTTACATGCGGATTGCACATTTTCTGTTAGTACAATAAACCTCATTTCAATCCAGAAATATTCCTCAGTCCATCAGTTATTAGATATATAAAACTGAAATAGCTGTTACAAAAACCCAAATTGTTATAAAGAAAAAAGGTTAACATAAACAGGGGTGCCCAAACCTTTTCATATGACTGCACATATATATATATATATATAATATATATATGCTATTCATATACATATTTATGTATCTTTTTTTTTTTTTTTTAGGTTTTGCTCCAGGTAAAGTCACAGTGTATATTTGCTATGGAGGAGACATTGAGGTTTCAACCCAGATTGAATACTACTCAATAGTTGAAGACCTTAAAGATCTGCTTCTGAAAACCATTGATCCAGTAGCGTTCATCTGTCAGGTAAAAACTGTATTCATTGACCATTATGGTCCCTAATCAAACATTCATATTCATCTGCTTTCTAGCTATTAAACCAAAAGCTTATTAATATTTCTGTTTCCATATCAGTTGACCTAAATTTTTGTCTCATGACTAGTGATGGGTAAATTCACAGATAAACTGGACTGGTGGGTCCCTGTTATCTGCTTTTTAAAATCTGGTTCCGGCCTGGATTCTGGTCCCCAAATAAGTCTATGGGGACCAGAATCCGGAGATTAAAAATGGTGGTAGAAGACATAGGGGGATAGGAGCAGGTGTGCTGTACTTACTGAGGTTCCGTCGCAGCTGTACACTGCTTCCAAGCCACCCATTCACTTCCAGGGCCACACATTAGGCTCATTGCATATGCACCGCTTTCCCTACCCACCGGCGTCTGTGATTGGTTGCGTGTTTAACGCTTCCAATCACAGGCACTTTCTGCGAATCTATTGTACAGTAAAAATAAATAAATAATAAAGCTGGAGTAGGGTCCCCCCATATTATGATACCCATCACTGATAAAGCCCACGGCTAAAGGCTGCAGCCCCAGCCGTGCACTTGCCTTGGCTGGCTGGGTATCAAAAGAAGAGAACCGGCATGCAGCTTTTTAAAAAAACTACTTAAATAATTTTAAAAAATGACATGTGGTCCCCCCAATTTTGATACCCAAGCCAAGATAAAGTCCGATAGCTGGGGGCTGATATTCTCAGGCTGGGAAGACCAATGCTTATTGAGCCACATCCCAGCCTAATAATATCAGCCTGCAGCTGCCCAGTTTTGTTGCATCCATTAGATTCAACAATCTCAACACTTTACCTTGTTCTTCCTGCTTGCCCTGGTGCTGGGACAATCGGGGTAATATAAGAGGGTAATGGCAGTCCACAGCTGCCACTAAGCTCTAGATTAGTAATGGGGAAGGTCTATGAGACCCCCATTACTAATCTGTAAGTCAAAGTAAATATACACAAACATAAAAAAATATTTTATTTGAAATAAAATACAAAACAAATCCCCTCTTTTACCACTTTATTAACCCCCAAAACACCCCTGCAGGTCCAACATAATCCACACGAGGTCCCATGGAATGAAGGATGAATGAGCCACAGCGAATAGCTGTTGTGATGTCACTTAGTTTAGTTGGAATTATAAAATGCATACAGCTGCCCACTGAAAAGCCAAAAATGTTCAAGGGAAAATATGGCACCACATTACTGCAAAAGAGAGATATTTAGTTTATGTATTGGCCAATGCATGTAAGCCCGGAACCAACGGCAAGGTATATCTTTGTAATCCGGGAACCTAAGTTAGTTGGAGTCATAGCTGGAGTCCTCGACTTGTGACTGCAGAAGACCTCAGATGACCTCATTAAACTCTATGAACTCACCTGCATCTCCTGGCAGAAAAAAGCGCTTTTTGCCAAGAGATGCAGATTTGGTGCTGACATTTTTACACCATATTCCTGCACCCATTCTATACCTCCTGGCAAAAAAATTGCATCACTACTGCATCATATTGCATGCAGTTTTGATGCTTTTTTGCCAGTAGGTGTAGATTAAGTGCTTGAATATGGTGTGAAAATTTCATCAGCAAATTTGCATCACTTGACCTAAAAATCAAAAAAAAAACCCATTTTTTCTGCTAGAAGGTACAATTTTTTTGCTGAAATCTGGTGCAGACCAGCACCAAATCTGCACCTCCTGGCAGAAAACGACACCAAAATGGCATAGAAATGTTTGGGTTTTTTTGCATTTTTGGGCCAAGAAATGTAGATTTCAAGAATAATTTATTTATTTAAATAATTTATTAATTTAAATTTGTACATCATATGCATTCACCCAATCTACATCTTCTGTCAACAAAATGAATGAAAACTGCGTGCGGTAAGATGCGGTAGTGATGCACATTTTTTTCCAGGAGGTGTAGATTTGGTGCATGAATATGGTGTAAAAATGTCATCACCAAATCTACATCTGTTTTTTGTTGCCATAAGATGCAGGTCTGAACTGAGGTGAAGTCACTGACATTACTGAGGTCACCTGAGGTCAGGTGACCTGCGGTAAGAGATGGAGGACCGTGGGATGTCACAGCTGATTCTGTGGCTCTGTCTCTGTCTGAAACTACAGCATGACATCATGTTCCATGGTCGCACTCTATGACTTCAGAAATGTAGCAAAGCTGGAATCATCGTGGGACCTTGAATGGATTACATCGGACCTGCAGGGATGTTTTTGGGTTAATAAAGTGGTGAAAGATGATGTTTTTTTGTATATTATTTCAAATAAAGGATTTTTTTGGTGTTTGTGTTTATTTACTTTCACTTACAGATTAGTAATGTGGGGTCTCAAAGATCCTACCAATTACTAATCTACATCTTAGTGATAGCTGTGGTTTGTTATTAACCCCTTATTACCTCGATTGCCACCACACCACGGCATTCGGGAAGAGCCGGGTAAAGTTCTGGGACTGTCGCATCTAATGGGTGCAACAATTCTGGGCAGCTACAGTGTGCTATTTTTAGGCTGTGGGTGGCCCAAAAAGCATGTCTCCCCATACTAAGAATACCAGCTCCCAGCTGTTGGGCTTTATCATGGCTAGGTATCAAAATTGGGGAAGACCGCTCTATGTTTTTTTTAATTATTTATTTAAATAATTTAAAAAAAAAAGTTGCATGTTCCTCCTATTTTGATGCTTTATCTGTGCTGGGTATCAGAATATGAGGGGACCCTACGCCAAATATTTTATTTTATTTATTTTTACTGTACGATATAGACCCGCAGACAGAGCCTGTGATTGGTTGCAGGCAGACACTGTCACACAGGCTGTGGGAGTAATACGGTCAGTGAGTGGGGAAAGCACTGCATATGCAATGATGGTAATGTGTGGCCCTGAAAGTGAATGGGCGGCCGCAGGAGAAGTTACAGCTGCAACGGAGCCTCAGTAAGTATGAAGCGATTTGGTTCATTCTTATTTTTCCTTTATTGCTTTTTTTCATTTCCTGAGTTGCTGGATCCAGATCAACACCCGGAACCGAAGGCTCGGGTACGGCACTCAGGTAAGTTTAAAACTGCGCGGATCCAGACTTTTACAGTACAGGTCTGCCCATCACTACTCATGACATGTATGTTCTGTGTTTTGTTGTCCTTGAATATTTCCTTATATTTTGTGATGCTTTGAATTTTTACCGTCATCATGGTCAGCATGGGGGTACAGTGGTTTACACTGTAGTCTTCCAACACTGAAGTCATAGAAGAACTTGTTTTGAAGATTCATTCGGGAACTATCCGAACAGATGACTAGACAAAATGTCCGTCTTTGATAGGGTCTCCCAGCCTTGCTTCCCTTGACTGACTTTGTGTTAAGGAACAGACTAGTCAATCTAGAGGAGCAGGGCAGAAAGAAGTTGCAGGGAACTGGCCATACACTAGATATCTGAAACACATAGTCATTGGCTGACATTTTAAAGTGTGTTTTATATGTAAAGGTGCAGCATGTCAAACATACAAAGTTGCAATAATGATTTCCATAGTTCGAGCAACATAATTTGTTCCATATAAGCAGTAATAAGTAATAAAAGTGCTCTGTGAGCTAAACTGGAAATACTGATAACACAGTAATATCCAACTTGCAATATGTATTGGATTGGGTGTCACCAAGTATGTAAGATGGCTGAGTGATAAGTAACTGGATTTAAAGTACTTATCACCAGTTTCTGGCTGAACTTTTAACATAAGAAAAGTTGACAGCCACAGCTTGACAATTTCATGAATGTTCACTTATTAGCAAAAATGCTGAAAGTATCCGTAACTGCTATGTAAATGATCCTAATTTGTAGTTAAACGTAGGTCCAAACTTGTGGGTTATAGGATTTTGGCATGCAGAGCTATATATACCATAATTATTGGTGGGCGTTGTGGGATAATACAGCATTGTATTACATTGGAACTTCGAGGATTTATGTTGAATTAATAAATTAGTGAACAAGGGAATGTAGGGGAGTCTTTATTCAAATAAACTATTTTTTTCTCCTGTGTGTATTTTTTTTTAACTTTTACTTGCCAGGGTAAAAATTACTTATAGATGCCTAAGTATTACCCAATTGCCACAGCTCTAGGGAAATCAGGAAGAGCTGTGCAAAGTGTCAGAATAGGCACATCTTTTGGATGTGCCACTTCTGGGGCCTCTGTGTCCTGCTACCTTTAGGCTGGGAATGGCCAAATAACCATGTGCCATCCCACCCTGATAATACCAGCTTACAACTGCCTACTTTACTTTGGCTGGTTATCAAAAAATGGAGGGGATCGCATATATTTTTTTTTATTTTTTTTATTCCCTATACACATTTGTTTGCATGGCAATTGCCCTGCTCTTACCTCCTTTCTGCTTCCTTTTGCAGCCCCTTAGCCCTTAATATGACCATTTTACATTCATTTTACATCACAGAAGCTTAGGTGCCCATTTACTTATATGGGGTTTGGGATCAAGTTTAGGTCAAGTCCGGGTCCCCAACTGAACTTTTCACTAAAGTTCAGAAAAACCAGGGGAACCTGAACTTCCATGGGACCGCTCCTCCCTAGTTGGGTGTTATAGTGATATATCGCACTTTGAATGAAACCAATCCTCCTGCATTGTTTACTAAGCAGTGCATTTTGACAGATAGGTCCTTTAGCCTTCTATTAGTGACTCTCTGAAGATTTTTGTTAATGTCTTATAATGTGTTTATAGACTTCCTTTGAATTATATATCTATTATTTAAAGCTGAATGTGTGTGTCTGTGTATCCGCTAAAGGAATCCGCACCGTCGCATTTATAATCATGAAATTTTGCACAGACACCCCATGTGACTCAGGGAACGTCATGCCAATGCGGAATGAAGGAGGTGGGCGGGATGTTACGTCCCACTCATCTCCGCCCCTCCGCTTCTATTGGACGCCTGCCATGTGACGTCGCTGTGACGCCGCACAACCCGCCCCCTTAGAAAGGAGGCGGTTCGCCGGCCAGAGCGATGTCGCAGAGCAGGTATGTGCGTGTGACGCTGCCGTAGCGATAATGTTCACTACGGCAGTGATCACACAATATCTCACGTATAACGGGGGCGGGTGCTATCGCGCTCGACATCGCTAGCCGATGCTAGCGATGTCGCAGCGTGTAAACCCTATTTAAGAGGCAGACAGGGAAAGAAACAGTCAGAGGCAGACAGACACAGACATACAGACACAGACAGACAGGGAAAGAGACAGGCACAGACAGATAGGGAAAGAGACAGAGAGAGACAGACAGAGGCAGACAGGGAAAGAGACAGACAGACAGGGAAAGAGACAGACAGGGAAAGAGACAGGGTTAGAGACAGGGTTAGAGACAGGGTTAGAGACAGGGTTAGAGACAGGGTAAGAGACAGGGAAAGAGACAGAGAAAAAGACAAAGAAAGAGACAGAGAAAGAGACAAAGAAAGAGACAGAGAAAGGGCAAGAGACAGAGACAGACCTGGAACGAGACATACTTGGAATGAGACAGACCTGGAATGAGACAGACCTGGAATGAGACAGACAGGGAAAGAGACAGACAGGGAAAGAGACAGTTGGATAAAGAGACAGATGGGGAAAGAGACAGACCTGGAATGAGACAGATGGGGAATGAGACAGATGGGGAAAGAGACAGACGAGGAAAGAGACTGACTGACAGACAGATACAGAGATAGAGAGAGACAGACAGACACAGACTGACAGAGAGATAGAGACAGACACAGAGCTAGAGAGAGACAGAGAGACTGATACAGAGGCAGACACAGAGACACAGACAGGCAGAGAGATAGACACAGACAGAGAGATAGACACAGACATGGATAGAGACAGAGACACACATGGATAGAGACAGACACACAGAGACAGACAGGAAAAGAGACAGACAGAGAGACAGATACAGAGACAAAAAATGATGGACAGAGACAGAGAGAGACAGACACACAGACAGATACAGATAGACAGACAGAGACAGACAGGCAAACAGATAGAGACAGACAGAGAGACAGAGACAGACAGACAGATACAGACAGACAGAGACTGGGAGAGAGACAGAGAGACAGTTACTATCCCGGGCAATGCCAGGTACTACAACTAGTACAAAATAAAATGTATATACATACTCTACCAAAATGTAAACAAAACATTGTGCAATATAATGTGCTAAAAATGAAGGTTTGTTCATGGATGTGGTGTTAGGTTTCATAATATGTTTGGTTAAATGTAACAAGCAGCTCAATTGTACTGAACTACATTTTAAGATGTTTTAAGACTCTTCAGCTTTCAGACTGTATAAATAATAGATGTGCTTTAAGTTTACTTCAATTAGAAAGAATCAATTACATTTTACCATGGACTAAATATATTGAGCATAAAATGAATAAGAATACAGACCATTTTTTAGACAGGATTTTCATGGAATCATTTTTTTAAATTTCACTTCATTGTTATTGGAGTTTACCTAGCTGCTGCTGCTGCATAAAAATCAATTAGTTCTGTGCCCAATAGTTTGAAAATTCTAGTGTTTTAGTATCCGGGAAAACAGAAACTGAAAGTTTACTCTGGTGATTTTGGAAAGTATAAAGAAGATGTGTTGGTAAAAATCTAATCAGTGATATGAAATGGGAAGCAATGTTATTTTTTTAATCAATAACAGTAAAGTAAGAAAAAGATAGCTGAACTTTGACTTTTGGACTACCAATGGAAAATGTATATAAAATACTGAAAAGGAAAGAAGAGTGTGCTAAACAGTAACCAGTAAAAATCCAAATGTAGTATATGAAAATAAATATAATTTTTAGTATTCAATAGGCAACATATATATATATTTTTCTGGTCCCTGGAGGCTAGTGAGGTGACTGTGGATGAAAATATTGATATAGAAAATTGTAACTGATAATGATGGAAGTAATAATGGCTCTCAAATACAAGGCTATTGCAGCTGGCATTTATGTAAGGAGGCAGATTCAGGCTATATTTTACAGGGAATTGTGGATGGCAATTACAGTCATATGAAAAAGTTTGGGCACCCCTATTAATGTTAACCTTTTTTCTTTATAACAATTTGCAGTTTTGCAACAGCTATTTCAGTTTCCGAGATCTAATAACTGATGGACTCAGTAATATTTCAGGATTGAAATGAGGTTTATTGTACTAACAGAAAATGTGCAATCTGCATTTAAACAAAATTTGACCGGAGCAAAAGTATGGGCACCCTTATCAATTTCTTGATTTGAACACTCCTAACTACGTTTTACTGACTTACTAAAGCACTAAATTAGTTTTGTAACCTCATTGAGCTTTGAACTTCATAGGCAGGTGTATCCAATCATGAGAAAAGGTATTTAAGGTGGCCACTTGCAAGTTGTTCTCCTATTTGAATCTCCTATGAAGAGTGGCATCATGGGGTCCTCAAAACAACTCTCAAATGATCTGAAAACAAAGATTATTCAACATAGTTGTTCAGGGGAAGGATACAAAAAGTTGTCTCAGAGATTTAAACTGTCAGTTTCCACTGTGAGGAACATAGTAAGGAAATGGAAGAACACAGGTACAGTTCTTGTTAAGCCCAGAAGTGGCAGGCCAAGAAAAAAATCAGAGAGGCAGAGAAGAAGAATGGTGAGAACAGTCAAGGACAATCCACAGACCACCTCCAAAGACCTGCAGCTTCATCTTGCTGCAGATGGTGTCATTGTGCATCGGTCAACAATACAGCACACTTTGCACAAGGAGAAGCTGTATGGGAGAGTGATGCGAAAGAAGCCGTTTCTGCAAGCACGCCACAAACAGAGTCGCCTGAGGTATGCAAAAGCACATTTGGACAAGCCAGTTACATTTTGGAAGAAGGTCCTGTGGACTGATGAAACAAAGATTGAGTTGTTTGGTCATACAAAAAGGCATTATGCATGGAGGCAAGATAACACGGCATTCCAAGAAAAGCACTTGCAACCCACAGTAAAATTTGGTGGAGGTTCCATCATGCTTTGGGGCTGTGTGGCCAATGCCGGCACCGGGAATCTTGTTACAGTTGAGGGTCGCATGGATTCAACTCATTATCAGCGGAATCAGTGATGAAGTTGAAGTTACGCAGGGGATGGATATTTCAGCAAGACAATGATCCAAAACACCGCTCCAAATCTACTCAGGCTTTCATGCAGAGGAACAATTACAATGCTCTGGAATGGCCATCCCGTCCCCAAACCTGAATATCATTGAACATCTGTGGGATGATTTGAAGCGTGCTGTCCATGCTCGGCGACCATCAAACTTAACTGAACTGGAATTGTTTTGTAAACAGGAATGGTCAAATATACCTTCATCCAGGATCCAGGAACTCATTAAAAGCTACAGGAAGCGACTAGAGACTGTTATTTTTGCAAAAGGAGGATCTACAAAATATTAATGTCACTTTTATGTTGAGGTGCCCATACTTTTGCACCGGTCAAATTTTGTTTAAATGCGGATTGCACATTTTCTGTTAGTACAATAAACCTCATTTCAATTCAGAGATATTACTCAGTCCATCAGTTATTAGATATATGAAACTGAAATAGCTGTTGCAAAAACCCAAATTGTTATAAAAAAAAGGTTTACATTAATTGGGGTGCCCATACTTTTTCATATGACTGTATGAGTTTTTTGTTAGTGTGAAACTTGATGAAGTAACAAAATATCAGAATATTAATTTTTAGTTTAGAGCTTATAGTTTTGTCACTCTAAGAAAGAGAGAACAATCTGCTGAAGTGGTCTCACTATTTTTACAGCTGTGGGAAACTTCCTGCTATGTAGCTGAAAGATAGAACTAGAACAACTGGTAGAGTGCAGCAAGTAAACACAGGGAAGGTCTGTGCTGCTGTCTTACTTTTACTGTATATAGTTATGCAAGAATATATGTAAGATTTGCTCCTGTCTACTATGGAAAAGAGAAGGTTTGTAATTTAAACAACTTCGACTTTTTATGATTTTCTAATAACCAATATGTCCTTATTTAATTAAGATTGAATTGACTGCCTTAATATTCAGATTGAGCCTCTGTCTAGTGACATAGAAAGCTCGAGTTCTGATTCTGTAATTTGCCTCAAGGGAGCTTGGTGGCTCAGTTTACAAACTAAATCAGCCTCTTTCTTCATTCTCCGCCACACTAGAAGAAAATATGAAAGAGTCCAAAGTGGTGCTCACATTTTTTTATTTTGTTTCCTGTATACTGTCCAATGTTTCAACCCAAGTAGGGTCTTCTTCAAGGACTAAGGACATCAATTACAGAAATAAAATTGTAGTGAGAAAACATAATGTCAATTATTACATAAAATCATAACATAAAAAACAGAAACTACATGTTACATACATGACAATGATGAAAAAGGATAATACAAGTAATTAGCCTCCTGTTTGATTAATTTCATTGCAAAAAATCTCCTATACATCATATGATACCTATCAAGGTATGAAAATAAGGTCAATAATAGAGAGATCAAGAAGGATTACAACATACCTATGTATAAAAGGATCACTTTTCTACAAGCACCCAAAAAAGTCAAATAGATCTGAATGGCCTAAAGTCCAGATATCTCTAGAGTGATAAAAGGGAAATCAGATTAGTCTATACCAAGTGGCAAAGAGAATCTTGTATAAGGTTCTTCCCTATTTGGAAATTGAAAAAGGAAGGAATATGAGGTACAAGGGGGCATACCTGTACCGGTATCTAATGTTTGCTACAATATCAATATTTCATCATTTCATACAGGAGATGTGGTAGGGTAAAGGTCCATGACCATATAAAAAATGGACGACAGTCTGATTATCCTATATGAATACGGTATAGAGATAACAGATTATGAATTCTTCAAAGTTGCATCCCTTTACAACAAGAACAAATTGTGGGACATCAAAGGTGTAGGTCAAAGTTATGACAGGATGTAAAATACCTGTATTGATACGTGTTTAGATGACTAAGAAGCAGAAAGAGAAACAGAAGAGGGGGTATGATAACATATAAACAATGTCATTTGTTGCATCTATTTAAATGTGGACACCATTGTTGGTCAGATAGATCATAGGAGGGATATGGTCATTTTAACCTTACAGAGGAGAAGATTAATAAAGAGATGGGTATACCATTAGCACATAGTGGCCATATAATGATCATAATAAACAATAGTGACCATTAAACATGGTTACCATTACTACTAAGATAAAATACATGAAAGATATGGGCATAATTACCATATTGATAGATACCAAAATTCATTATAAGGTAGGAGCACCACTATCATACGGTAACCATGTATGGGGAAATGGCTGATAACAGAGAGACAATATTGACAATACAATGACTGCATAAGTGGAGGTGAAATACAAGATGCATTAAGATACAAAACTGCTTAAACCAGCACATAACTCCCAGGTAAGGGTATATATGAGAAATCACAGTGGTGTGAGCTGGCCAAAGGCTCTAATAAAGAGAATAAGTAAAATTGAGACAAAAGGAGACTGAGTTGAATGAACTCACAATGCATTGTGTGGTGGGTAGTGAGCACATACCTGTATGGGTGAAGGCCGGGCACGTGGTAATGGATGGCGCTGGAGACCTGTGCATAGGTGGCAGTGGGCTTATATAATGGACATGTCAGGTGGCATTCACTTTCTGATTGGAAGTGGAACGCAGTTTGAGACGCATGCCAGCGCATGTGTGCTGCACGCGATGCCCCGCGCATGCGCGGTGAGACAGAACGCCTTGTAATCGGCGCGATGTCCCGTGCAGGTGCGGAAGGCAGGGCGCCCCACGCGTGCGCAGTGACCAGAAGTGTTCTATGTGATAAATGCGTGCATGTATGGCGCGATGCCCCACGCGTGCGCGGTAGAACAAGATGCCGTGTGATTGATGTAATGTCCCGCGCACGCGCGGAAGGCAGGGCGCCCCGCTCACGTGCAATCAGTAGTGAGAGTGTCTCATAGATGCAGTGGAGGCTGGCCAGATAACACGTATGTCAGTGTAACATGGGAGAGGGGCGGTACCAGTGCACATCGCAATACAAATCTGTGGTGGTAAATGTGTAAGGTAACGGTGCAGATTAAGGAGATAGCATATAACGTGCTGGAAGTGGTTGCAATCAGGTGACTAAAGGAACCTGGAGAAAATAAAAAAAGGAGATTAGACTAACAGGAAAAATACTTTTTGTAAAAAAGTGAAAAAAAGGAAAATTAATGCATCCATATATATCACTCCAATATATAATGCTACATCACAATACAGACATTATTTTACAGACATATTATAGAGTATATCATGCCATAATATAATGTAGGGCGGTGTAGTAGAAACGACAAGTGAACATTGAGGAGCCATATGTGATCATGTAAACACTTCATATTCCCGGTTAAGGCCATGGGGTTCTAGGGTCCTCAATGTATGAATCCAGAATGCCTCTCATTGTTTCAAAGCTCTGATTCTATTCCCCCCTCTTCTAATGGGTGGAACATGTTCGATTACTTAATATTTTAATTGGACAACAGTATGTCCTAGTGTGACAAAATGGTATGGGATAGGTAGTAAGACTTGCTTACATCGGATTGCAGATTTGTGTTTATTGATCCAGTCTCGGATATGTTGGGTGGTCTCCCCAACATATCCGAGACCACAAGGGCACTTTATATGATATACAACAAATGAAGAATCACAAGTCAGGTAGTCACGTATGTGGAATATTTTGCCAGTGTGTGGGTGGGTGAGTGAAAGGATTTCCCCGTCTGAGGTTGTTGCACTATAAACAATGCAAGCATGGGAAATTACCCATCTTGGGGTCCCTAAGAAAGTTTGATGTGATTCTTTAATGGAGGACCCAATATCAGCCCTAACTAAGTTATCTCTTAAGTTCTTAGGTCTCTTGTAACAAAATAAGGGGGGTTGAGAGAACTTGAACACAGAAGGGTATGAGGTATGGAGGAGGGGCCAGTGTTTTGCAATAATGCCTTTAATGAGCGGTGACAACGGGTGATAAGTGTTCACACACGTTATTTGTATTTATTTGTTGACCCACATTACGTTGTGTTGTGGTGTGCGGGTATTTGCTATGGTGGTTGGGTAACCTCTAGACATAAACTTGGTGCCCATTTCTTGGAGTCTCAATTTGCATTGTGTAGGATTAGAGACAATCCTCTCCACTCTCTTGTGCTGAGAGATAGGAAGAGCCCTTTTAGTATGTGCTGGGGGGCAACTAGAAAAGTGCAGCAGACTGTTTCTGTTGGCAGGCTTTACATGAAGGTCAGTAGTTATTCTGGATTCATACATTGAGGACCCTAGAACCCCATGGTCTTAACCGGGAATATGAAGTGTTTACATGATCACATATGGCTCCTCAATGTTCACTTGTCGTTTCTACTACACCGCCCTACATTATATTATGGCATGATATACTCTATAATATGTCTGTAAAATAATGTCTGTATTGTGATGTAGCATTATACATTGGAGTGATATATATGGATGCATTCATTTTCCTTTTTTTCACTTTTTTACAAAAAGTATTTTTCCTGTTAGTCTAATCTCCTTTTTTTTTTACTTTCTCCAGGTTCCTTTAGTCACCTGATTGCATCCACTTCCAGCACGTTATATGCTATCTCCTTAATCTGCACCGTTACCTTACACATTTACCACCACATATTTGTATTGCGATGTGCACTGGTACTGCCCCTCTCCTATTACACTGACCTACGTGTTATCTGGCCAGCCTCCACTGCATCTAAGAGACGCTCCCACCACTCACTGCGACTGCGCCTTCCGCGCGTGCGCAGGACATTATGTCAATCACACGGCATCTTGTCCTACCACACACGCGAGGGGCATCGTGCCCTATGCGCATGCATTTGTCATATAGAACACTTCTGGTCACTGCGCGTGCGTGGGGCGCCCTGCCTTCTGTGCATGTGCGGGACATTGCGTCGATTACAAGGTGTTCTGTCTCACCGCACATGCGCGGGGCATCGCAAGCAGCATGCATGCGCTGGCGTGCGTCTCAAACTGCGTTCCACTTCCAATCAGGAAGTGAATGCCACCTGACATGTCCATTATATAAGCCCACTGCCACCTATGCATAGGTCTCCAGTGCCATCCATTACCACGTGCCCTTCACCCATACAGGTATGTGCTCACTACCCACCACACAATGCATTGTGAGTTAATTCAACTCAGTCTCCCGTTGTCTCAAATTTACTTATTCTCTTTATTAGAGCCTTTGGCCAGCTCACACCACTGTGATTTCTCATATATACCCTTACCTGGGAGTTATGTGCTGGTTTAAGCAGTTTTGTATCTTAATGCATCTTGTATTTCACCTCCACTTATGCAGTCATTCTATTGTCAATATTGTCTCTCTGTTATCAGCCATTTCCCCATACATGGTTACCGTATGATAGTGGTGCTCCTACCTTATAATGAATTTTGGTATCTATCAATATGGTAATTATGCCCATATCTTTCATGTATTTTATCTTAGTAGTAATGGTAACCATGTTTAATGGTCACTATTGTTTATTATGATCATTATATGGCCATTATGTGCTAATGGTATACCCATCTCTTTATTAATCTTCTCCTCTGTAAGGTTAAAATGACCATATCCCTCCTATGATCTATCTGACCAACAATGGTGTCCACATTTAAATAGATGCAACAAATGACATTGTTTATATGTTATCATACCCCCCTCTTCTGTTTCTCTTTCTGCTTCTTAGTCATCTAAACACATATCAATACAGGTATTTTACATCCTGTCATAACTTTGACCTACACCTTTGATGTCCCACAATTTGTTCTTGTTGTAAAGGGATGCAACTTTGAAGAATTCATAATCTGTTATCTCTATACCGTATTCATATAGGATAATCAGACTGTCGTCCATTTTTTAGATTGTCATGGACCTTTACCCTACCACATCTCCTGTATGAAATGATGAAATATTGATATTGTAGCAAACATTAGATACCGGTACAGGTATGCCCCCTTGTACCTCATATTCCTTCCTTTTTCAATTTCCAAATAGGGAAGAACCTTATACAAGATTCTCTTTGCCACTTGGTATAGACTAATCTGATTTCCCTTTTATCACTCTAGAGATATCTGGACTTTAGGCCATTCAGATCTATTTGACCTTTTTGGGTGCTTGTAGAGAAGTGATGCTTTTATACATAGGTATATTGTAATCCTTCTTGATCTCTGTATTATTGACCGTATTTTCATACCTTGATAGGTATCATATGATGTATAGGAGAATTTTTTCCAATGGAATTAAACAAACAGCAGGCTAATTACTTGTATTATCCTTTTTCATCATTGTCATGTATGTAACATGTAGTTTCTGTTTTTTATGTTATGATTTTTTGTAATTATTGACATTATGTTTTCTCACTACAATTTTTTTTCTGTAATTGATGTCCTTAATCCTTGAAGAAGACCCTACTTGGGTTGAAACGTTGGACAGTATACAGGAAAAAAAATAAAAAAAATTTTGAGCACCACTTTGGACTCTTTGATATTTTCCTCTAGTGTGCCGGAGTATATCTATAGACTCTTATTTTTTCTCCAGAGCACCTACATTTCGATAGTTGAGCCATGTTTATTATATTATATATCTTTCTTCATCCTGACTGACTCAGAGACAGAGAAATATACTGTCTTAGCTTTGGGATTGAGGAGGCCAACCAGTCCTCTTCATCTCATCCCCGATACAAAGGGAATAGCCCTTTCCTAATTTAAAACAACTTTCATAATTAAAATATCAAAATAAATGTAATCTTTCTCCACTTAAAACATATCCACACAACTTTATAGCAAATGTTTTTTGGACGTTTGGACTCATGGTATAATTTATAGAATGGTTTTACTTGTGATATTTATAATCACTAATTTTGAATGTTTCTAATTTGGAATTTTTAACATAGTGGAATTGTTCAGTGATAAATGAAAAGTAGGATGGCAAGACCTGTGATATAGGTGAAAGTTAATACCAATAATGTATGAATAATAGGCACTGCTTATAGAAATCTCAATGAAGGTCAACAGAATAGTACTTTTATTATAGCCATGGCTACGTATTACAATACTAGACTAGGACCTTCCTCCGGCACACATATATACATTACTCCATACAACACATTGGTGTTGAATGATCTTACTGGCAAACATAAAGGGCCAGAGAACTACATATGGAAATAGAGGTCAGAATAAACTTCTATCTTCTTTAATCAAAAAAGTTTGGATTTTTCCTGCATTGGCTTTGGCTATGTCTATGAGCGTTTAGAGGAGAACGCTGTCATTTAAGCAAATCCAATTCTGAAGTTCCATCTTAATGACTCTTAATGCTCCTGATGATTGAACGAGTTCAGTACAACTGAGCTGTCAATTATTTCTTCATGAAGCCCAGCATTAATGCTAGAAAAAACTTGTCATCTCTTCAGTTCTTCAACTGAGCTGCTTAATTTGTATATAAGGGTCAACACCATCATTGAAAATATGATATTAGAGAAAAAGAACATACATGACAAAAAAAAAATTGCTGAATTGCTGTGAGAGTGAATTTTTAATAGTTTGTCCATTTCTACTTATAACCTGTCATTTTGTCACTAACTTTTGAGCTTGTTTCAGCATCCTACCTCCTTCATTACAAACAACAGATCAGTGACAAAGAGAATCTGAAATGATAATTCTGCTTTTCTTATCAGATAATAATCTATATATATAATTGCCTTATTCTGTCTGTCTCTCTGTCTGTCTGTCTGTTTTGCTCCAAAATTGTGTCCTTACGGTGACACAAAGCTGATTGGCCGCTGGGCTCGCCATGGCCCCGCCCCCCCCGCATGGATTGGCCGCTCGCCCAGGCTCTGCCCCCACACAGATTGGCCGGCCGCTCGCCCAGGTCCGCCCCCCACACGGATTGGCCTCTCACCCCGGCACCCTGCAGGCATTGGCAACTCGGCCACGCCCCGCCCCCCTCACGCAATGCACGCTCACTCTGGCCCCGTCCAACGCACACATTCCCCGAACCGACACGGAGCCACAACTCCCAGGAGAGTACTGTACCCCCGGGAGCCCACATCAGCGTACGCCGCTAACCCAGCCGGCACATACCCTCGCATTGCTGGGGCTGCCGGCGTATGCTGGTGTGGGCTCCCATGCGAGCGGGGGACGGGATACGCTGGTAACCATGGTAGCATAGTTACCAGCGCATCAAGGTCCTGCAGCGGCGGAACATACACACACGCACACACATAACAACAGACACACACACACACACACACATCAGATCACACTCACTCTCACACACACATCACATCGCTTCCACACACGCACAACATCCTGGGATATCGCTTGCTTCTCGGCGGCGATACTGTGCAGTGAGCTTCCAGGACCTGCTGGAGGATCACATGGCCAGAAGCATGTGGTATCTCCGGACGTTGTGAGTGTGAGCGCGTATGTGTAATATCGTCAATGTGTGTGTGCGTGAGTGTATGCGATCGGGTGTGTGTGAGTGTATGCGATCGGGTGTGTGTGAGTGTATGCGATCGGATCTGTGAGTGTCAGTAGAGGAGCACGGCGTGCTGGAGGAGGCTGGGAGGAGAGAGGCTGATCCTGGGGAAGGCTGGGAGGGGGAGGCTGAGAGAAGAGAGGCTGATGCTGGGGGAGGCTGAGGCTGGGGTAGGCTGGGAGGAGAGAGGCTGATGCTGGGAGGAGAGAGGCTGATGCTGGGGACAGAAAAGGCTGATGCTGGGAGGAGAGAGTCTGATGCTGGGAGGAGAGAGGCTGATGTTGGGAGGAGAGAGGCTGATGCTGGGAGGAGAGAGGCTGATGCTGCGGGCAGAGAGGCTGATGCTGGTGCAGCATGGGGGATGGAGCACGATGGGGGGTGCGCAGCATGGGGGATGGAGCACGATGGGGAGTGCGCAGCATGGGGGATGGAGCACGTTTGGGAGTGCGCAGCATGGCGGATGGACCACGTTTGGGAGTGTGCAGCATGGGGGATGGAGCACGTTTGGGAGTGCGCAGCATGGCGGATGGACCACGTTTGGGAGTGCCCAGCATGGCGGATGGAGCACGTTTGGGAGTGCGCAGCATGGCGGATGGACCACGTTTGGGAGTGCGCAGCATGGCGGATGGAGCACGTTTGGGAGTGCGCAGCATGGCGGATGGAGCACGTTTGGGAGTGCGCAGCATGGCGGATGGAGCACGTTTGGGAGTGCGCAGCATGGCGGATGGACCACGTTTGGGAGTGCGCAGCATGGCGGATGGAGCACGTTTGGGAGTGCGCAGCATGGTGGATGGAGCACGTTTGGGAGTGCACAGCATGGCGGATGGAGCACGTTTGGGAGTGTGCAGCATGGGGGATGCAGCACGATGGGGAGTGCGCAGTATGGCGGATGGAACACGTTTGGGAGTGCGCAGCATGGCGGATGGAGCACGTTTGGGAGTGCGCAGCATGGTGGATGGAGCACGTTTGGGAGTGTGCAGCATGGGGGATGCAGCACGATGGGGAGTGCGCAGTATGGCGGATGGAGCACGTTTGGGAGTGCGCAGTATGGCGGATGGAGCACGTTTGGGAGTGCGCAGCATGGCGGATGGAGCACGTTTGGGAGTGCGCAGCATGGCGGATGGACCACGTTTGGGAGTGCGCAGCATGGTGGATGGAGCACGTTTAGGAGTGCGCAGCATGGCGGATGGAGCACGTTTGGGAGTGCGCAGCATGGCGGATGGAGCACGTTTGGGAGTGCGCAGCATGGCGGATGGACCACGTTTGGGAGTGCGCAGCATGGCTGATGGAGCACGTTTGGGAGTGCGCAGCATGGTGGATGGAGCACGTTTGGGAGTGCACAGCATGGCGGATGGAGCACGTTTGGGAGTGTGCAGCATGGGGGATGCAGCACGATGGGGAGTGCGCAGTATGGCGGATGGAACACGTTTGGGAGTGCGCAGCATGGCGGATGGAGCACGTGTGGGAGTGCGCAGCATGGGGGATGCAGCACGATGGGGAGTGCGCAGTATGGCGGAGGAAGCACGTTTGGGAGTGCGCAGTATGGCGGATGGAGCACGTTTGGGAGTGCGCAGCATGGCGGATGGAGCACGTTTGGGAGTGCGCAGCATGGCGGATGGACCACGTTTGGGAGTGCGCAGCATGGCGGATGGAGCACATTTGGGAGTGCGCAGCATGGCGGATGGACCACGTTTGGGAGTGCGCAGCATGGCGGATGGAGCACGTTTGGGAGTGCGCAGCATGGCGGATGGACCACGTTTGGGAGTGCGCAGCATGGTGGATGGAGCACGTTTGGGAGTGCGCAGCATGGCGGATGGACCACGTTTGGGAGTGCGCAGCATGGCGGATGGAGCACGTTTGGGAGTGCGCAGCATGGCGGATGGACCACGTTTGGGAGTACGCAGCATGGCGGATGGAGCACGTTTGGGAGTGCGCAGCATGGCGGATGGACCACGTTTGGGAGTGCGCAGCATGGGGGATGCAGCACGATGGGGAGTGCGCAGTATGGCGGATGGAGCACGTTTGGGAGTGCGCAGCATGGCGGATGGAGCACGTTTGGGAGTGCGCAGCATGGCGGATGGAGCACAATGGGGAGTGCGCAGCATTGGAGACGGAGCACGATGGGGAATGCGCAGCATAGGGGATGGAGCACGATGGGGGGTGCGCAGCATGGGGGATGGAGCACGATGGGGGGTGCGCAGCATGGGGGATGGACCACGATGGGAGGTGCACACCTCCCCCCAACACACACACACGCGCACTGCACAACACACCACACACACACACACACTGGGAACCACAAACACCGCCCTACACAGACACCCACACACAGACAACGCTGCACACACACAACACCCAACACACAAACACCGCGGCATACATAAATATACGCACATACCGCACAACACACACATTGCACCACAAAACATACCTCCCCCCAAAACACACCACACACACACAAACCGCGCAACACACACACACACAACGCTACAGACACACAGCGCTCCACAAACAACGCAACACACATACAACACCGCTCTCACCCCCCGCCACACCCAGACAACACCCAGAACATGTACAGCGCCCTACACAGACACTTGGTAACTACACACAACAACATATATATATATATATATGTATAACAAAAATCATACATGAACTACACAATACGTAAATTCTAGAATACCCGATGCGTAGAATCGGGCCACCTTCCAGTAATAATAATAATAATAATATTATTTTTTATTTCTATAGCACCAACATATTATGCAACACTTTCCAATTCAGAGAGGACATGTAAAGACAATATGAGATTATAAGAAATAACAAAATTAAGATACCAAGAGGAATGAGGGCTCTGCTCGTAAGCTTACAGTCTATTAGGAAATAGACGAGGCACAAAAGGTGAATGGAGGGAGAAAAGCTTGTCATATATGGTCCAGCAATCGATTTAATAGGGGATTCAAAACCAGCTGTATGGACCAGTCGCCAGCCAGAATTTACACAGTGTAAGAAAGTACATAGAGAGGAATGCAACCAGAAGATACAGGGGACAAGAATTGGAAGTAAATTTTATGAAGGACAGACTAGGACTACATTAGATGAGGGAGGTGAGGTGATAGGCTGGTCTAAAGAAATGAGTCTTTATGGCCCGTTTAAAGGTGTGGATGTTGGGAATTGATCGGACTGTTCTTGGTAGTGTGTTGCAGAGCATCGGCGCAGCTCGTGAGAAATCTTGAAGATGGGAGTGGGAAGTTCGAATTGTTGAGGATGTCAGTCTTAGGTCATTAGCAGAGCAGAGAGAATGGGTGGGGTAATAGACAGAGATGAGGGTAGAGATGTAGGGTGGTGCGGAACTGTGGAGAGCTTTGTGAGTGAGAGTGATAAGTTTATGTTGGATTCTGTAGCGGATAGGCAACCAGTGCAATGACTGGCAAAGAGCAGAGGCATCAGTGAAGCGGTTGGAGAGGAAAATGATCCTGGCTGCAGCATTCAGAATGGATTGGTGAGGGGAGAGTTTAGTAACAGGGAGACCAATTAGTAAAGAATTACAGTAATGCAAGCGAGAATAAATGAGAGCAACAGTAAGAGTTTTTGCAGAGTCAACGGTAAGAAAAGGACGGATTCTAGAAATGTGGGAGGGGGAAGTTAGTGAAATCATACACTGAGCAGAGACGGTAGAAAACCAGGTACGGTGTATTCCTGCCTTCATGTGTAGGAGAGTTAAATGTGAAAGGCCAAGAGAGGAGGTTAGAGAAAAAAGATGAGTGGCAGCTGGGGAGAGGGGATCATCAATAGGGATGTTAAAGTCCCCCATGACAAGAATGGGGAGGTCACAAGCTAGAAAATGTGGAAGCCAGGTGGCAAAATGATCCAAGAACTGATTGGTTGGGCCTGGAGAGCGATACACAACTGCTACGTGAAGGGAGAAGGGTCTGTAAAGCCTGACAGTATGGACCTCAAAAGAAGGGAAGATAAGTGAGGGGACAGGAGGGGTGACCTGGAAAGTGCAGTTTGGGGAAAGCAGCAGACCATCACCTCCACCTGATCTGTTGTCAAGTCTATGGGTATGAGAAAATTGTAGGTCACCATATGAGAGAGCAACAGCAGCGGTGGTGTCTGACTGCTGAATCTAGGTCTCAGTAAGAGCCAGGAGGTTAAGGGAATTGAAAAGGAAAAAGTCATGGATGAAGGAGATTTTGTTATATGCTGAGCGTGAGTTCCAAAGGGCACAGTTAAAGGAGACAGAAGACATGCAAGGGAAATTAATAAGATTTAGGGGTTTTCTGACTATGCCAGAGAAGGAATTGAACTTACTATTATAAGAAGGGCCTGGATTAAGTGCAATATCTCCTGCTAAAAGGAGGAGAATAGAGAGAGTGAGCATGTGGTTAAGAGATTTATGAGTGTGTCTATTACATTGTATGGTGGGAGTGAATGGATCTGGATGGTTTATAATTTTGGAAACAGTGCGAGATCAGTACAGAGGAGAGGGGAGGAGAGAGAGACTGATATGGATGGAGTGCTCTGGGTGTGTGAAAGAACGATAGAAATGAGGGATTGAAGCAGCTAGCATATAAATAATACAAATATATAGGGTGGAAACATTTTGCAATCCATAAAAACTTGGAGCAAGTTTGTTTGATTGTTTTGCATATCTTACCTGTCTCCTGCCCTGTACAACTGCCATGAATAACTGCTGTGCAATTATTAAAATCAGCACTTGTTTACAATCTGCAGAAATGCCCCCTGCATAAGTGCTTCTCCTTAGCTAGGTTTACTTATATAGGAAGGTTTGTGCTTAGATCTGAGTTAATTTAGCTCGTTAATCAATCAATCAGCTATCTTTAGACAAAAAGAGGCAATAAGTTGCAATAACAATAAACATGCTTGCATGCTAGCAGGATCACAAACCTCATGAGCAAGTGAGATAAGATTTCAACATCAAAGAACAAACTCAGTTAGAATTAATGATATCTACCATTTCATTGCTATAAGCAGAAAGCGGAGTTAGAATTCAGCAGATGAGAGGAGATGAGATGATCATATATACCTGTATGAAGAGATGAGACATGAAAATTAGATTCATGCCATGAATAACTGCTGTGCACTTATTACAATCAGCACTTGTTTAAAATGTGTACAAATGCCCCCTGCACAAAAAGAATAAAAAGCCGAGCATTTCATCACATTCATAGGAACCAATAGTCCCACTTATAATTAACTTACTATGAACTTTAGCACAACTTTACACATCACAGGTTTGGAAATTATTTGTATACAATTCTCCATGTGGCTGGTAGATTGGATTTTAGCACAAAAATCCTAATTATAATTAGTTGTGAAGCTGCTAATCAATGTGGTAGTCCTTCCAGCACACTGATAAGTTTGACCACTCATGTAACAGGTCCAGCCAAAGAACTGGAAACCATGTGGCCCAAATAGCTTGATACTATTAGGGTATGTTCATACATAGTGTTTTTGCTGGATTTTTTCCATATGTTTTTTAATGTGTAAAATATGTAATGTAATCTAAAAACCTAATGGATGTATTGTATTTGCTTCCTTGGGATTTTAGACATGTGGCATGATTATTTCAAAATGTAACATGTCAATTCTTTCAGCATTTTTGCAGCATTTTTTACTCATCCAGAGAAATCATCAATGAGAAAAAAATGCATAAAAAACACATCAAAAATACATTTAAAATTATGGAAAATGTATGACATGTTTTTTTGGGGAATTCTTGTTACAGTCTACATTGTGTGTTAAGGCAGGTTTCACACATCCGGCTGTTTGCCGGTTTGCCGGATTCGGCACATGCCAGTACAGTGTATACAGTACAATGGCAGCGCCACAACTTCCGGGTCACATGCTCCGGGTACATGACAGCATGTGACCTTCGCTTGTCGCGCTGCCATTGTACTGTATACACTGTACTGGCGTGCGCCAAATCCGGCAAACTGGCGAAAAGCCGGATGTGGGAAATTAGCCTAAACAGGACCCAGCAATATGATTCACCTCATCAGTACAATTACAATAATATCAAACTTGCTCATGTTTTTTAATATTTTTGTGATAAAAAAATTTTTTTGTAAATTATAGAAAAAAATGTTTTAATGTATGATGATTTTGTGAGACCAATCACATTTTAATTTTTTGGTCAATGGAGCTGTGTGAGGGGTTATTTTTTGCGGGCTATGATGACATTTTTACTGATACATTGTTGGTATAGAAATTATATTTTAATTATTTTGTATAGAATTTTTGGCGGTATTGAGGTGACTGAAAAAATGCAATTGTGGCTTTTTTTTTTCCTATATACTTTGTTTATCAATTGAGTTACAGTAATTATTTTTTATAGTTTGATACATTGGACTTCTTTTTTGGACACGGCTATACCACATATGTGTATTTTTTAGATTATTTTTTTGATTATAAGAAGCACTTTTCCTCTCAAAAATTGGATAGGAAAATGAGGGGTGCGTCTTATAATCCGAATGCAGCTTACCGAGAGGTGGTGGAGAGGTGTAGCACGAGTCAGAGGGTGCTGTGCTGCGGCGGCTGTGCTGGGGATGCTGGCTGCTGTGCTGCGGGTGGTGAGGGCTTCAAATAATGGCTCCCAAAGTCGGCGCCTGCTCTCATCTCTCTCCTGCAAGATCTCATCTGCGCATGCGCTGCCTCCGGCCCATTGATCTCCAGATAGCGAATTTGAGGAAAATGGCTCTCGGAGGTTGGGCGTGCGCAGATGAGATCTCGGCTTGTCATTGAGCCAATCTCTGCATGCGCTGACTGCGGACGCCATTCTTTTTTGAAGCCCGCACCGCTGACAGTTTCTGGGACAGCATCTGGGACATCTGCCGCACTACCCGCAGCATCGCATTGGTCCGCCTCAAGTTACCCTTCTCCACTAATGCTGCTGCCGCCCGAGAGAAAACACCACCAGATTATAAGACGGATCCCATTTTATTCAGCTTTTTTTTCTGCTAAATTTGGGTTGCGTCTTATAATACAGTGCATCTAATAAATCAAAAAATATGGTATTTATCATCTTTATTTTTAATGGTGGAAAAGGGGGGATATTAATTAGTTCTCTTAGGGGACTTGAACTTGTGATCATCTGATCGCTTGTACTATTCATAAAAGATATAATAAAATATTTACAAAAATGTGAGGCATGTACTCACTTTTGTGATATACCGTATATATAATAGATAGCGTGAAGATCTTTCTATTTAGCAAAGTATATAATTAATTAAATGAAAAAACTCATATGGGGTATCACTAGTGATGAGCGAGCATGCTTGTCACTACTCGGTACTCGCACGAGTATCGCTGTACTCGGGCTGCTCGGCGGGGACCGAGTAATCTCGCGATACTCGTGCTGTACTCGTGGTCTTCATTTCTGCATGTTGGCGCTCTTTTGAGAGCCAGCCCTCATGCAGGGATTGGCTGGCAGACCACTGCAATGCCACAGCCCTGTTAGTTGTGGAATTGCAGTGATTGGCCGGCCTGCACAGCGTGACCGAGCCTTTATATCGGCCGGCGCGCTGTGCTCTGCTCACAACTATCCAGACAGTCAGTGCAGGGAGAGTGTCGCTGATTCAGGGAAAGCTTTGCGGCCCTTTATAGTTAGTTCCGGAGCAGGGCTGCAAACAGTGTGACCAGAAGTCCTTCTCAGGACTATTCTAGTTGTATACAGGCAGGCAGGGTATAGCCAGGTCGGAGTACAGTAGCAGAGTCCTTCTCAGGACTATTGTTGCTATATACAGGCAGGGTATAGCCAGGTCGGAATACAGGCTAGTGACCAGAAGAGTCCTTGTCAGGACTATTGTAGCAGTATACAGGCAGGCAGGCAGGGTAGTGGTGACCGTATACCAGCCTTCATCATATCTGGGGCTGGTGTACACAGTGTAAAACAGTCCAGATAGTGTCAGACTTCTCAGTAATTGTCGCTCCTAAAAACCAGTTAGGTTCTTATTGCGTCCGTGCTTGCATTTAAAAACAGCACGTGTGTGGCAGTCAGTGGCAGCGTACAGGTGGGCGTTTTGCACAAACTATTATCTAACGCACAAGTCTAGTGTATAATAATACACGTCAGTCAGCAGTGTCTGATAGTGTCAGACTTCTCAGTAATTGTCGCTCCTAAAAACCAGTTAGGTTCTTATTGCGTCCGTGCTTGCATTTAAAAACAGCACGTGTGTGGCAGTCGGTGGCAGGGGACAGATGCGCGTTTTGCAAAAACTATTATCTAACGCACAAGTCTAGTGTATAATACACGTCAGTAAGCAGTGTCTGATAGTGTCAGACTTCTCAGTAATTGTCGCTCCTAAAAACCAGTTAGGTTCTTATTGCGTCCATGGTTGCATTTAAAAACAGCACGTGTGTGGCAGTCGGTGGCAGGGTACAGGTGCGCGTTTTGCACAAACTATTATATAACGCACAAGTCTAGTGTGTAATAATACACGTCAGTCAGCAGTGTCTGATAGTGTCAGACTTCTCAGTAATTGTCGCTCCTAAAAACCAGTTAGGTTCTTATTGCGTCCATGGTTGCATTTAAAAACAGCACGTGTGTGGCAGTCGGTGGCAGGGTACAGGTGCGCGTTTTGCACAAACTATTATATAACGCACAAGTCTAGTGAATAATACACGTCAGTCAGCAGTGTCTGATAGTGTCAGACTTCTCAGTAATTGTCGCTCCTAAAAACCAGTTAGGTTCTTATTGCGTCCGTGGTTGCATTTAAAAACAGCACGTGTGTGGCAGTCGGTGGCAGGGGACAGATGCGCGTTTTGCACAAACTATTATCTAACGCACAAGTCTAGTGTATAATACACGTCAGTCAGCAGTGTCTGATAGTGTCAGACTTCTCAGTAATTGTCGCTCCTAAAAACCAGTTAGGTTCTTATTGCGTCCATGGTTGCATTTAAAAACAGCACGTGTGTGGCAGTCGGTGGCAGGGGACAGGTGCGCGTTTTGCACAAACTATTATATAACGCACAAGTCTAGTGTATAATACACGTCAGTCAGCAGTGTCTGATAGTGTCAGACTTCTCAGTAATTGTCGCTCCTAAAAACCAGTTAGGTTCTTATTGCGTCCATGCTTGCATTTAAAAACAGCACGTGTGTGGCAGTCGGTGGCAGCGTACAGGTGCGTGTTTTGCACAAACTATTATATAACGCACAAGTCTAGTGTATAATACACGTCAGTCAGCAGTGTCTGATAGTGTCAGACTTCTCAGTAATTGTCGCTCCTAAAAACCAGTTAGGTTCTTATTGCGTCCGTGGTTGCATTTAAAAACAGCACGTGTGTGGCAGTCGGTGGCAGGGGACAGGTGCGCGTTTTGCACAAACTATTATCTAACGCACAAGTCTAGTGTATAATACACGTCAGTCAGCAGTGTCTGATAGTGTCAGACTTCTCAGTAATTGTCGCTCCTAAAAACCAGTTAGGTTCTTATTGCGTCCGTGGTTGCATTTAAAAACAGCACGTGTGTGGCAGTCGGTGGCAGGGTACAGGTGCGCGTTTTGCACAAACTATTATCTAACGCACAAGTCTAGTGTATAATACACGTCAGTCAGCAGTGTCTGATAGTGTCAGACTTCTCAGTAATTGTCACTCCTAAAAACCAGTTAGGTTCTTATTGCGTCCGTGGTTGCATTTAAAAACAGCACGTGTGTGGCAGTCGGTGGCAGGGGACAGGTGCGCGTTTTGCACAAACTATTATCTAACGCACAAGTCTAGTGTATAATACACGTCAGTCAGCAGTGTCTGATAGTGTCAGACTTCTCAGTAATTGTCGCTCCTAAAAACCAGTTAGGTTCTTATTGCGTCCGTGGTTGCATTTAAAAACAGCACGTGTGTGGCAGTCGGTGGCAGGGGACAGGTGCGCGTTTTGCACAAACTATTATCTAACGCACAAGTCTAGTGTATAATACACGTCAGTCAGCAGTGTCTGATAGTGTCAGACTTCTCAGTAATTGTCGCTCCTAAAAACCAGTTAGGTTCTTATTGCGTCCGTGCTTGCATTTAAAAACAGCATGTGTGTGGCAGTCAGTGGCAGCGTACAGGTGCGCGTTTTGCACAAACTATTATCTAACGCACAAGTCTAGTGTATAATACACGTCAGTCAGCAGTGTCTGATAGTGTCAGACTTCTCAGTAATTGTCGCTCCTAAAAACCAGTTAGGTTCTTATTGCGTCCGTGCTTGCATTTAAAAACAGCACGTGTGTGGCAGTCGGTGGCAGGGGACAGGTGCGCGTTTTGCACAAACTATTATCTAACGCACAAGTCTAGTGTATAATACACGTCAGTCAGCAGTGTCTGATAGTGTCAGACTTCTCAGTAATTGTCGCTCCTAAAAACCAGTTAGGTTCTTATTGCGTCCGTGGTTGCATTTAAAAACAGCACGTGTGTGGCAGTCGGTGGCAGGGGACAGGTGCGCGTTTTGCACAAACTATTATCTAACGCAGAAGTCTAGTGTATAATACACGTCAGTCAGCAGTGTCTGATAGTGTCAGACTTCTCAGTAATTGTCGCTCCTAAAAACCAGTTAGGTTCTTATTGCGTCCGTGGTTGCATTTAAAAACAGCACGTGTGTGGCAGTCGGTGGCAGGGGACAGGTGCGCATTTTGCACAAACTATTATCTAACGCACAAGTCTAGTGTATAATACACGTCAGTCAGCAGTGTCTGATAGTGTCAGACTTCTCAGTAATTGTCGCTCCTAAAAACCAGTTAGGTTCTTATTGCGTCCGTGCTTGCATTTAAAAACAGCATGTGTGTGGCAGTCGGTGGCAGCGTACAGGTGCGCGTTTTGCACAAACTATTATCTATTGCACAAGTCTAGTGTATAATACACGTCAGTCAGCAGTGTCTGATAGTGTCAGACTTCTCAGTAATTGTCGCTCCTAAAAACCAGTTAGGTTCTTATTGCGTCCGTGGTTGCATTTAAAAACAGCACGTGTGTGGCAGTCGGTGGCAGGGGACAGGTGCGCGTTTTGCACAAACTATTATCTAACGCACAAGTCTAGTGTATAATACACGTCAGTCAGCAGTGTCTGATAGTGTCAGACTTCTCAGTAATTGTCGCTCCTAAAAACCAGTTAGGTTCTTATTGCGTCCGTGGTTGCATTTAAAAACAGCACGTGTGTGGCAGTCGGTGGCAGGGGACAGGTGCGCGTTTTGCACAAACTATTATCTAACGCACAAGTCTAGTGTATAATACACGTCAGTCAGCAGTGTCTGATAGTGTCAGACTTCTCAGTAATTGTCGCTCCTAAAAACCAGTTAGGTTCTTATTGCGTCCGTGCTTGCATTTAAAAACAGCATGTGTGTGGCAGTCGGTGGCAGCGTCAGGCTCCATATTGTCCCTGGATAGAGACGTGCATGATGGCCTGTAAACATGAAGTGCCCATTGTAAGGAAGTGGGTCTATTGTAGTATAGCCCTTAGGCAGGGCAGCCAAAAATTGGGAGGCTCCACGTTGTCCCTGGATAGAGACGTGCATGATGGCCTGTAAACCTGAAGTGCCCATTGGAAGGAAGTGGGTCTATTGTAGTATAGCCCTTAGGCAGGGCAGCCAAAAATTGGGAGGCTCCACGTTGTCCCTGGGTAGAGACGTGCATGAGGGCCTGTAAACCTGAAGTGCCCATTGGAAGGAAGTGGGTCTATTGTAGTATAGCCCTTAGGCAGGGCAGCCAAAAATTGGGAGGCTCCACGTTGTCCCTGGGTAGAGACGTGCATGAGGGCCTGTAAACCTGAAGTGCCCATTGGAAGGAAGTGGGTCTATTGTAGTATAGCCCTTAGGCAGGGCAGCCAAAAATTGGGAGGCTCCACGTTGTCCCTGGGTAGAGACGTGCATGAGGGCCTCAAAACATTGTTCCCATTGCAAAGGAGCGGGTCTCCTGCCGTTGTAATGTCCATTCTGCAAAGAATGGGCGAAAAAATTTACCACTGGGGGTATACCTGAAACAAAGGCCTAAGTATTGCAATTTGTAACGGTCATCATCATGGTGGCGCCTGAGGAGAAGGAGGAGCAGTCCAGCGATTATCCAAATTCCAGAAGTGTGTACCCATGGGTGAGTGGAGGTACATGGCAAACTTTAAATTCCGCTCTCATTTGCTGGTGGTGTGGTGAAGTCTGGCCCAATCCAACCTTTGTTCATCTTGATCAGAGTCAGCCTGTCAGCATTTTCAGTTGACAGGCGGGTGCGTTTATCTGTAATGATTCCACCTGCGGCACTAAAAACACGCTCTGGCAAAACGCTAGCAGCAGGGCAGGCCAGGACTTCCAAGGCGTAGAGAGCCAATTCATGTCACGTGTCCAGCTTGGATACCCAATAATTGTAAGGCACAGAGGAATGTCGGAGTACAGTTGTTCGATCTGCAAGGTACTCCTTCAGCATCTGGGCAAACTTAGGATTTCTTGTGGCACTACCCCGCACCTCAGGGGCTGTGGTACGTGAGGGGCTGAGAAAACTGTCCCAAATCTTAAAGACTGTTCCCCTACCTCTGGCGGATTGGACTTGTGCCTCTCTCGGCTGTACGCCTCGGTTGTCCACTGATTCATGACCTATGCCGCTAGCGTTTTGTGAGGGGAATGCTTTGCCTACTTCCGTGACTATGGCCTTCTGGAACTGCTGCATTTTGCCTGACCTCTCCGCCTCGGGAATAAGAGACATAAAGTTCTCCTTTTAGCGTGGGTCTAACAGTGTTACCAACCAGTAATGATTGTTGGCCAAGATGTTCTTAACGCGAGGGTCACGAGACAGGCAGCTTACCATAAAGTCAGCCATGTGTGCCAGACTCTTAACAGCCATCACTTCAGTATCCTGACCAACACGATGACTGAACATGGTGTCCTCCTCCTCCTCCTCCTCATCATCTACCCTGTCCTCTGGCCAGCCACGCTGAACCGAGGATATGACTGCATGTCATATCCTCAATTTGGCCAGAGAGTTGCTCCATGTCTTCATCCTCCTCCTCGTCATAGTCCTCCACTGCACGTTGTGATGAGACGAGGCTGGGCTGTGTGTTATCATCACCCACACCCACTACTGTTTCTTGCTCAAACTCATCGCGCTCCGCCTGCAATGCATCATGGTTGTTTTTTGAGCAGAGACCATTTTAGAAGGCAGAGAAGCGGTATGGTGACGCTAATAATGTCGTCATCGCCGCTCACCATCTTGGTGGAGTCCTCAAAGTTTTGGCGGATGGTGCATAGGTCGGACATCCATCTCCACTCCTCAGGTGTTATGTGTGGAGTTTGACCCATTTCCCGACGGCTTAGGTGATGCAGGTACTCAACAACTGCCCTCTTCTGCTCACATATCCTGACCAACTTGTGCAGAGTTGAATTCCAACGCGTGGGGACATCACACACCAGTCTGTGTGCCGGAAGATGCAAACGGCGCTGAAAGCCGGCAAGGCCGGCTGAAGCAGTAGGTGACTTTCGAAAATGTGCAGACAGGCGGCGAACTTTTACCAGCAGATCAGACAGCTCTGAGTATGACTTTAGAAACCGCTGAACCACGAGGTTGAGCACATGGGCCACGCATGGAACATGTGTCAGCTGGCCTCGCCTCAAAGCCGCCACCAGGTTCCGGCCATTGTCACACACGACCTTTCCTGGCTTTAGGTTCCGAGTTGTGAGCCAGTGATCTGCCTGCTGTTTCAGAGCTGTCCACACCTCTTCTGCATTGTGGGGTTTGTCACCTATGCAGATTAGCTTCAGCACTGCCTGTTGCCGCTTCGCCGAGGCAGTGCTGCAGTGCTTCTGTGTCGCCCTGGACAAGCCAGGGGCCACAGAGCACATCACTTAAACACCCCACACTCCCTGCAGGCATATCATAGTCAAAACACAAAATCCTTGTTGCCTTCCCCAGGGGCTGTTGTCCACACCAGGGTGTGGAGCCAGGCGGTTGGTCTCCACCCACCGAGGAGGAGGGAAAACACAGGCAGTGAGAGTTAAGCTAAGGAAGTGGAAGGATGAAAGTAGTAGAGAGGAGAAAAGTGACAGCAAAGAGCCTGAAGTTGGTCCGGGTGTGTGGCCCGGACAGGACAGCAAGGTTGGCAGGATGTGGTGACCGTCTGCAGTGGAGGCCGATTGGAGTCTGCCGTAAGGACCGTGGACGGGTGGTGACCCGGCCGTACCGGACCGGTATACAAAGAGAAGCCAGCACCATTGGCAGAGGACTTTCGGATCCCGGCAAGGCTTGGTGTCGCCGTGAATTTGCCAAATCCGTTAGTGAAGGGAACCTCAGGGTTTCCAAACAGCCAAGTCCAGATAGAAGGCAACCGTACAACCGTGAAGGGGAGACACAGCCACCGCCAAGGGCAACCGTCTCCCAGGGCCAGCGCCTGTGGGCAAAAGGGGCTCCTCCGGCCCATATCCAGGTCGGGGAGCGGGTTACCGTTGGGAAACCATCACTACCAACACTTAACTTAGGTGCAGGGAGAGACAGTCATCACTAACCTGCAGGGAGGAACAACCGCAGCCGTCCGAGTGACCCGTCCATCCAGCCACTTGTTTAACCGTGAACTGTGTCATCATTGGGCTGAGTGAGTACCTCCGTGCCGTGCGGCACAGCGCTGCCCCTGCGACCCTGCACCTCATCAGGCCCCGCAACCCGCCTGTCATCCATGTCTACCCCATCACCAGGCCCCGGGACAACCAACCCCCCTACCCACGGAGGGGAGAAATAACAACAAAGCTGCTCCCTGTCACAGGCTCCCGGGATCCCCGTCCAGAGCAGCGGTGGTGTCCACACAATCACCACAACCGTGGGTGGCGTCACGGACAATATCCCCAAAACCCAAACCACCCCTTTTCACTCACGGGCGAGTAGCGCCGCTCGAGTCCCCGGGATCCGGCCATCGCTCGAGCCAACGAGCAGCAGCAGCCGTAGAGCAGCGTCAGCCGGACCCGAGCAGTGGGAGAGCGCACCGTCCCCTCCTCCGCCCGCGACACTTCCAGCTTGGGACTGGTGTGGAGGGTAAAGTGGATCAGGATGCGCAGGAGGAGGAGGAGGCTGAGGAGCATGACATTCCGGAGCTGTAGAGTGTGTGTGTGAAACCCTGACTGAGGTAGGGCCTGCAAAACTTGGTGTGTGAAGGACGTGTTCCGTCCCTCGCTCAGACTGGGTCCCAGCTTGCACAATATTAACCCAGTGTGACGTCAACGAGATGTAGCGGCCTTGCCCACATGCACTTGTCCACGTGTCTGTGGTTAGGTGGACTTTGGCTGAAACAGCGTTGTTCAGGGCACGTGTGATGTTTTGTGACACGTGGTTATGCAATGCGGGGACGGCACACCGGGAGAAATAGTGGCGGCTGTGGACCGAGTAACGTGGGACAGCTGCCACCATCAGGTCACGGAATGCTTCTGTCTCAACTAGCCTAAAAGGCAACATTTCCAGCGCAAGCAGTCGCGAAATGTTAGCATTTAGAACTGTGGCATGTGGGGTGTTGGCAGTGTATTTGCGCCTGCGTTCAAAGGTTTGCTGAATGGATAACTGAACGTTGCGCTGGGACAAGGACGTGCTTGATGATGGTGTTCTTTCTGCGTAGGCAACTGCAGGTGCAGGAGTGGAGGAGGCTTGTTCGCAGGCAGCATGGACAGGGGATTGGCTCGCATGCACAACCAGCGAAGACGTAGCAGTGACATCAGCAAGCACTGCTCCTCGATTCTGTTGTACTTCCCACAAAGTCGGGTGCTTGGCTGACATGTGCCTGATCATGCTGGTGGTGGTCAGGCTGCTAGTTTTGGTACCCCTGCTGATGCTGGCATGGCAGGTGTTGCAAATGGCCTTTTTAGAATCATCTGGAGCCAACTTAAAAAACTGCCAGTGTCAGAGTTCCGGGTTTTCCAGTTTTCTTTTGAAAGAGCTTGCCCTTTGTTAACATGGAGTTTTCTGTTCTGTTGCCTTACTTCCTGTCCATCTGTTTAAAAGCCGCCCCTAAAGCTTAGTCCAGTGCCTGAGTATACTGCTTCCTGTGTGCTCCTGCCCTGCTGCTTTTGGTTCCTGATTGTTATTCGGATCCTCTTGGAAAACAACCGACACCGACTCTGGACTTCATCTGGTATCATCTAGCTGTGCCCGGACTCCGTTTGCTGTCTTTGGTCGGCACTTCTGCCCGGTTCCTTCCGTTTAATACCACTCTGGACTCACATCACGTACGGACATTTTTGGACTTACCTATTGCCCTTTTGTGTCCCGGCTGCTGCGCATTTAGGGCTTCTGGGGTGATTGCCAGACAGTCCCTGTATAGGGGTTCGCTCTTGGTGGTCTCCCTGGGGGAGTCCGGTGCGCGGTCCCGGGAATTCCCTTTCGCTCCGTCCCTGGAAGGTATTTCCTGTATTTATGTTCTACTGTGTTTTTGTTCCGTTTATGTACATATTTTCTGGTTGCATATTATAAACGTCTTGCACCAAGAACTCGTCTCTGGTTGTCATTGCCCTAACGCAATCGAAATCCTCAATACATACAATAGTATTACAGCCAGACTCGGGAAGACCTAACATTTGTACAGGCACCTTGTGTCGTGTTGTTCCGGGGAACAGTTGCCTGACGTCTGCCTGGGGCCACCATTCTGCTTCTTACTGCCTGTTGTGATGCTACGCCTCCCTCCCCCTGTGCACTGCTGTCCTCGCTCTGCATATCCTCCTGCCAGGTTGGGTCATTTACTGGATCATCCACCACGTCGTCTTCCTCTTCCGCACCCTGCTCCTCCTCCTGACTTCCTGACAATTGTGTCTCATCATCGTCCACCCCTTGTTGAGACACGTTGCCAACTTCGTGAGAACGTGGCTGCTCAAATATTTGGGCATCTGTACATACAATCTCGTCATGGCCCACTTCAACAGGAGCTGGCGAGAGGCCAGAATTTGTGAATGGAAACGTGAACAAACAGCTCTTCCGAGTGTCCAAGTGTGGGATCAGTAATGTCCGTGGACGTGTACTCGGCCTGGTGGTAGGAAGGAGGATCAGGTTCTGAAATGTGCGGTGCAGTATCACGGCTACTGACACTTGACCGTGTGGAAGACAGAGTGTTTGTGGTGGTGCCAATCTGACTGGAAGCATTATCCGCTATCCAACTAACAACCTGTTGACACTGGTCTTGGTTCAAGAGCGGTGTACTGCTGCGGTCCCCAAGAATTTGGGACAGGACGTGCGAGCGACTAGATGTGGCCCTTTGTTGTGGCGAAATTAGAGCTTGCACACAACCTCGGTCTCTGCCTGCACCACCATCACGTCCACTTCCTTGTTCGTTGACAACGCCCTTGCGCATTTTGCAATGCTGTGCTGATGTGTATTCACTAGACTTGTGCGTTATATCCAAGTTTTTGCAAAACTCACACAAATGCAGCGGAAAGCTGCCACCAACAGGCACACACGTGCGGTTTTTAAATGCAAGCACGGAGGCACTAAGAACCTAACAGGTCTCTATCCAGGGACAACGTGGAGCCTCCCAATTTTTGGCTGCCCTGCCTAAGGGCTATACTACAATAGACCCACTTCCTTACAATGGGCACTTCAGGTTTACAGGCCCTCATGCACTTCTCTATCCAGGGACAACGTGGAGCCTCCCAATTTTTGGCTGCCCTGCCTAAGGGCTATACTACAATAGACCCACTTCCTTACAATGGGCACTTCAGGTTTACAGGCCCTCATGCACGTCTCTATCCAGGGACAACGTGGAGCCTCCCAATTTTTGGCTGCCCTGCCTAAGGGCTATACTACAATAGACCCACTTCCTTACAATGGGCACTTCAGGTTTACAGGCCATCATGCACGTCTCTATCCAGGGACAACGTGGAGCCTCCCAATTTTTGGCTGCCCTGCCTAAGGGCTATACTACAATAGACCCACTTCCTTACAATGGGCACTTCAGGTTTACAGGCCCTCATGCACGTCTCTATCCAGGGACAACGTGGAGCCTCCCAATTTTTGGCTGCCCTGCCTAAGGGCTATACTACAATAGACCCACTTCCTTACAATGGGCACTTCAGGTTTACAGGCCATCATGCACGTCTCTATCCAGGGACAACGTGGAGCCTCCCAATTTTTGGCTGCCCTGCCTAAGGGCTATACTACAATAGACCCACTTCCTTACAATGGGCACTTCAGGTTTACAGGCCATCATGCACGTCTCTATCCAGGGACAACGTGGAGCCTCCCAATTTTTGGCTGCCCTGCCTAAGGGCTATACTATAATACACCCACTTCCTTACAATGGTCACTTCATGTTTACTGGCCATCATGCACGTCTCTATCCAGGGACAACGTGGAGCCTCCCAATTTTTGGCTGCCCTGCCTAAGGGCTATACTACAATAGACCCACTTCCTTACAATGGGCACTTCAGGTTTACAGGCCATCATGCACGTCTCTATCCAGGGACAACGTGGAGCCTCCCAATTTTTGGCTGCCCTGCCTAAGGGCTATACTACAATAGACCCACTTCCTTACAATGGGCACTTCAGGTTTACAGGCCATCATGCACGTCTCTATCCAGGGACAACGTGGAGCCTCCCAATTTTTGGCTGCCCTGCCTAAGGGCTATACTACAATAGACCCACTTCCTTACAATGGGCACTTCAGGTTTACAGGCCCTCATGCACGTCTCTATCCAGGGACAACGTGGAGCCTCCCAATTTTTGGCTGCCCTGCCTAAGGGCTATACTACAATAGACCCACTTCCTTACAATGGGCACTTCAGGTTTACAGGCCATCATGCACGTCTCTATCCAGGGACAACGTGGAGCCTCCCAATTTTTGGCTGCCCTGCCTAAGGGCTATACTACAATAGACCCACTTCCTTACAATGGGCACTTCAGGTTTACAGGCCATCATGCACGTCTCTATCCAGGGACAACGTGGAGCCTCCCAATTTTTGGCTGCCCTGCCTAAGGGCTATACTACAATAGACCCACTTCCTTACAATGGGCACTTCAGGTTTACAGGCCATCATGCACGTCTCTATCCAGGGACAACGTGGAGCCTCCCAATTTTTGGCTGCCCTGCCTAAGGGCTATACTATAATACACCCACTTCCTTACAATGGGCACTTCAGGTTTACAGGCCATCATGCACGTCTCTATCCAGGGACAACGTGGAGCCTCCCAATTTTTGGCTGCCCTGCCTAAGGGCTATACTACAATAGACCCACTTCCTTACAATGGGCACTTCAGGTTTACAGGCCATCATGCACGTCTCTATCCAGGGACAACGTGGAGCCTCCCAATTTTTGGCTGCCCTGCCTAAGGGCTATACTATAATACACCCACTTCCTTACAATGGGCACTTCAGGTTTACAGGCCCTCATGCACGTCTCTATCCAGGGACAACGTGGAGCCTCCCAATTTTTGGCTGCCCTGCCTAAGGGCTATACTATAATACACCCACTTCCTTACAATGGGCACTTCAGGTTTACAGGCCCTCATGCACGTCTCTATCCAGGGACAATGTGGAGCCTCCCAATTTTTGGCTGCCCTGCCTAAGGGCTATACTATAATACACCCACTTCCTGACAATGGACACTTAATGTTTTGAGGCCCTCATGCACGTCTGTATGCAGGGGCATTGGTGAACCTCACAATTTTGGACTGCCCTGGCAAAGGAAAATACTACAAAGACTCACTTCCTCAAAATGGGCACATTAGACTCAAGAGGCCTTCATGTACGTCTCTTCTCAGGGACATCGGAGTGCCACACAATGTTTTCACGTAAAATCTTTCATGTATTAATCTCAAAAAGTAACATACACCAGCTCTATCTCACTATTGGGTATGTGCCCTTAACATTTCCGCCATGAAAAATCATTTTGGGGTCATTTTGGAAGGTTTTCTGGTGAGTCCGTAAAAATGGCGTAAAACGCGGACAAAATTGTTCACAGCTGTGACTTTTCAGTGATAAATGCTTCAAGGGGTCTTCCCCATGCTGTTGCCATGTCATTTGAGCACTCTTCTGAGACTTTTGTGCCATTTTTAGGGTTTCTCCATGCTGCCGGGGGGTCATTTCACAAAAATACTCGGGTCTCCCATAGGATAACATTGGGCTCGTTGCTCGGCCCGAGTACACGAGTATCTTGGGAGGCTCGGCCCGAGCTTCGAGCACCCGAGCTTTTTAGTACTCGCTCATCACTAGGTATCACCCATTTTTGAACAGATTAAGCAGACAGCTGTGAGTTGACATGATCAAGCTGAGAAGGTCCATGGTAATTAGGTCCTTTACAGGCCTAAAAATATCCAGCCTTGTGCTGCCCCAAAAGTGACACTTCACATTAGATGCGCCAATTCTAGGTCTTTGCCTTGACTCTTCCTGATTGACTTGGTTTGGTTGCAGTCAGGGTAATGTTTTATGGGGTTGGTGTCAGGTGTGTAATGTCAGCTGGCATCAAGCCAAGGAGATAGTAATGGAAAGGTTTCTATCAGATACCCCCATTACTAACCCAGAAATAAAAAAAAGGCACATGCACAAAAATTGTTATTGAAATAAACACTCTCTGACACTGTCCCACATTCACCACTTTATTAAAAAATAAATGTGCAAGTCCGATTCAGTCCAGGGAATTTGCTGTAGTTCAGCGACAATGTCATAGTCCACAAATGGAAAACTGTACAAAACATTGAAACACAAAAACACAGAGAAATAAAACAAGATACTTTTCCTCGTTCACCAATTTAAAAAAAATAAAAATCCAACTGAGCTGCACGAGACCCAGCAGTGCCTCTAAAAAGCGGTGACATCAGTAACATTACCGCTCTTCAGATCTTCAGGTCACGTTACGCTGTACGAGTCTCAGCAACTCTGAAGAGTGGTGACATCATTAACATTACCGCTCTTCAGATCTTCCAGGTCACGTTACGCTGTACGAGTCTCAGCGACTCTGAAGAGTGGTGACATCAGTAGCATTACCGCTCTTCAGATCTTTTAGGTCATGTTAAGATGTACGAGTCTCAGCAACTCTTATGAATGGTAACATTAATTATGTCACTGCTCTTCAGAGTCACCAAGTAATAAACAGTGGAGCGTGACCAGGAAAATCTGAAGATCGGTAAATGTATTGATATCCTTGCTATAGAGTGTCAAATTACTGCTCAAGAGACTTTATTCGTCATATTCACTCTGGACTACATCGGACCTGAGTGTTTATTTCAATAAAGTATTTTCTTGTGTGTATTTTTTATATTTATTACTTTGTTGGTCATAGGGGTGTGTGATAGACACCTCTGCTTTACTAACACCAGGGCTTGATGCCAGCTGACCCTACACATCTGACATTAAACCCAAAAACCATTTCACAGATTGCCAGATGTAAAGATCACCATAGAATATGAGTACGTGTGGTATCAATGGAAAAAAAAAAGAAATGCCACACGTACCTGAAACGCTGACATGTGAAGGGGCCTAAGACACAGTAATTACCTGTGAGCTTGCTCCATGCACCTGTGACGCCTTGGCCTATCAGGTCGGCACAGGGTATTGTGCAATTTGCTCTTCTGTGCAATATCCACCTCCTCCTTGGTTACGGGTCCCCAACTATGGTGTTGCCATAATCAGATAATCAAAATCCTAGGAACACTCTGCACCACACCCACCAGACACACCAGTGGACGGCCTGAGTGGAATAGGGTCGCCCACGTGGGGGGTTGGTTAAGGGAAGGTCAGGAGTGTCCAGAGTCAGTCAGAGAAAGGGAGAGTGAAGTGTTGGAAGTGAAGGAGAGAGGAGATCAGGAGCCGGCCTCCTTGGAAGTAACTAGGTAGCAGACGGTGGTCTGGGCCTAGTAGGAGCTGGACCCCCGGTCACAGGGGATCATGACAAGGGGCACGGAACTGTCGAGGAGGACAGCCAGCGGCCTTGTACCATCACCGGGTTAGGACCAGGGCACGACGGTGTACGTGGACCCTAGGTCAGGGAGTAGCTTCAGGCAACCTGACAATTTACCCGATGAGACTGGAGCCTTCAAGATCCGCTCTCCACCCGCTCCAAAATTGGGGTACTAGCGCAACGAGGGGGATAGGACTTTCCACAAAAATGGTCCAGGAAATCCCAAGCGTGAACCCTGAGAGCAAGCTCCCTCAGTTAGCCACACTGTGGAGTGGTACCCGACTAGTTTCAAGCTACCGGGGCCAACCAAGAAGTGAACTAAATGCCAGGGAAAAGGTCACAGATCATCAGGCAACACCATCAGGGACGGGACCCAAACTAACTCCCCTGAGCGGCAGCGGTGTCCAGAACTTTGGTTTACTAAGTTGTCGGTGACAGCTTTATGGACTGAGTGAGTACAGAAGTGATCCTTTCACCCCCAATGGCACTCCCCAACACCATCACCGAGTCCCGGGGCATCCTCCCTTCCAGTGGAGGGGTTAAATCACGTAGCTGCCCACTCCATCGCCCCCGGGTACTCCCAGCTGCAGGAGTGGTACTCCACCTTTCCACACACCATGGGTGGCGTCACGAACTGTAAATAAACAATCCTCTGTAAATACCCCCTTTATTTGAGTAGCCGCACGACCCCCGGGTCTGGGGACCCCTCGAGCTACCGCGGATCCAGATCTGAGCAGCCCGGCTGCTGGCACGGGGGCAGCACACACCCATTACCTATGACACTGGGGAGTTAATAATGTCAAAGTGACCTCAAAATACAGGGCTATAAGAAAGCAGATAGTAACCACACTGCACTGACAGACTTTTAGTTTTTATAATTGTTAAAAATTATCCATTTTCGGTGGCAGATGACTGCAATGCCAGGGTTTATTCAGAGGTTAACATAAGTGAGAACACCCTCTTATAATTGGGGATGTGGTAGTGTTCAGAATTGTCCAATCTCATTTAAACAACTGCCATCATTTAAAGTGATTCTAATTAACACAATATAAAGTTTAGCTGTTCTAATAGGATTTTCCTGACATATTTTTAGATTTTTTTTATATCAAAATTCATGTTCCATAAAGAGCTTAGAATACAACAAAGCGGTCTAATTGTTGAACGTTATCAGTCAGGTGAAGGTTAGGAAAAAGATCAAAGGCATTAGCTATACCATGGAACCTGTGAAGATGGTCATCAAGGAGTGGCTTAAATTTTGCAAAGCAAAACATCCTGTAAAAATTGCTGAAAAGAAGAGAAGAAAATAGGTTTTCGTGGCTGCCATGGGGCCTACGTTAACAGTAAAAGAGATACAGGAATTTCTAGCAAATACTGGTTGTGTATTGCTTATCATAACAATCTCTCGTATTCTTCATATGCCAGGCTTGTGGAATAAGGGGGAATAATGGAAGCACATTGAAGTCCGGCTATCTTTTGCCAAAACCGAAATTAAGTCTTCAAAAAGCATATGGGAAAACGTGTTCTGGTCTGATGAATATAAGGTTGAACTTTTTGTCTTAAATTCTAAATGGTGTGTTTGGCGCAAAGTCTACATTGCACAGCACCAAACGAATACCATAACCACAGTGAAGCATAGTGCATTGAGCAATATGTTTAGGGGCCGTTTTTCATTAGTTGTATCTGGGGCTTTATTCAAAGTGGAAAAAATTACGATCAGTTATTAATATTGGTCAATTGTTCATCAAAACTTTCAGGCTTCTGACAATAATAAGCTGAAGATGAACAGGAATTTGACTGTTTAGCATGAGTAATATTTAACAAAAATACACATTTTGGGGAATATAGGTTTTTTTTTTAATTCTTACTGCACAAATTCAGCAAAATGGATTCCAGCTGCAGCCATCATCTTGGTGAACAGTACAGTAACAGGTTAACACCATAAAGAAAATACTCATATCACTATTTATCTCCTTAGCCACGTGCTGCCCACTGTGCAATCCTCTGCACCTCAGTCATGTTTCATATCCTATAGATTTTAAGCTCTTATTGTCAGCAGTGTCCTCTCTCTTTCCCGTAGATTATAAGCTCTTGTGGTCAGCAGGGTCCTCCCTCTCCAATACAGTGTAAGCTCGTGAGGTCAGTAGGGTCCTCTCTCTCTCTTTTGTGGAATGTAACCTCTTATATAGTCAGCAGTGTCATCTCTCTTACTTCTATAGAGTGTAAGCTCTTGTGGTTTGCATGGTTCTCTCTCTTTTCTGTAGGGTGTACGCTCATGTAGCACCCCACGGTGCAGGTGTTTTAACCTACTCATTGCCGCTACCCCGAGGCGTACAGGAAGGAGGATTGGAGGGTGGCAGGGGAGGATGTAGGTAGTAGTCAGAGGTTAGGAAAGTCTTTTAAGGTGATCGTGACGCCACCTGTGGTATGCGGCTAGGGATGGGGGCTGCTGCTGCAAGGTCTCTCGCCGAGGCAGATGTTAAGTGCAGCCGGGATGGTGTCGCTCTCCACAGGCAGAGCGGGATTACCCTGGGGAGGATGGCGGAGGTGGTGGTAGTCCCCATTTGGTGCCACAATGCTGGGCGCCGATAAAGGAAAGGTAGAGGCAGGGGAGGTGGTTCCAAGTCTTTTTACTCTCAAGTTGTTCAGGCGCTGCCCCAGAATACTGTCCTCTGCCACGATGGGCTCCAGCTGATCCTGGATCTGTCGGCGGTCACCGCCGGTGCCCGTGACAGTATTTTAGTGAAGTATCCCTCTGTAGCTATCTGGAACCCGGGCCGAGCCTCCTGCTCCAAGCCACGGTTCATGAAGAGAGAGGAACACTAACTCCAGTTGTCAGTGCTAGGTGTTATCCCAAGCTGTGCCCAGGAAGATTCTGTCTAAGTGTGTTTGTTGCTCCTACTTCTACCCATGTGGTGCCCACCCCCAGTGGTTGTCCTAGCGACCGGAGAAGTCCCATGCTTCGTGATGGCTGGCTCCCCTGTCTGCCCTAGTTCAACCACCCTGTGAGTAAGCACCTGCTGTTGTTTGTGTGTGTTTTGTGAAGGCACCGGCAGGTTAACCCCCTCCTGACCTGGGATAGATATTACCCCTGAAAAGTGGTGTAATACACTGTGGCGCCTGAAGCCCAGGGGTGCCACACTCATGTGGTCAACAATGTCTTCTCTCTCTCCATGTCTCCTGTAGAGTGTAAGCTCTTATAGTCAATGGGGTCCTCTCTCTCTTCTGTAGAGTGTAAGCTCTTATGGTCAGCGGGGTCCTCTCTTTCTTTTGTAGAGTATAAGCTCTTCTGGTCAGCGAGGTCCTCCCTCTCTTCTGTAGAGTGAAAGCTCTTATGGTCAGCTGGGTCCACTCTCACTTTCTGTAGATTGTAAGCTCTTATGGTGAGCAGTGTCCTCTCTCTCACTCTTCTATAGAGTGTAAGCTCTTAGGGTCAGCATTGTCCTCTCTCTCACTCTTCTGTAGAGTATAATCTCTTATGGTAAGCAGTGTCCCCTCTCTCTATCTCTCTCTCTCTCACTCTTCTGTAGAGTGTAAGCTCTTAAGGTCAGCAAAGTTCTCTTTCTTTCACATTCTCTCTCTCAGATTCTTTCTCTTTTTCTCTGATTCTCTTTTTCTCTCTCTCAGATTCTCTCTCTCCTCAAATGTATTTTCTGAGAAATTACAAGCTTTCAAGCACTGAGATTTGTGCAGAGTCAGTGAATGTGAATTTCTCTAATAGCAGTATATCTGGATGACATCCTAATCTACTCTAGAGACCTTGTCTCACATTGTCTTTGGGTTTGCTCTCTTTTGAAGAAATTGTGACAAAGCCATCTTTATGACTAGTGATTTTCCATTGCATACACCAATGAAATGTCAGATGGCTTTTCAGGGGCATCGGTAGCCCCTACTCCAATAACTCCAATAACAAAGCTACTTGGCCACCATTGCAATAACAGCTACATTTACAGTACATTCATACATAGAAATACTAACATTCATTCTTGTATCACACAGATACCAACATGAACATGTATACTTACTACATATAGGCATCACAGAAATGTAGGGAAATTATGAGATTCATGAATTTTAATAACATTATATATCTATATATGAATATACTGTAGCATGCATAGGGAATGAGAACAAAACTAGTTTTCTTAGCACTGAGTACATAAACAGTGTATATTATATATATATATATATATATATATATATATATATATATATATATATACTGTATAATTCTGAGAACAGTTCTGTGGTTTGAATGATGTCTGATATAGAACATTAGTGGTTATTCAGTAAATCGCTCTTTGGGGTTTCTCACTAATGAAAAAGACAACAGTGTTTATTTCTTTCATCACAATGTGTCCTATGACCTGTTCTTGGGTTTCAGAGAGCTGTTAGATGTAACATTGTCTCTTAGGCTATACGATAGAATAATCCTATACAATGTCAGCAATGCTTGTTATCTGCGACTTCTCAGTTTCTTTCCTCAGCTAAAATTGCACGATTGAGAGACATCAACCCTTAAATGCAATGTAATTGAAATTTCTAATGTTTTCTTTACTGCTAGAGAAGATATGAAAACACTATACAAGTTCTGTTATGTTTTGAGACATTGTCATCGGTGCTTTTGTGATCTAAATTGGAGCCATTTAGTAGCCCAACAATAATTAGCGGAAGAATTTTCTGTCACTTGCTAATTATTTTTTAAATCCGAACTTAGTTAAAAGGGTTTTATTGGCTTTATTAAAAATGTACTTTTACCTGCAAATAGATTTAGTTAGTGAAACATGTCATTTAAAAAAATCTATTAACCTGCAGATATGGTGTTAATAGCATTCTATCGTACAGCAGCGATGTAAGGCTATTGCTGCCACTCACTATACTGTGTGGTATAACTGAAAGCCTGAGGCCGCTAGGAGGAATACGTTTCATATCCTCCTGGCACCTGGCACCTAAGTGTTGTGGCTACATGCAGCCTGAAGAGTAAATCCATGTACACAGATTAATAGTGTTTTTTACATGGTAGGCTCCCTTTAAAGGGAACCTGTCAGCTGCAATATGCACCCAGAACCACAAGCAGTTCTGGGTGCGTATTGCTAACCCCTGCCTAACAGTCCCTGTATTCACTAGCATAGATAAAGAGATCTTTAGAAAAAGGATTTCTAAAGATATGATATGCTAATGAGCACAGGGACTGGTCCTAAGGGCATTATGTCCCCGTTTACCCGCCCTCTTAGTATGGTAGCACACCCACGGGGGTGTACTAACATGCTATGCAATGCATCGTCACCTGTGGTAACATGCGTACCTGTGTTCGCCATGATCACGCTTCTGAATGCCAGGCACTACCAGTCATGTGCAGTAGACCTCTCTGAAGATGGGACGTGTACACCAGGCATCATTCTGGGCATGACCGGAAGTGGTTGGCATTCAGAAGCACAGTCACAGCGAACACAGGTATGCGCATCATAGCTGGTGATGCTGAATTGAATAGCATGTTAGTACACCCCTGTGGGCGTGCTAACATGTTAAGAGGGTGTGGGGCCCCGAGGCTCGGTGTCGGTGCAGCGGTGCATTACCTTCAGGGACTCCACGCGGCTGGATCTTGTCACAGGTAGGAAATCCTCTATTTTGATTGTCGTGACGCCACTCTCAGAATTGCGGTCAGTGGGGACCGCCACTGCAGGTTAGGGGTGCCTGGGGCTGATAGTAGGTGCAGTCAGTTGTAATAGCCTCCTGAGAGTGAGGCATGCCCCAGGGTCCCGTGTAGGTGTGTGGAACTACAAGTCGCAGAATGACTCACACGCACAAGCAGGATGTCTTTCAGGGATTTTACTCACTGATGGTGGCAGGGTGAGTAACCCGGGCGTAGCTGGGATGAACCAGGCTGGAACCAGGTGTCCTTCAGGCTGACTGATGAGGGTGGCTACCAACTCGCCTTCCTTAGCCCGTTGTGCTTTGGGGTAACCCCTACTTGAAGCCCTGCTGGGGTCGCCCAGGGAAGTTGCTGGTGCCTCTCTCCCCTTCTTTTGGCCCGTTTGCTTGTAGCCTGGACCAGGTCACTCCGGCTGCTTGCCTCCTGTGAGCTATGGGCCCTCACTTTGCTACGTGGCTACGGACTCTGTGGTGTTGTCTTGGGGGTGTAAAGTGCCCCCTCATGCAGGTTTGGCAAAGGACAGGTGGATCTATCCCTGCACTGGGACCTTTTACCCGTTTGGGCCTGGTATCTCCCTGACAGTCTCCTTACTTTCCACTCCGTTGCTCTCTCTTTAGCCGTGTGTGGATTTCGGGCAGCACTACCAGGTGACCGTTCTCCCCCGTCGGTAGTCACTGCGCGTACGTTGTCAGAATTGTGTAGAGCTACAGGGTCTGCTTCTGCCCTCCCTGAACTTCACCACTCAACTGTCTTCGGCTCACTCTTCCCTCCTCTCCTGTTCTTGCCTACGTCACCTAGCAACCAGGCTCTCCACCACACCCCTCGAGTGGAGATGGAGGCTTCGCCCCCTCCTGGGATCCCCAGGGGTCCTCTCAAAGGTAAATGTGTGAGACCTGATCACTATGCGCCTGTGTAGTCACACCTCGGTCAGCCTTCTGGATTACCTGTTTTGTACTGTCCCCAGCATGGGTGCAGTACTCAGTGGTGCCTGACCAGGTCAGGGGCGCCACATTCCCCCTTAGTTATCACCAGCACGTCCTCGGGCTGCAAGACAACATTTTAAAATGTGTAAAACAGTAAAACATGGTAAAACGTTTTAAAACCATCAGGTACCATACATCACCACCCTCCACCCACAAGTCCGTTAACCCACCCTAAACCCTCTCAGGCGGCAGGTCACCGGTTTCTTTTGGTAACCAGGTCTGGGCCATCAGCTTCCCCAGACCTTTCTTCCCATCTGCCTCTCCCGTTGGCCGCACCTTCAGCCACTTCTGGCAGGATGTAGAGGCGGCTTTCATGGTCTGGTGGTTTCAGGGTATACCTGGCCTGGTGGAGCCGCGCCTTCAGCCACTTCTGGCAGGATGTAGAGGCGGCCTCCACTGTTGGTGCTGACCAGGTACCCTCTTTGTGGTGGAGAGCCAGGCCCCATAAACAGGCGTGCTCCCTGGTAGTGGTGGTACCTCTGGGGTAACTATAAACACTGCGAGAGTTTGTGGCTATAGCCAGTTCATAGCCTTAAGGTTCATTTTTCAAAGTGCAAAAAGAGGTTTCTCACATTAGTTCATGTGGGCACATTTCTTGAACATGTAAACGTTGCGAAACTTGTCAAAACTTGTAACTGCTGTACTTTACTTTACTTTACATGAACTTTGCTCCTTCTTCCTCCTCACCAGGGCTTGGGCCTGTAGGGCTGTGGCACCTATTGCTTTCTCCATCTCTGTCATCATCTGTAGTGGTCTCATCAATGGGTTCTTTGTCTTTTCTTTCCTCTTCTTCTGTGTCTATTTCTTTTTCTCTTTCTTTATCTTGTAGTGTTGAGACAGCAGGGTTACTGCAGGGATTTCTGGGGCATGGTGTAACATCTAGTGCGTACCATCCGCGTTCTCCTTGGTGTTTGGTGAATTCTACTGAGTCTCCTATCTGTAGGTTTCTTCCTGGATGTCCTCTAGGTAAATGTGCTCTAACATCCCTTCTGTTCACAAAGATGCCCTCTTTTACACCAGGTGCTACTATAAAGCCATATCCAGACCTTAGATTGAAGTCTTCTACAACTCCTCGACAAAGTGGGCCTCTGACCTGCGATTTGGCCCTTCTCAGGGACCGCTTTTCCTCTAAGTCTCTGGCCGTGACCTCGTCCTTCTTCTCGGGAGACTGCGGTGCAGGTGGATCCCTTGTCCTGCTGCGGCGCCGTGTCCTGCGGGCTGGGTTCTGCCTGGCTGCCACCTCACCGCTTGCAGGCTCCCAGGTGATGTTTCTGGACAGATCTTCCTCAGCGAAGGATGTCGGGCCCTCTTCATCCCAGCGGGAGTACGGCAGCATCTCTGGCTCTTGGACTAGTGCTGCATCCACTGCTGATGGCTTTGGGGTCAACTTCTCAGCTTCCTGGCCTCCTCTCCCCCTTAGTTCTTCTGGGCACTCCTCTTGTGGCAGCGCTAGGGATGGATTTTCATCAGCAGGCCAGGGCGGGGGACCCTTTGGCATGAATGTTGCAGGAGTCTTCCTGTGAGTATGCGGAGGGAGCAGATACCGGTCCACCATCTCCTTTGGGAAGTGGGCCTCTAGATCAGCCTTCAGCTTCCAGTATTCGGGGTCCTCCCCCAGCAGGGACTTCCTAGCAGGGACTTCCTTGGGCTGGGGAGCGGTGTCTGCTCTGACCTGGCAGGCCGGGGTAAATAATTGTACAGTCTTGTCTTGGCGGGCCGAGCCTGGCGTGGCAGCGGTCTGGTCTTGGCGGGCCGAGCCTGGCGTGGCAGCGGCCTGGATTGGCGTCGCAGCTGCGATGGGATCTGTGCGGGCCGGGCTGGGTGCTTCTGCGGCCTGGATTGGCGTCGCAGCTGCGATGGGATCTGTGCGGGCCGGGCTGGGCGCTTCTGCGGCCTGGATTGGCGTCGCAGCTGCAGCCGGTCCTTGGCGGGCCGCACCTGACGTGGCTGCGGCCTGGTTCAGCACCTCACTTGCGGCGCGGACGAGCGTCGCTGCTGCGGTGCGGTCTTGGCGGGCCGGGCCTAGCATGGTGGCGGCCTGGGTCAGCGTCACACCTGCGGCGTGGAGGAGGGTCGCGGCGGCAGCCGGATCTTTGCGGGCCGGGCTGGGCATCGTTGCGGCGGCCTGGGCTCGGCGGGCCGCACCTGGCGTGGCTGCGGCCTGATTCAGCGTTGCAGCGCCTGGCTCCTCTTCAGGGACCGCGGGCATGGCAGCAAGGGTCGGGGCACTCGCGCTGACAGGGGCAACACAGGACTCACCCATCGGTAACATCGTCGGGGCCTGAGTCGTCGCCGCTCGGTCTGGCACTCGTCGTGCGGTTCCCCTCTCGTAGGCCTGAACCGCCGCAGCCATCTCCTGCAGCTCCGCACGTCCCTCTCGGATCTGCTGCACGATCCTTGCTTCCAGTCGGTTACTGAACTGGGCAAGCTCCCAGGACCACCAGGCAGCGGAACCCGGCTCTGGGCTCCTATCTTCAGACGCCATCTTCACCACGTCGTCGCCGCTCTGCAGATCTTTTCTCAGCAGCAGACCTCCGACTCTTCCTTGCAGTCTCAGTGCCAGTTCCTTCACTGCCTTGAACTCTTCTCCCAACAGCAGGCTTATCAGTTTCTGCTCTGCCTTTTCCAGCAGCAGGCTTCTGGCTCCCTTTCCTTCCCGACGTCTCTGAACGCCTCCGCTCTCATCACTTGCGAGACCAGGACTCTTCAGGGGATCTCTGGGTAGCCACACCTCTTCGTGGGCGGTAACTTCTCCCAGCGCGGGCTGCTGTTGTTTTTCAGCACGCTTTTCATGGTGGCAATATGGCGGCGCTTCCAATTTTCCAAGCGGACCGCCCAGGCACATGGTCACCTGTCTGAACAGGTCTAGTCCTTATCCTGTTCGTGACGCCAGATGTGTGGGGCCCCGAGGCTCGGTGTCGGTGCAGCGGTGCATTACCTTCAGGGACTCCACGCGGCTGGATCTTGTCACAGGTAGGAAATCCTTTATTTTGATTGTCGTGACGCCACTCTCAGAATTGCGGTCAGTGGGGACCGCCACTGCAGGTTAGGGGTGCCTGGGGCTGATAGTAGGTGCAGTCAGTTGTAATAGCCTCCTGAGAGTGAGGCATGCCCCAGGGTCCCGTGTAGGTGTGTGGAACTACAAGTCGCAGAATGACTCACACGCACAAGCAGGATGTCTTTCAGGGATTTTACTCACTGATGGTGGCAGGGTGAGTAACCCGGGCGTAGCTGGGATGAACCAGGCTGGAACCAGGTGTCCTTCAGGCTGACTGATGAGGGTGGCTACCAACTCGCCTTCCTTAGCCCGTTGTGCTTTGGGGTAACCCCTACTTGAAGCCCTGCTGGGGTCGCCCAGGGAAGTTGCTGGTGCCTCTCTCCCCTTCTTTTGGCCCATTTGCTTGTAGCCTGGACCAGGTCACTCCGGCTGCTTGCCTCCTGTGAGCTATGGGCCCTCACTTTGCTACGTGGCTGCGGACTCTGTGGTGTTGTCTTGGGGGTGTAAAGTGCCCCCTCATGCAGGTTTGGCAAAGGACAGGTGGATCTATCCCTGCACTGGGACCTGTTACCCGTTTGGGCCTGGTATCTCCCTGACAGTCTCCTTACTTTCCACTCCGTTGCTCTCTCTTTAGCCGTGTGTGGATTTCGGGCAGCACTACCAGGTGACCGTTCTCCCCCGTTGGTAGTCACTGCGCATACGTTGTCAGAATTGTGTAGAGCTACAGGGTCTGCTTCTGCCCTCCCTGAACTTCACCACTCAACTGTCTTCGGCTCACTCTTCCCTCCTCTCCTGTTCTTGCCTACGTCACCTAGCAACCAGGCTCTCCACCACACCCCTCGAGTGGAGATGGAGGCTTCGCCCCCTCCTGGGATCCCCAGGGGTCCTCTCAAAGGTAAATGTGTGAGACCTGATCACTATGCGCCTGTGTAGTCACACCTCGGTCAGCCTTCTGGATTACCTGTTTTGTACTGTCCCCAGCATGGGTGCAGTACTCAGTGGTGCCTGACCAGGTCAGGGGCGCCACAAGGGCAGCTAGCTGGGGGATATAACACCCTTAGGATTAGTCCCCGTGTACATTAACATACGATAAAAGATCTTTAGAAATACTTTTTCTAAAGATCTCTTTATCTATGCTAGTGTATACAGGGACAGTTAGGCAGGGATTCGCAATATGTACCCAGAACTGCTCGTGGCTCTGAATGGAAAATGCTCCTGATTAAAAAACTCTTGGCAAACTCATCAAATTCATTTCCATGAGAAATCTATGTCACAATTCATATCAGGAGTTTTCTTCATTTTTTTATTTTTTTTCCTGAACTGGTTATGAAAATAGAAAGTACATGTCACTTCTTTGAAGCTGATCCCGAAGGAAACCTCTCCAAGTTAGTCACCGTCTAATCAAAAGGCTGCAAAAAAATTCCTCAGAATAAAAAAAACCCTCCACCAAAGCTCTTCAGCTACATTCTGATGATGAGTATTTGTGGAGTTTTTCATGCTGCAGCATTTTTGCACCTACTGGGGTATGTGCACAACTTCAGGATTTACAGCAGAAAATTCTGCTACAAATACTGATCTGTTGTCAGGAAAAATATAGTGTTTATTTACGCGTTTTAAGCGCTTTTGTTGCATCTTCTACACCCGTTTTTGGTGCAGATTTTTTTCCACTCAGTATATGGGTTAAATGTGCAGCAAAAATGCCAAAAGAATTGATATGCTGCAGATTTAACTCCTTCATGATGGGGCCAATTTCTGTTTTTGCATTTTTCTTATTTCCGCGCCTTCTTCTCAGAGCCATAATTTTTTTATTTTTCATATTGCCATGTAAGGGCTTGTTTTTTATTTCATGAGTTGCACATTTGAAAGACACCATTTATTTTACCACATAGTGTTCTGGAAAACTGGAAAAAATTCTGCACTGGGAAAAACTGAAAAAAATAAAATTCTGACTTTTTGGGGGAATTGTTTTTAGGGTGTACATTTTGTTGTAAAAATAATCTTGTAATAAGATATTCCTCATCGTTATGATTATGGTAATACCATACATTTCTAGTTTTTTTATTACTTTAGTAGTGAAAAAAACAAGTTTGCAAAAGAACAATTTGGAGCGTTGTGTCACCTTTTACTAAGAGTTATAATGTTTTAATTTTTTGAAACAAAAAAAAACAAAAAACAAAACAAAAGTAATTGAACCGCACTAGAAACTTAAGATCTGCCTGGGCGATGCAAGTGGAGTTGGGGATGACAGGTGAAAATCACACATGGTGGTGGAACTGACCCCTCAGAGCTTTCAAACGTTAATGCAAAGTCCATAAAACAAAAGACAAGAGGGGCACTCACCCCTCACTGTCTCCTTTGAAGCCCAGCCACAGACAGAGTTTAAAAGGAGCACCGTAATGACAAGTAAAAATGTCTGCAACAGACCCCCTGCTATCATATTAACCCAACGGTGAGCCTTGATCACATCCCGGGCACGCTGATGGGTGTATAAAATTACACGCTCCTTTGCCAGTGCATGTTAAATCTCACTGTCAGAAATTTTAGAGGTAGGTCCTGCCTGTAATACGCAGACATTACCTGCCGAGTATTGGACGGGCTTCCTCACATGTACAGCGGATGTCAAGAAGGGGTTAAAGAATAACCATTATTTTAATCTTTATTTCAGAAAAACAATAGCACACATGAAAATAAGCAACTGTATAATATATCTTATCAGAGAAATCTGCTTCTTTCTCTGCCAGAAATGATCGGTCATTATCAAAATTCTCAATTTGGAGGTAAAATCAGTATTCAGTGAAGACTTTCTCATTACTGAGATAGGAGACAGCAGTTATTACTGATGAGATTGTATGATCGGAGAAGGGCTGGAGCTAGAGGCAGAGGGAGGAGCTAGAGTCATAGGGAGGAGCTAGAGGCATAACCCCGCCCCCTCCTCCCTCTTCTATCTACATGGAATCTCATTAGTAATAACTGGCATCTCCTATCTCAGTAATGGGAAAGTCTTCACTGAATACAGATTTTGCCTCAGAATTGAGATTTTTGATAATGACTGATCAATTCTGAGAGAGAAAGAAGCAGATTTATCTGATAAGATATATTACAAAGCTGCTTATTTTCATTTGTATGATTGATTTATGAAATAAAAAGTAAAACAACAGTTATGCTTTAAATCTTCTGCAAATCTGCATAGGAAAAAAGCAAAGTGTGCTGTTTCTGTAGAGGAAGCCACCTGAAAAAAATGTAGCGTGCTTATACCCTTCGGGAACACTTCAAGAAAGGAAAAATCTAAAACCTCTCCAAAAACGTCAGGTATCCTGAAATTGTTTCTGCTTGAAAACGTCTGTTTTTAGAATTCTTGAAAAACAACAAGTGGGGACATAACTTCCCCCCCTGCTTTTTCAATTTCATCAGTCCACTGTTCCGCATTTGTCTTTGTTCATATTGTGTGAAGTAGACATGTTGTGATGTGTTGTTTCAGATTGTTACTGCTCCCATTCTTTTCTCATTATAGCGGTCATCTGCCATATGTACAAAAATCATCATTGTGTAATGAGTGGGTCTATCGTGGCCAAGAGCGGAATTCGTGCCCCATTGCACTACTGTGGTGGTTGGCACGGGGCAGGCATCAGATGTAGTCATGGCAGCTTGGGGAACTACAGGTCACAGCACACCCAGCAGTTAACCCCCCACCTCCCCATACCACTCACAGGACAGACTCCGGTACAGTCGCAGGCCGGTTTCACACATTCGGCTTTTCGCTGGTTTGCCGGATCCGGCGCTCTCCCATACAGTTACTACAGTACAGTGACAGCGCAACAAGCACCGGTCACGTGCTGTCATGTGACCCGGAAGTTACAGCGCTGTCACTGTACTGTATTGTCTGTACGGGAGAGCGCCGGATCCGGCAAACCGGCGAAAAGCCGGATGTGTGAAACCGGCCTCAGGCAACAAACATTCACAGGGCATAAAGTCCAGCAACAGTCTCTATTTCTTAAACAAACAATTCAGCTTTATTTTCTTCTGTTTATAATAATAATAATTTATTCATTTATATAGCGCTATTAATTCCATAGCACTTTTTACATACATTGGCAACACTGTCCCCATTGGGGCTCACAATCTAGAGTCCCTATCTGTATGTTTTTGGAGTGTGGGAGGAAATCAGAGCACCCGGAGGAAACCCAAGCAAACACGGGGAGAACATACAAACTCCTTGCAGATGGTGTCCTTGGTGGAAATTGAACCCAGGACCCCAACGCTGCAAGATTGCAGTGCTAACCACTGAGCCACCATGCCGCCCAGCAATATCTCAGTTCGCAGTTTGCCAGTACCGAAATTCTTCCCATAGAGGCTTTTCACAAATTCATTCTCACATTTAATTTAGCAGCAGTCTGTCTCCCTGGAACCTGGGCTCTCTCTGTCACCACTAGGTCTTTCCTTCCTTCATGCCACATCACACTGGCATGATACCGGGTCATGTAGTCCATTGGGCCTACTCACCCCACCCACAGGGGACGCCATAGAGTAAGAACGACCACAACCGACAGGGCTCTCCATCTGTGCCTAATGTGACAATGTGGGCCCCAAGTGTATGTGGGCCACACATCAGGTAGCGGGATTAAAGCACGCCAGAGTAATTGGTCTCTTTAACAGACCATCTGGTTTATTAACAGGTCCATAAACCATATCAGGTCACATAACATAAAGATGCCGTTCGTTGGCTTTCTCCTCAAAGACCAACACATAATATAAAGTCCACACACTTTTGGACTGCCACCCATGTGTCACTGACCCTTGTCAGTATCCAGACCCCAGGTCCAATCCCAGTTACCTTCCTCTTAAGGTGGCTAATGTCCTTTCCAGGTTCCCCCTGGCTCCAGCCACATGGCTTTACACATGGACCTAAAAGCCCCTTCCTTCAGAAGAAGGTCTCCGGAGGAGTGCAAAACACCCTGCTTCTGCTCTCTCCATCTCCAGCACACACACTGGAAGTCTAGAGCCAGTCTCTCCCTAGACTGCCCTCGACACTCTCCACCCAGGTTCAGAGACAGGATTGCTTTAACCCCTGGAGCCACACCCACAGGTGGTAAGGAGTGTGTAATCAGCATCACACACCCTTCCATGGCTCTGCATGAATGCAATCCTGTGGAACCACAGGTCCCAGCCAGTTTCACATTGCAGAGCACCCACGCTTCTGCAAAACATACCGGCCTTTTGTAATACAGCCGGTTGATACCTCACATACCCTCCCCCTCTGTTCAAACCCGTAGGGGAGAACACTTGCCAATGACCTGGGGCCGCGAGACAGGGCATCCCCGCTGCCATGCCCCACCAGTCGAGAGGGCCGTCCAAGAGCAGTAGTCCCTGAGGCATCGCCCGACACTGTCACCAAACCCTGTCTGGTCAACCTAGGGTTAAAGGACGTCCCATTTCCAGACCGTTCTCTCCCTGACCCCCTCCCACGGTCACCGTCGTAGAGAGACATGTCCCCAGTCAAACCTACAGTCTTGTCCGAACCTAGGCTTTCTCGAGTACCCCCAAGGCTACTGTCGGGAACTCTAAGCTCATAGCGGCCACTATCTACCGTACATCGTAGGTTACCACTCTGTCGGCGATTCCTTTTATCGCGCGTCTGAACTACTGGACCGACACGCCATCTTCCACTTCTTTCCCCTGAACAACGGGTGGAAGACGGCTGCTGTCCCCCACACAGTTGGCGAAGCTGCTCCTTAATTTTCAGGTTTTCTTGCCACAACCGCTCCATGTCACGTACATGGTGTACCCGATATTCAATAAGGCTTCGAATGGTTCCAAGACTCTCTACAGTCCCGACACAGACAAACGGAACCATACCAGCTTCCCTGGGTATCTTGCTCTCATTAGCAGCAGGGATTCTTAATCTCACCAATCCCGACTTATTCACCATGTCTTGCATGACTCGTCCGGTTTTTCCAATGACTCTCCCCACCAGAGCCCGGGGTACTTGGACAATATCTTCCGCCAGACTCTGCGCTTTCCTTTTATACTCTAGCTGTCTAGTGGCTTCTTCCTTTTGCAGTTGGGCCTGCCACTTCATACGAACACATCTGAAGTGCATGTCCTTTAGAATAGCCACCCGCTGCCCAGTAATTTTACTGGTAGACAATATCACTAACTGTTCAGCCCCTGGGGTACAGTAGACCTCACACGCTTCCACAGCTCTCTTAAATTCGTCATGCATGCACCCGGTGGCACACGCTTCTCTTAAGTCCTCAGGTATATCCACCATGCACTTGACTACAGAAGTCTCATTCATCCCTGCCACATGCTTGTCAAGTTTAGCTTCCAGAGTTAGCTCTCTTTGGGCCTCCCCTGCTTCAACAAGTTTGGTCAGGAGTGACACTCGCTGCTCCATCTGCTCCAAGTCTCCCTGGGACTTGGACTGGTACTCTGCCAAGCGACTTCGGAGCTCAGCCACTTCTTTCTCCAGCTCCCTTACTCGACTCTCAGTAGCCTGCCTAAGAAGTATCTCTTGTTGCAGATGGTCTTTGCTCATCCTCTTGAATGAGTCTTCACTTGCGGACCTCTCTGGTCTAGGACACACTATTTCTGAGGCTTCTTCCACCTCAGCTTCAGAACATTTGGGTTTCTTACTCTTCTTACCCACGACCTTCTCTATATCCTCCATCATGGTTTTACCAAGCAGGTCAGGCAGGCTCCCAGTCCTGGATGAGACCTCTGGTCCAGGCTTCACCTCCTCAGAGGCTCTCTTCACTTCAGCGCCAGCTGTTTCTTGGTTCTTCACTGCATTATCTTCCACTTCCTCTGGGGTCTCTGCAGTGTCACCCTCAGCCTGGGTGTCACACCCTTCAACATGGCACTCTGTTCCTTTTAGAGATTTGGGGCTAAATTCGCTGTCATCCACCCCAGCACTTGGTAGTTCACCAGTCTGCTCACCACGACTGTTGGGGATTATTCCTTCCCCCACACTCTCTAGGATTCCATTTCCTATACCATTCTCGCCTGACAGACTATCAACTTCACACTTTGAAATCATAGGGACCACCACCATTACGTCCTTGGTTGGCTCCTTCTCTGCACTTGCAGCGCGCTGATTTCTGTCGTCACAATGTGTCAGTTCAATCTCTGATTCCTCAGTCTTTTGTAGGATATCACCGTCTGACTCCACCGTAGCAGGTGTTATTAGCACCATGTCTTTATTAATCAGGCATGTCACTTTCTCTGCACCCTCAGACGGCCTACACTGTGCCCCCTCTCGGCGCTTATTACGTCTTCGGCGTCGGGAGGAAGTTTTGCCCTTCTCGCCCATCTGTACCACACTGTACTCGTTTGTCACCTTACTAGAGTCAGTGTCTTTACTGGAGTCATCATCGCTCCCCCTGGTATCCTGGACTATCATGTCCCCACTTAACCAGATATCTGCCTCCCTTTCTGGAGCTACCCCGTTTTTAACGGTCACACTATCGGTTATTCCCTTAGTCCTTATGTCACTAAGTTGGGTCCGTCCATCATTTTCTTTGGTCACCCCTAACTTAGGACAGTCAATTTTAGGAGGTGCTATCTCCTCCTTACCACACATAACTGCACAACAAGGACCCCTTTTCACCTCCCAATGTGGTGGGGTTTCCTTTGGGCTGTTCCGGCTCTTACACAAGCAACCGTATACGTCCCCCTGCTTCCACAAGTGCACAAATAATTTAGAGTCCCAACCTATAATAATTGGGTGCAGTAAATCTGAGACTACACCAACATCATGAGAACCACTGTCCCAGGCTGTCTTAATGACCACGCTGGAGACCGGGTATTCTGTCTCATTACTGTGGGTGCAGCCGACGTGGATCTTCCTTCCAGGAATCAAGTGGACATCAGAGGTGGCCCTCACCAGGGTCACCAAGCTCCTTGAGTCTACGACTCCTGTTACAGATTCCCCATCCACTTCCACGGAACACAGACGTGGCTTCTCGTCGGATGGGTGGTCTATATTGCAAACAGGACACTTAAGGCATAAACACTGTTGTCCCTGGCTACAGTCCATCTGCACCACTTCACCCTTGGATTTGGGATGCTCCGCTCTCTTTTGGGGGACCACCGCTTTCTGGGACTCCACCCCCTTATGGGCAACCACCCCTTTATGGGACTCCACCCCCTTATGGGCAACCACCCCTTTATGGGACTCCACCCCCTTATGGGCAACCACCCCTTTATGGGACTCCACCCCCTTATGGGCAACCACCCCTTTATGGGACTCCACCCCCTTATGGGCAACTATTCCCTTCTGGGACTCCGCCCCCTTTTGCGGTTTCCATGCAATGTCCTTAGCCCCCAGTTCACACCGTTCGCCCTTATCTCCCTGGGCACCCAGTGTCCATACCGGCCCCCGAAGGGAACGCTCAAACTGGTCCATGGCTGCCACATCGCTGCACACTGACAGCTCCTGCTGTCCCTGCACCAGGAACTGGTACAGCTCCTCCACAACGTCTGCAGGGACCATTCCCTCTTTTTGGCTTTCAGCCCCCACTGCTGTCACTGGACCTCCAGGCACATGCTGTTGGTGCTGCTGACTCTGCAGCAGCTGGTTCAGGAGCTCCTCCATGCTGTAACGAAAAAGAGGCACAGGAGGGGCGCTCCAATGGGTAATACCCGGTGGTCAAAGACAGGGGGGGGGTTAGAGAACCACTAACCTTTCCGGGTTGTACCGCCCGTACAACCAGGATCTCCAGCCTGTGGTGTATCACTGCTCACCAAGCAGGGCCTCGCAATTCCGGCTGGCCTGGAACCTCCAGTCGCTTGACTCTCGCCACTGCAGCACAGGTCCCCAACGACCTGCTGATTCACCGCCAGGTGCTTGAGAGCGCTGTCCCTGTTCGTGGACCCGCCGATCCACCGCCAGCTGCTTGAGTGCGCAGACAATTTTCGTGGACCCGCCGATCCACCGCAAACCGCTTCAAAAAAATTTTCGTGGACCCGCCGATCCACCGCAAGCAGTCCGTATCCACAGGAATATGTCCTAGGCCGTTGCCCTTAGCAACCAGGCTGCATTGCCCTTAGCAACCAGGCTGCGTTGCCCCTAGCAACCAGGCCATATGCCCGCGTTCTCCACCATAATGTGACAATGTGGGCCCCAAGTGTATGTGGGCCACACATCAGGTAGCGGGATTAAAGCACGCCAGAGTAATTGGTCTCTTTAACAGACCATCTGGTTTATTAACAGGTCCATAAACCATATCAGGTCACATAACATAAAGATGCCGTTCGTTGGCTTTCTCCTCAAAGACCAACACATAATATAAAGTCCACACACTTTTGGACTGCCACCCATGTGTCACTGACCCTTGTCAGTATCCAGACCCCAGGTCCAATCCCAGTTACCTTCCTCTTAAGGTGGCTAGTGTCCTTTCCAGGTTCCCCCTGGCTCCAGCCACATGGCTTTACACATGGACCTAAAAGCCCCTTCCTTCAGAAGAAGGTCTCCGGAGGAGTGCAAAACACCCTGCTTCTGCTCTCTCCATCTCCAGCACACACACTGGAAGTCTAGAGCCAGTCTCTCCCTAGACTGCCCTCGACACTCTCCACCCAGGTTCAGAGACAGGATTGCTTTAACCCCTGGAGCCACACCCACAGGTGGTAAGGAGTGTGTAATCAGCATCACACACCCTTCCATGGCTCTGCATGAATGCAATCCTGTGGAACCACAGGTCCCAGCCAGTTTCACATTGCAGAGCACCCACGCTTCTGCAAAACATACCGGCCTTTTGTAATACAGCCGGTTGATACCTCACACCAGGCCATCGAGACATAAGATACAACCTGAGGGTGCACTGACCTTTCAGTGGGTTAGGTTTGAGTATTAGCATCAAGGTGAAACGGATGCCAGACCCCCGACCGTTAGACTATACCCCTCTCCTGGGAGACGCAGTTGATCAATCCGGATCCAGATCTCGTGTATCACGGTGGCAGGGGAGACCCATCGGTTCAGAATCATCATGGTGGGCTTGTTACTCATACATCTTCCTGGGGACTCTCCTCTAGACTATTTCCTGTCCCTTCTTTATATACCCCTATCCTCCTCTACTACTCTTTTTCTGCCCATCCAGGTGCCAGGAGAACTGTGTTGCAACACTGCCACCTGGTGGCGAGATTACACAAGCAAGGCATTTAGAGTTACACTCACATTTCGCAGCTACCAAAGAAGATATTAGTGTGCAGATGCAGGGGTGGGCCTAACTCTTAACCCCCCCTACACTACAGACACAGGGGGATCCTGACTGGGTTTGTGTGCTATTACCTCATCTACTGTATATGCCACTGTCGACCACATGTTGCATGGCAGGCCTGAATCCGATAAGGGGGAGATAAGTGATAGAGTCCAGATGACTAAACGTAACTTTTCTTAACTGAGAAAAGTGGTCAGATGTACAGTATATACATCAGACTGCAGGCACAACACTTCAAGAATACATCTTCTACACAATCCTTGGGTGGGAACTTCCATATTACATGTGGCAGTACATCACTTTCATAAAATGTTTTATTACACTATCAAACCACAGTAGGAATTTCCTTCTTTTCCTGTGATTGCCACACCGGTGGAGGTGTGTCGCTACAGTCCCTCACAGATATACTCAACTTCCAGTTGGTTTGTGAGGATCTCACTGGTTGAGGGTTGTTGCTCTGACTCCTTATTACTAGGGATGAGGTAACCCCAGTTGTAATGTTCAAGGTTCGTACTGGACACTGGATGTCCGGTTCTTGGACTGGAACATGGACTTTCAAAAATTGTCCATATCTTAGTTCAGAGTTCTTATACTGTTTGTATGCTAATAAAGTCTGTTGAAAGGCTGCAGTGCAGCCAATCAACAAGCTTTATTGCATGCAGAAGTTGCCTATACACTCCTGTGAACAATAAAGAAAAATAAATGACGTGTGCTCCTGCTTATTTTTGATAATCAGCTGGAATCGTGAAAGCACCCTTAAGGGTGCTTTACACGCTGCGACATCGCTTGCGATCTCGTTAGCGATGTGACACGACAGATCCCAGATGCGATCTGCCGAGATCGCACATGTGACTGGCACTATAAAACCGACCTATGTGCGATCTCGGAAGATCGCATCTGCGATCTGGCGTGTCACATCGTTAACGAGATCGCAAGCGATGTCGCAGCGTGTAAAGCACCCTTTAGAGGTGCGAAACGGTACCGTCGTCCTCGTGCTCTCCTCCCTCTGCATCCCTGTGTCTGTCTCACCTATCTGCATGAAGCGTTATTAAAAATCAACTTACACTGCAGAGTGCTGCCATTCTTCTTTTTCTTCGGAAGTGTGAACCTAGCCTTAGGAGGAACGTGAAGTGCTCAACGGTCGATCAGGCAGAATAGGCCCAAGTTGCCATCGTTTCGCCTGTCAGCTGTCAGCTTTACCTTGACTGGTTACCAAAAACAGAGGGGAGCCCACACTGGTTTTTTTTTTGGTTTAGGAATTCTAGCACCAAATCTGCATCTCCTGGCCGAAAACCACACAAAAACCATATCGGTGCGGGTCTCTGCCTAGAGTTGCAATTTTCTTGCAGAAATATGGTGGAGACATTTCAACACCAAATTTGCAGCTCATAGCAGAAAACTGCACTGAAGCCACATATTTTTGACAGGAGATGCAGATTTGGTGCAGAAATTTGGTGTATAAATTCCAACACCAAATTTGCATCTCATGTCAGAAAACCGCACAAAAACAGCGGTTTTGATGCCTTATCGGTGCGGTTTTCTACAAGGAGATGTAAATTTGGTACAGAAATCTGGTGCAGATATTTCAGCACCAAATTTGCATTTGTTGGCAGAAAAGCGCACATAAACTGCACTTTTTGGCCAGGAAATGCAGATTTGATGCTGAAATTTATACACCATCATATTTTTATACATATTTTTTTCCCAAAAGATGCAAATTTGGTGCCGGAATTTGGTGTATAAATTTCAGCATCAAATCTGCATCTCCTGGCAAAGAAATGCAGTTTATGTGCGCTTTTCTGCTAAAAAATGGAAATTTGGTGCTGAAATATCTGCACCAGATTTCTGTACCAAATTTGCATCTCCTGGCAGAAAACTGCACTGATACGGCATCAAAACCACTGTTTTTGTGCTGTTTTCTGATAGGAGATGCAAATTTGGTGTTGGAATTTAGACACCAAATTTCTGAACTAAATCTGCATCTCCTGGAAAAAAAAACGCATCAAAACCACATCGTGTTTTGATTAGTTTTTTTGCCAGGATATGCAGACTTGGCATAGGAACATTTTCACAGGGGTGTGTAGACTTTTTGACCACACATGTATTTATACATATAAATGAGATCTCCTCTGAGACGTCTTTTTTCTAAGCTAAATAAATCTAACTTTTTCAGCCTCTCATCATATGTGAGGCCTTCCATTCCTTGTAGTAGTCTAGTTGCCCGCCTTTGAACTGACTGTAACTTCTGAATGCCCTTTTTAAAATGTGGAGCCCAAAACTGAATCCCATATTCCAGATTTATAGAGAGGTAACAATACGTTGGGATCACGGGATCTAATCTTTCTTTTTTATATACCATATAATCTTGTTTGCTTTTGCAGCTGCTGCTTGACATTGAGTGCTGCTGCTCAGCTTACTTGTAAAAAGAATACCCAAGTCCTTCTGTTCTGTAGTCCCAAGTATATGCAAAAACGAAAAAACCTCAAATTCAATTAAAAATAATACTTTTATTGAACACACAAGGACACATGAGAGGAGGGGCTAAATATATGGGATCCCTATAGCACCCTATGGGACCTTGCTCCTACCTGCCAACGGAGGGTGTGACACTGTAAATGTTTTGGGCGCCCCCATTCCACGTCGGCTTGCCCTCACTGTGCCCTATATAGTTAGTGAATTAAGATCATAATTACACTATGGATGGCCATATATCAATATTGGAATGTATAAAGTACAAAGTGTTGATTAATCACAATGTAAGAAAAATTAACTTCCAATCAAAAAGGAGACCATACAGGACAGAAAAATCATGCACTGAGCCCCAACATAGTCAAGCAACTGGGACAATGATAGTACATTGTACACAATATTCAATCAGCATTAATATAATGGAGGATAACATTAATATAATGGAAGAAATAAGAGACTCCTTTATTTCCATTAAGGCTGCTTTCACACTACATTTTTTTAACATCCGTCATGAACGTTTTTTTAACGCAAAAACGGATCCAGTGCAAATGCATTTTCATTTCAATGCATTTGCAATGGACTCACGTCAACATGCGTTCACCTGCGTTTGCGTGCGTTATAGTGAGGATCCAGTGACTTGCAGTTTTTTAACTTTTTTCAAAAACGCTACTTGTAGCGTTTTTGAGCTGTGTCCAAATACTGCAAATTGCTGGATCCTGACTAAACAGCATGCAAACGCATGTGAACGCTGGCATGCTGATAGACAGGATCCTGCTTGCTCTACTGAGTTGCACAGAAACCAGCCTCGCGTGATCAGTCTTTCTCTCCCCCTCCCTCTTTCCCTCTCCCTCTCTCTCCACTCTCCCCCGCCTGAGACCAAAGGACGCTCGTAACCAAGGTAAACATCGGGTAACCGCGGGCTTAGTTACCCGATGTTTATCTTGGTTCCGTGAGCAGGGAACCGGCTGCTAGCAGCTGCAGACGCTTGTAACCAATGTAAATATCGGGTATCCAAGCAAGTTACCCGATGTTTACCTTGGTTACGAGCCTCCACAGCTGTCAGATGTCGGCTCTCAGTCTTTCAAGTTCAGTTCCCCTCACTCCCGATCACATGACTCCAATGCCCGCCCATAAACTTAAAGTGACAGGATCCTGCAAAATAACACATGCGTTTGCATGCATGTTTTTGCTGGAAAAGCAGGATCCGCTTTTGCAGCAAAAAACCGTTCATGACGCATGTTAAAAAAATGTAGTGTGAATTTAAAGCAGTCTAATCAGTTTCTCCTCCCTTGTCATCCTGATGCAATACAATATGGCAATCATACATGGATAAACTTCATCACAGACAAGATTGCAAAGAAAACGCTGCATAATCCTAATAGAGCAATATGAATACATGCAATGCAGTGCTTAAAAGCAATCATGCAGCAATTGTGCATTGTGTGTTCATAACCACTGGGTGTTTTTTCAATTTTAATACATATCAATAAATGTATTATTTTTAATTGAATTTGAGTTTTTTTCGTTTTTGCATATTTTGAACTCAATTCGGTCATACTACTTACATTTTCTGTAGTCCCAAGTATACTTCCATTTAATGTATGCACAGATATAGGATTACTCCGTCCTAGGTGCATTAGTTTACATTTAGGAACATTAAATCTCATTTGCCAAGTATCTGCCCATTCTGACATCTTATCCAGATCTTTTTGTAATATTGCACTATCAAGGTCAGTTTTTAATATCCTACATAGTTTGGTGTCATCAGCAAAAACTGACACTTTACTATCAATCCCATCCACAAGGTCATTAATAAAGATATTAAAAGGAATCGGTCCTAGCACAGATCCCTGCGGCACCCCACTGCTGAATACAGCCCATTTAGAGAATTTACCATTTATGACTACTCTTCGTTTCCTATTTTTTAGCCAATTCCTTATCCAGTGGCATATAGTTTCCCCCAGTCCTTGCTTTTGTAGATTTAGTATGAGGCTATTATGTGGTACAGTATCAAATACCTTTGCAAGGTCCAAATAAATCACATCAGCTGCATTACTAATATTCAGATTTGCACTTATCTCCTCATAGAACCCCAACAGATTGGTTAGACACGACTTATCTTTCATGAATCCATGCTGTCTGTCAATTATTATATTATTTTCTGCAATATATTTCTGCATGTCATCCCTTAAAATGCCCTCAAAAACATTGCACTGTACTGATGTCAGGCTTACTGGATGGTAGTTGCCTGGATCCACCCTCTTACCTTTCTTAAATATCGGTACCACATCAGCAATCCATGCCATATTATGATCGCTGGTGCCCAAGTGCTCCCAGACCTGTAGATCTGAAATTGTATCTGGTCTATTTGACAGGACCAGATCTAGCAAATTATCTTCCCTGGTCGGTTCATCTACCATCTGAGAGAGGAAATTATCTTGAATTGTAGATAAGAACTTACACCTTTTAGCACAACGAGAAGATTCTATGTCCCACTGAATGTCTGGATAGTTGAAATCCCCCATAATAAGGACTCGATTATTATTATTAGCTGCTTTTTGAATTTGTTGCAGCATTTCACCCTCTACCTGTTCACGTATATTAGGAGGCTTAAAGCAAACTCCAATTAGCAGCTTTCCATTATTGCCCTCCCCTTGTACATTTACCCATACTGACTCTACATTGTTGCAGCTCTACCAATGTTGTCATTGAGCACAGGTCCTAAATTAGTTTTAATAAATATACACACCCCTCCACCTTTTTTGTCTTTCCTGTCCTTTCTGAATGTGGTGCCACCCTTTACGTTTGTCACCCAGTCATGAATCTCATCCAGCCGGGTTTCTGTAATGCCCACCACATCATAATCCATGGTTGACATAAGAGTCTCCAATTCATTAATTTTGTTTGCAAGACTTCTTGCATTTGCCAGTAGACATTTAATACTATTAACACATTCTTTACTCCTTGCCTCCCTACTTTCCTTGCATGTCCCAGCCCCCCTAAACTTTCATTGACCCCTACTGTCTCACTGTCTCTTTGTGCTCTATCTTTGCCCTTATTTGCTCCAATACCCTCCCTCCCCCAGATCCTAGTTTAAAGCTCCAGTATCTGTCTGACCATTTTCTCCCCCAGCACAGCTGTACTCCCCATTGAGGTGCAGCCCGTCCCTACCGTAGAGCCTGTAATCGACTGAGAAGTAGGCCCAGTTCTCCATAAACGTAAACCCTTCCTTTCTGAACCAATTTCTAAGCCACATCTTTATCTCCTTAAGCTCCAGCTGTCTTTCTAGTAACGCTCGTGGCACCAGTAGTATTTATGAAAACGCCACCTTGGAGATCCTGGACTTTAACTTCTCTCCTAGATTCCTGTAATCATTTTCAAGGACCTTCCACCTGCCTCTAACTTTGTCATTAGTAACAATGTGCACCATGACCGCTGGGTTTTCCCCATCCCATTCCAGCAGTCTGTCTATCCGATCTGCAATATGCCAAACCCGAGCATCCAGCATAAACAAAAAACATATTCTGGAAAGAGCAATGGAGTGTCTACCCCAACCTTCCAATAATTTCTCAGAAATCATGACCCAGAAAAGATACTAATTACAAACTACCAACAAAACTGATTCTATGAGACAAACATGTTTTCTGAATCTTTTATCACCAGATTTAAACATTTGGGTGAGATACCACAGTATAAATAAATATTTACAGTAAATATATCTTGTTACAATTTTAGCAAGTGTACAGAAAACAAGAAAAATCTTTTTTGTATCAAGATTTAGACAGGTATAAAAAAAACAGAAGCACACATCAACTAAAATAAAGGAATCTCATGGTACGATTGTTGAAATTGCTGCCGCAAAATTAAGACACGGGGACGTGAAGTATAAGAACACATTTGAGCTTTTACCAGGAGGCCCAATGTATCTGCAAAAGGTCACTGAGAATCCTGTCAATCACATAAAAACTGTGTTTGCTCATGGCAGTATAATCAAATAATGAATATAACTTTGCAAACTGAAAGAGTGCTACATACAGATGAGTTGTAGAAAAATGTAGGTCTAGTTTTTCCAGCTATTTTCAGAAAGGCCCTTGATATGATAGAAAATGACATGACATTGATTTCTAACTGTGAAAGCATAACTGTAACTTGTTTAATTCATATATTTTATGTAGTAGAAGTACCATTATGTGCGAGGCAGGAGCCTAAAGGCACAATGCTTGGTTCATAGGCCATCTCCTTATAGATTTTACATGAAGCTGCAAATATATGGTTTTCAGTTCACAGTAGTATTGACTTCATTCCCCAAGTTGTTCTTAAGTTTCATCCCAAAGATAATGTGTTTAATAATGTCAGTATCACCAACCTCTCTTTCTAGTATGTCAAGAAGTTTACATTCATAGCACAGTGATCACAGCAGTGCCTCTACATCTTTACCATTTAGTCAAAGCAGGGCATGCAACTACTTTTTCCATAGACCTTAGCTTTTTCCATACCTACCGTTCCAAGAATTAGCAACAGTGCTTTTTCCCAAATTTGAAGACATTAATAAGAAGGGAAGATAGCTGAGCAATGCCCCACATTTTACTATAAGAAATAACAGTAACTGTTAGTAAATTTCCCAATCATCAAATAGGGCTTTAAGGTCTTCTTCTATCCAGTAGGCTCTGTAACTTCATTTTCAATTTCCCTTTGTACAAGTGACCAAGATTCCCCTGCTTCCAATATATTCTAATTTTAGAAATAGTTAGTGTGCACACAACTAGAGATGAGCGAACCGGTCGCGGTTCGGCTCGAGTTCGGTTCGCCGAACGGAGGTCTCATCCGAGTTCGGTTCGGCGAACCACTCGAACCGCATAGGAAAGGTGTCCAAAAGGTGACAAACAACTCACAACACAACACAAACACATGGGAAAGTGACAAGGACATATACTCATGTGAAAACAAAAGAGCTGGACAAGGAAAAAGAGGAGGAGACACAGATATATGAGTATATGCAAGGAAACATCAATGCCATTACTGTGCAACTTGAGCCCTGCTCATTTTAGGCTTCCAATCTGGATAAATTGCCTGAGCTCACCACGTACGCCTTGGGGATCTTGTCGTGTCCTGCAGCCAGCGTTCTCTCGGAACCTGTCTTCAGTGCTGCTGGGGGTCTGCTGGCAGATAAGCACACGCGTCTGTCCACTGACAATGTAGACATGGCTCTCCGAGGACTTTTTTTCCCTGGGTCATCCAGGGGAGGCGAAAGGCACACGTATGTTTGAGAGTGCTTCATGCAAAGCATCTTTTTCATTTTGAAAAGGGGGATCAACTAATGCCAGTCAAGTGGGGTGTGTGAGGCCCAAATAGTGGAAACGAGGGAGACTGTGGTTGGAGTCCCCTCGCTGTGTTTCTAAAAGAACCAAGATGAACAAGTCATGGCTCTCAGAGGACTTTTCTTCCCCTGGGTCAGCCAGGGGAGGCGAAAGGCACGCGTATTTTTGAGAGTGCTTCATGCAAAGCATCTTTTTCATTTTGAAAAGGGGGATCAACTGATGACAGTCAAGTGGGGTGTGTGTGGCCCAAATAGTGGAAACGAGGGAGACTGTGGTTGGAGTCCCCTCGCTGTGTTTCTAAAAGAACCAAAATGAACAAGTCATGGCTCTTCGAGGACTTTTGTTCCCCTGGGTCATACAGGGGAGGCGAAAGGCACACGTATTTTTGAGAGTGCTTCATGCAAAGCATCTTTTTCATTTTCAAAAGGGGGATCAACTAATGCCAGTCAAGTGGGGTTTGTGTGGCCCAATTAGTGGAAACGAGGGAGACTGTGGTTGGAGTCCCCTCGCTGTGTTTCTAAAAGAACCAAAATGAACAAGTCATGGCTCTCAGAGGACTTTTCTTCCCTTGGGTCATACAGGGGAGGCGAAAGGCACGCGTATTTTTGAGAGTGCTTCATGCAAAGCATCTTTTTCATTTTCAAAAGGGGGATCAACTGATGACAGTCAAGTGGAGTGTGTGGCCCAATTAGTGGCAACAAGGGAGACTGTGGTTGGAGTCCCCTCGCTGTTTTTAACATGATGATTTTCGAAGTGCATGACATGCCTAAGAGGTTTAGTTTCAGCATCTCAAACTTGTTGGCTACAGAAAGGCTGGCTTTACACCCTTTTGTCACCGAGGATTTTCGAGACCTTATGCTCATTGCAGTACCCCAAGAGCCGATGGCCATTCACCACTCCTTCTCCAAGAAAGGGGTGCCCGCGCTAACACAGCAGGTCGCACACAACATCACCGCTTCCTTGAGAAACTCTGTGTGTGACAGGGTGCATTTCACCACAGATACTTGGAACAGTAAGCATGGACCGAGGCGTTACATGTCGCTGACTGGGCACTGGGTAACTATGGTGATAGATGGAGAAGTGTCTGCTGTACAAGTTTTTCCGTCCCCACGAGTTGTGTGTTTCAATCCTTCCTCTGTATGTACAAGTTCCCCCACTGCTTCTGCCTCATCAACCTCGTGTTGTTCCTGCACCTCAGCCCAAACCCTGTGTGGTCAGGCCACCCTTCCTTATAACTGCGCCCAAGGAATCCCACACACCACCTTACTATGCTGGCAGCAGAGCTCAAGGCCATCAGGCAGTCAAATGTTTACTTTGAAATGTAGGGGAAATGTGAGACACCGCTGAGGAGTTGTGGACAGTTAGCTCTGTAGAGTGAGACCGAGTTTCATCAATGGTTGTCTCCACTCAACCAGCAGCCAGGGAATGCCGGGTGCGACAATGATGCTAAACAGTCTGCGGCCCTTCTTCAGGGCATTGTGACACACGTGCCTTGTATGGCTCACGTGTTGAATCCGAATCTCCAGCAATTTTTAAAACACTATCCCGGCCTACATGTCCTTCTGTCGAGGGCACGATGTAACGCCTGCCTGTATCAACACACTCAGACGGGCTATAAAGGATAGGTTAGAGGGAACCCACTCACCAAGCTGGACCCCCAGAACCCTGAAACCCTTTAATCCCTATACAGTGATGTTGAATGACACAGGGCCCAAGTTGATCAATACCTGTGGAAAGCTGCAGTTCCAGAGAATAGTAGTCATGCAGGGTCAAAACATTAATTGAGGAAGGAAGAGGAACAGAATGGGAGGGACAGGACTTAATCAGAAAACAAGCAGAGGTGAAATGCAAATTGGCCAACGAGGTACCTAAACAGCAAGCAGGAAAAGTAGTCAGGTAACAAGCACACAAACTCATAAAACTAAACTGGGGGTAACAGTAACCAGAGGTTCATAGCTATGTCTGGCAGTGGTCTTCAGACAGGAGGGGCCTAAAAAAGGGTGTTGTGTCTTCCCATTGGTTGTAGCTGAATGATGGTACTTCATCTGTGAGATACCCACCACCTGCATTCAGCCATTGGTTTTGCATATGTCAAGGTAACGCATCCCAGTGGGTGAGCATAACCTCCTCTCCCATCATCAGCACTATGCACGAAAGGAACACGTTGTCACCTTGCGACAGGAGTACAAATTGACGTAGCGGACTACGTTGGTGACTTAACAGCCGTGTGCGGCAATGATGCAAACATGTCTGCGGGCCTTCGTCAGGGCAATGTGACACACGTGACTTGTATGGCTCATGTGTTTAATCTGATTCTCCAGCAATTTTTAAAACAACATCCCGGCCTTGTACAGCGGGCACGCTCACTATGTGCTCACGTCCATCGTTTGCACCCAGCAGCTCAACAACTTTCATCGCTCCTGAAGTCTTAAGGTCTGGCAGTTAAACGCCTGAAATGCGATGTTACGACACGCAGGAATTGGAATCTGCACGTGTTGTAGCGTCTGTGGCAGCACCGCCGAGCCCTGCTGAAATACGTTATAATGTATACCCTGGGCTAACTTGATCCAGAGGTGGTGCAGATCACGCTGCTAGAGTGGTGTCAGATCAAGGACCTATGCACCCTTCTACACAGTTTACAAATGTCGACGAAGATGTTTAACATTGGTGATGCCATTCTCAGCGTGGCAATTTTGGTCATCTACATGATGAAGCACACTGTAAGTATTATTCGGAGTCAAGTGTTGGTCCAAGAGGAAGAGAGGAAGTACTGGAGGAGTCATATGCGGAAGTGATAACAAGATCTACAAGGTCCAGATGGTCAGCGGCATCTTGGCGGCAGTCATGGTATGGTGGGGGAGAGGTATTATCAAGGGCGCATAGTATCAGCAAAACAGTTGAGGAAGGTGCAGGAGCCCAGGAAGAAATGGAGGACGAACTGGCGATGGGCATGGAAGACTCAGCAGATTAGTGAGAGCTTGCTCACATTTCGGTTGCACGAGGTTCTGGGGAGAGGGCAGAGGAAGGAGGCACGATTCTCACCTCTCCGCCACCAACACACCAAGGACTTGGTCCTCCTGGATGCTCAAGACACATGAGCGCCGTCTTGCTGCACTACCTACAACATGACCCTCGGATTGTACGAATTCCAAGTCATGCTGACTACTGGGTTGCCACACTGTTAGATCCCCGGTACAACACAAAATCTTGCGAAATAACTCCTGCCATAGAAAGGGACGCATGTATGCAGGAGTATCAGCAGAAGGTGTTACGCAATCTTACATCTGCTTTTCCACTAAACACCAGTGGTGCACAGAGTGAATCTCAACACTTTTTCATCGATAGGAGGAAATGGTCTTACTTGTCCACATCTGAGGGACCGAGGGCTGGCTGTTGTGCTGAGACGGCGTTGAGTACGGTGTCTCTGAAGAGTTGCATTTTTAGTGATATACAAACTGAGTAGAAAAAGGACAGATGCTGGTGGAAAGGGTAAAAAAGTTTGTGTCCGATGGTTTGGTGGTTAAGCAACAGTTATATTTGCTGAAGAAACAACATCTGTTATGGTGGGACTGGCAGATTTGGATAAGGTGGTATATACTATGTTACCGCTATATAAAAAATATTAAGAAGAAAAGAAAGAGAAAGGTAGATATCCCAATCGCCATACGGTGTCCACCGTGCTCACAGATGGAAAAGGAGAAGTTGGCAACTGGAAGGTTAGGTGGAGGATACAGAGCAGGTTGACTCTGAAACAAATAGTGGCCTGAACCGAGTTAGACGCCACTCGGATCTGGAGACTTGGAGCCCTGTTAGCGGGACAGGGTCCACACGACCACCCAGCCCCGGAACTCCCTGTTAACAACACAGGGGCCATTGGTTACGCTATCCGTGTGCGTTGGGGATACACCTGTGGACAGCAGGCGCATCAGCAGCAGCAGGTCTGTTTATGCCACTGGGCTGCACTAGCAGGACTGGTAGGACAGGAGCTGTTCTTAAACGTTCTGCGTTACCAACTGTGGTGGCGGCCTGCATCGATGACCTATCCCTGCCTACCTCTGGCCTAAAGCCGCAATGGGTTCAACACATGGAGGTGTGCTCTTTCGGAGCATAATAGAAGACTGGGCACCTTCTTGTTGGCTCCAGCCCCTTTTATAACCTGGGTCCGCCCCAAACCAGGGTGGACCACAATGCACCTCCTGGAGACAAAAGCAGAGTGACACGTCATGACTGGCATAACTAGCGTCCTATTTTGAACCGCCACTTGAATAATGACCTCATGGCTGCCACAACCAAAACACCTCAACAGTCATCGTCTGACCAACAACAATGAGGTGACAAGCCATAGGGGCGGCCCTCTGCAAGCCTGTTGGGAGTGGCCTGGCCAAATTGTCAGGACACCTGATGCCCTGTGGTCTATATGGGCCCCCCACATCAGGGGCAGGGTCAAAGAGTTCATTACCTGACCTGGCCTCAGATGCAGTAAGTGCCTGAGCATGCTCAGTAGCATGAAATACAGTTTCTGAAAAAAAGACTATCCGCTTCAGCATGCTGTCTAGGCACAACACAGGACTTAGACCCGGCACGGAGTGCAAGTACCTGTGCAAAGAGGCTTTTCTCAGTCAGTGTGAAGCCCCACAGGTGTTGTGTTGGTGCATTACCTTCAGGGACTCCACGTGGAGGAAGAGTCTGGTCACACTTAAGTTGCTTCTTTATATGTATTTTCGTGACGCCACTCTCGGTATTGTGGTCAGTAGGGACCGCCACTGCAGTGTAAGGGGACACCTGGGGCTGATGTTGGGTGCAGTTAGTTTTAGTGGCCTCCCGAGAGTGAGTCAAGAACCAGGGCCCTGTGTAAGTGTGTTGAGCCGCAGGTCGCAGAATGACTCAGGCACAGTCCAAACGAGCATGCGCTGTAGCCCAAAATTAAGACTTTGCCTCTGGAATGACAGTCAGGCAGAGCATGCTCAGTTGGCGAAACACTGGAGTTAGGCTGCGGCTGGGGTAAATCGGCACACAGGAAGGAGCAACTGCGGAAACACTTTGTTCAATTGTGAGGGGAGTCATTTTGGTGCTTGGTAAGGAGTACCGTAACGCCAGTGAGCAGCATCCTGTGCCACAGACCAACATTCTTCCGGTACTGTCTATACTGTTAACCATGATAGGAGCGTAAAGTCTGTATTTATGGCAACTGGACATCACATTACCCGGGTGCCCAGACAGTAATGCGTGCACGCAACACTTTTGTTTTATTATGAAAACACATATCTGTTCTGGGTAGGATGACTATATAGACAATCACACTTGCTGCCTCTGCACTGTCAAATTGGCACGTACAGTTTAAATCATAGAGGGACAGCGACACATGTTTACATTGAATGTTGCTTTTCAATATTTACATGACTGTGTTGCAGAGCTGTGTGGTTTGCATTCACACTGTTATCATCTGCCTTATCTGTGAGGCTTCAGCTAACAAGGGTATTCAGGGTGGGTGATGTGTTTTGTCTATGTTTAGGTAGATAACTGGGAAGCTCTTGTGATGCGCCACTAGTAAGTTGTCTTCACACACACACACACACACACACACACACACACACACACACACACACAGTTACTGCTGCTACGCAGAGGGCTTAGCAAGCAGTAGGCAACTGAATAGATTGTTCTATTATTTCAATTTAATGCATGGTTCTTATTGTTTGTTTTGGGAAAGTGAAAGAATCATTTATGAACCCAACTGCAAACAGTGCTTTTCATGTTGCGTGGTTTTGCTGCATACTGTGGATCCCACCAAATACAAGACTTAAAATGAAGCATAAGTCGCAAAGGGAATTTCACTGTGCTACAATGCGGCCTAGCAGGGCTGTGCAACCACCGCCTGCCCCATCACGTGCATCTGCGTGCTCTTCATCCTCTGTGACTGTGGGGACAGCAGTCACACATGCTTTTTCACACTGAACTTCCACTCCATTACCCGTAAGCGGGAGTGTGATTGGCAGGTCATCACTTGTTTTTTAAGTGCAACCAGATGGTATTGTTGAGCTGTCAGACATCGAGAGAACCACCATTGGATGAAGGAAACATAATATCCATGCCTGCACCTTCGTGAAAGATTGGCTGGACTACCTGCAGTTAATTATTGCGTTCCACAAATGGAAGGAAGTGGAGAATGCACAGATGTTGTACCTTGCTTGGCAGCAAAGGAACAATATCTTAGTATTCCAGACAATTTTAGGATGGCAGAAAAAGTGTCAGCTCTTTGGGCAAATTAAATAGCGTGGCAAAAGTGGGCACGTGGGTACAGTGGCCGTGTTCTGTGTCTATCAGGACAGTAAAGAAAGCCTCACTTTCTATCCCTCCTAATGATGAAATGCAGGAAGGAATTCCCTGAGTTTGCTATAAAAATAGCGTTGCAAAATGTGCATGAGGGTGTAATGCAGAGGTGCTAGAAATAGCTTGGCACCACTGGGGCACAAATGGAGTACAACAGCCACTTTTTGTATGCCACTAACTGGCAGCATTTTTGGCTATTATTATAGCTTATTAAAAACAGAGCAGGAGGGTGTCATGCAGAGGTGCTAGAAATAGCTTGGCACCAGTGGGTAGCTTGGCCCCAGTGGGGCACAAATGGAGTACAAAAGCCACTTTTTGTATGCCACTAACTGGCAGCATTTTTTGCTATTATTATAGCTTATTAAAAACAGAGTAGGAGGGTGTAATGCAGAGGTGCTAGAAATAGCTTGGCATCAGTGAGGCACAAATGGAGTACAACAGCCACTTTTTGTATGCCACTAACTGGCAGCATTTTTTGCTATTATTATAGCTTATTAAAAACAGAGCAGGAGGGTGTCATGCAGAGGTGCTAGAAATAGCTTCGCACCAGTGGGGCACAAATGGAGTACAACAGCCACTTTTTGGATGCCACTAACTGGCAGCATTTTTTGCTATTATTATAGCTTATTAAAAACAGAGCAGGAGGGTGTCATGCAGAGGTGCTAGAAATAGCTTGGCACCATTGGGGCACAAATGGAGTACAACAGCCACTTTTTGTATGCCACTAACTGGCAGAATTTTTTGCTAATATTATAGCTTATTAAAAACAGAGCAGGAGGGTGTAATGCAGAGGTGCTAGAAATAGCTTGCCACCAGTGGGGTACAAATGGAGTACAACAGCCACTTTTTGTATGCCACTAACGGGCAGCATTTTTTGCTATTATTATAGCTTATTAAAAGCAGAGCAGGAGGGTGTCATGCAGAGGTGCTAGAAATAGCTTGGCACCAGTGGGGCACAAATGGAGTACAACAGCCACTTTTTGGATGCCACTAAGTTTACTCAGTGTTTGCTAGTATAATGGCTTAGTAAAAATGAGCTTGAGTGTGCAATGCAGAGGTGTTGCAAATAGATTTGCACTAGTGGGACACTAATGGAAGTCCAACAGCCGCTTTTAGGATGCCACTAAATTTACTCAGTGTTTGCTAGTATAATGGCTTAGTAACAATGAGTTTGAGTGTGCAATGCAGAGGTGCTGCAAATAGCTTTGCACCAGTGGGACACTAATGGAAGTCCAACAGCCACTTTTACGATGCCACTAAGTTTCCTCAGTGTTTGCTAGTATAATGGCTTAGTAACAATGAGCTTGAGTGTGCAAAGGGCAGGAGGGTACAGTGGCAGGGTTGTGGGTCAGTGTACAGGAAAGGAAACCTCACTTTCTATCCCTCCTAATGGGGAAATGCAGCGAGGAAGTCCCTGAGCTTAGCTACACAGACGCTGTTAAAATCTGTTTCCATGGATCTGACTGTCACCTATGGCTCTGAGCCTGCTGTTATTAACCCTTACAAATGCTAATAGAAACTTCTATCCCTATTCTGTATAGCGCTGTGTGTAGAGCGTACACAGCAGTATCGGAGACAGGAGCTACACCAGCGGTGACTGACACCCAGACGCAGAAGAGATAATGGCGTCCGGACGGGCAGATACCCATTTTTATAATGCAGGGACATGTGACATGGACATCCTATCACACATGCCGTTGCTTCTCTGGCTAAAAGTCCACTTAGCTGTGTGTGTCTGGGATTGGCTGACATGCTGGCCCACCCCACTACACACGCGTGCTTAGGGAAGGAAGACAAGGAAAAAAAAAAAAGGCGATCGCCATTATCCCAGCAGCAGTGATCTGAATGCGCTGTTCCCGCACTCTATACGCTGAAATTTCATAATAGTGTGAGTCACAGAGTGACTTACACTATTACAACGGGAAGCCAGCTAGTAATTAGCTTTGCTTTTTGCTGCTAGAACCGTTCTCGAACGTAACTAGAACTATCGAGCTTTAGCAAAAAGCTCGAGTTCTAGTTCGATCTAGAACAGCCCCCAAAATCACTCGAACCGCGAACTGGAGAACCACGAACCGCGGACCGCGCTCAACTCTACACACAACCAATTATGTAAGTGATTGTAGATGGGATGTTGCATCCCCGGTAGTACTTAATTGTAAAGTTCACTGCACTCTTTAAGAATTTCGTGCAATAGTATTTGTTTATTTATATAGACAGGTGATGGACAGTTGAGGGTATAGGAAATAGAGGCATAGGACATTTCGACCTATTTGGTCTTTTTCAAAAAACATTGCTGAAAATAAAAATATATAACAACCATTAATATACACCCTGTGTAAGCATTAGAATTGGTAAATACTGTACATCTACATGTATACATACAGTATATACATATTAACATATAAGAACACATCTATGCGCAAACAAATTATGTGATAAAAAAGTGCAAGCATCCAATCAAGGTAACCCCCAGGGCTATACAGTGGTTAGAGTCAATTGACTATAGAATTTAATATGATGTCAAGAGAGATACGCTGTGAGTATAGGGATTTACTTCTATTGAGTGGTAGCAAGGGCGCTCCTGTGCCTGTGTCCCAGCTGATCTGTGTGTGTGCTGTATGCAGCGAGGAATGGGGTTTAAATAGCCCACCTCCAAGATATATTCTAGTCCAAGCAATTATTTGTTCCCTTTTCTCATTTACTTATCCCCTAGAATCTCCGTGATGCTCCCTCTCTTGGTCAAATGTGTCGCCCCCGTGCCAGCAGCTGGCACTGCTTGGATCCGGACCCGCTGTGTGGCCCGAGGGATCCTCCAGACCTGGGGGTCACGCGGACACGCCGAATGAAAAGGGGACGTAGTTTACGGCCTTGACCGTATTCGGTTCGTGACACCACCCACAGTGTGTGGTGAAGTAGAACACCACCGCTGCTGTTGTGGTATACCCGAGGGAGATGTAATGACAGCCGGATGTTAACCCCTCCGTGGGTAGGGATGGTTGCCCTGGGGCCAGTGTCTCTGTGCAGGGTATGGCGATGGCAGGGGCTTGCACGCCCGAAAGGACCAGGGAATGTTTGGTTACTCACAATTAAATGAATCACACGAGTCTTTTGGGAAACCAAGGTGCTGGTGGCTGGCCGTCGTGGCCGGTTGTACTCTGGTCCTCCACCCGGGCTGATGGTCGCCGTCTTCTCCTCTGCACTAGTTGTGGTTGTGTTTTTAGACTTCCCGGTATGGAACACCGGAGTCCGCTCCCAGCTTTCTGTGTGCCCGAGGAGCCGTGCCCGCTGCCGCTGACCTGTGGGATCTATGGGCCCTGGCGGTTGCCCTATTCCTCTCTGTGGGTGGTTATCTGCTTTTTGGACTTTGGTTGGGACAGGACCTATAATCCTGCCCTCAATTGGTTGATTAGCTAGGCCGTTGGTTCCGGTCCTAGCTTCAGGGTCCGAGTACCCCCTCTGTGCACGGTTTCCGGTTGGGTCTCCGGTGTTGGTACCAGTGGGCTCCAACCCTGCTCCGGTCCTCCTCGGATCTTCTGAGCTGTCTTCCCGTCTCCTGCTGATGGAGACCACCATCTGCCAACTAGCCAAGGTACCAGGGCTCCGACCCTTGTACCGTCCAACTTGAACTTTTCCTCCGCTGGAGCTACACCTAGCTCCAGCGCACACTCCTCTCCACTTTAACTACAGCTTAATCTGCTCTAGACTCGCACTGACTGTTTTCCCGCCCCGGGCTGTCTAGACCCCTAGGTGATCCTTTCCTAACCGCCTGGTCCCACCCACTGGTGTGCCTGTCTTGCCCTGAGGGGGGTGACTAGGGTTTCAGGTCAGCTTTATGTGACCTAAGTGAGGGAAGGTGTTATGCGGGGGCCTAATGTGTGACTACCTGGTTTTGCCATGGTGTCACACAAACATTTTGTGAGAAATTGAAATAAGTCCTTGCTATACATAGCTGACACTATCTATAATGAGAATCTGCCATGATATTTGAGGGTTGAACAAGTCTTCAACAAGGTTTGTAGGAAGAAGCAGTTTTTAAAGCTGTTATCTTATATAACTAATATTCCGACTTAGTGAATGAGGGTTCCCACGATCACGACCTAGATCAATTATCAAGAACAAGGAGTATTCTTTGCTCTTGAGGTGTTAAAATAGTCCCCACTCATGGGCTGGCCAAGAGATCCAGAGCCAGATACCCGTAGGACTAGCAATAAATAACGGGGTGAGACAAAGGTGTTGTCAATTCATGATCCAGAGTCAAAATTCCAGAATGATAGTAAATCAAGACAATGTGGCTAGGCAAATAGATCGTTAGAAGCAAGTTCCAAATTCAAGTAAACAATAGATCAGTCTGAGCACAGGAACAACAGACATGCAGACACCACCAATCTAAAGCTACAACATGCAGTAATTGAAGGCAGAAAGGCATATAAACAGCAAACTAATCACTCTACACAGGAGACACATGGAGGAAACATCGCACACCTAAGCCCTGATTAGATGGCTGTGCTGTCTTTCACCATACTGACAGCTCAGCTTGCACCTTGCCCAACATTGGAAGGCTGAACTGTCACTCACTAAACCCAGACAGGAGGAATCATGATAGGATAATTCAGCATACCCATGTATTGCCTACTTATTTCAGTAGGAAATTAATTTCTCTAGTGATGGTACTGCATGAAAATGAAACATTTGTTGACCAAAACTATACAGATTACAAGTGATTGCTGCTGGACAACTTCGAAAAATGAAATAATACTCAACCTGAGTAAAAGAGATAAAATGAAATCCATCCAGTCTGCATCTAATATCTTCCTGTTCAGGATATAAGGATTCTACATCTAATGATAAGTGCCATTTCTTTCTCAAATATAAACATCTTAAAAGCTCATTTGAATCCTGTACATTGAAAGATAACATTTCCACCAAAGGTTGCAGTGCTTATTCTAGTGTATTACAATGCTTGACTGCTTTGTCTGCTAACCTTTTTTTATGTTCTGTCAGGTGTTGAGGTTCTTTTGATTTGTAAATGTTCTTTGTTAAAGCTCGTTTTCCATTTTTAGGCCTTTTAACTTTTTTTTCTTGACTATTGATTCATTTATCTATGTCAATACAATACTTTTTTCTTAAGACTTAATGAGAAGAAAGATTTAAGAAAGTCTTTCTAAGGTTATAGAGTGAAGTTTGGATATTTTAAATCTTTCAATCCATCAAACCTTCAATGTGTCAGTACAATTTTTAATGTATAGTAAAGACATGGCTGTCATGGTGCTGTAATACTTATTAAATTGATACCTTTGTTGAAGAAATCCTCTTTGTTGTTCCTCTTTAACCCCTTTACAACCAAGGACATACAGTTACATCCCTGGTTACGTCAGGGGAATCCCAGTCGGCTGCTGCGGTAAGCCAGCAGGGATCCACGCACATGTCAGCTTATTTCACCCACACCTGCTTCCCAGTTAAATCGCACTGCCAAAGTGTGGCAGCAAGATTTAAATAAAGAGATCATGGGGTGCCAATGGTTGCTATGGTAGCATCAGGTCATGTAATCAGAAAAACGGCAGCAACGATCAGACTGCTGATTGTTAAAGTCCACTAGGGGGACTAGTAAAATAAAAAAAGTAAAAAAACTAAAAAAAGTTTTAAACGTTCAAATAACCCCCCATTGAAATGTAAACAATAGACAAAAAAAAAAAATATACACACTAGCTGTACTACTCGGCTTCGCCCGGGTTAATAACTGCTGTTAACAAAATAGAATGTTTTAACAAAAATGTATTCTGCACACAAAAACCACAAAACAAATAGATAGAAATGTAATTATTAAATTGTTGCCTATATTAACCAATCAGAGCTCAGATTAATTAACTATAGCAAAATAGAAGCTAAGTTGTGATTGGTTGCTATTGGCAGCCTGATAAATCTCCAGGCAACAGAAAGCCCTCCCCCTTGACAGTATATATTAGCTCACACATACACAAAATAGACAGGTCATGTGACTGACAGCTGCCGTATTTCCTATATGTTAACATTTGTTGTTCTTGTAGTTTGGCTGCTTATTAATCAGATTTTTATTTTTGAAGGATAATACTAGACTTCTGTGTGTTTTATGGCGATTATGTGGCGAGGTTGGTGTATGTGTGGTGAAATGTGTGCTGAGAGTGGTATATGTGTTTAAGTTCATGGTAGTGTGTGGCGCATTTTGTGTGTGTGTTCATATCCCCGAGTGTGGTGAGTATCCCATGTCGGGGCCCCACCTTAGCAACTGTACGGTATATACTCTTTGACGCCATCGCTCTCATTCTTTAAGTCCCCCTCGTTCACATCTGGCAGCTGTCAATTTTCCCCCAACACTTTTTCCCCATTATGTAGATAGGGACAAAATTGATTGGTAAATTGGAACACGCGGGGTTAAAATTTCGCCTCACAACATAGCACCCGGCGCTGCCCAGGATAGTAACTGTCTCTCTGTTTCTTTCCCATTGTCTGTCTGTCTCCCCCTCTGTATATATCCCTCTGTCTCTCTCTCTATCTCTTTGTCTGTCTCTTTCCCTGTCTGTCTCTGACTGTCTCTGTCTATTTCCCTGTCTGTCTATCTATCTCTTTCCCTGTCTGTTTATCTATCTCTGTCACTTTCCCTGTCTGTCTCTTTACCTCTCTTAACCTGTCTGTCTCTTTCCCTGTCTGTCTCTTTCCCTCTCTTTCCCTGTCTGTCTCTTTTCCTGTGTCTGTCTTTTTGTCTGTCTCTTTACCTGTCTGTGTCTGCTTCTTAACCTGTCTCTCTCTTTCCCTCTCTTTCCCTGTCTGTCTCTTTCCCTGTCAGTCTGTCTCTTTGTCTGTGTCTGTCTCTTTGTGTCTGTCTCTTACCCTGTCTATGTCTGTTTCTTAGCCTGTCTGTCTGCCTCTTTCCCTGTCTGTGTCTGTCTCTTTCCCTGGCTGCATTGTGACACGCCAACATTCCATATAAGGGCGTGGATGCGCATTCTTCTGAAGTTCTGGCTGCACTGTGGCTCCCAGCTCCATTCGCATTAATGGAGGCAGTTTTTTTGGTGAATAACTGTAAAGAGCGGGGTTAAAAATTCCCCTCAAAACATAGCCTATGACGCTCTCGGGGTCCAGAAGTGTGAGTGTGCAAAAATTTTGTGGCTGTAGCTGCGACGGTGCAGATGCCAATCCCGGACATACACACACACACACACACACACACACACATACACACATACACACACACACATACACACACACACACACACACATACACACATTCAGCTTTATATATTAGATTTAGTATCGCCGCGCTCAGAAATGCCGATCTATCAAAATATAAAATCAATTAATCTGATTAAACGGCGTAGTGGCCAAACAATTTCCATACACCAAAATTAAGGTTTTATTTTGGTTAGCACAAATTTTGCGCAAAATGCAATAACAAGTGATCAAAATGGCACATCTGTACAAAAATGGTACAGTTAAAAATGTGAGCTCGAGACGCAAAAAATAAGCCATCACTGAGCCCCATATCTTGAAAAATGAGAATGCTATGGGTTGTAGAATATGACGCAAAAAGCATGGTACTTTTTTTGGACAAATTTCTGAATTTTTTTTCACCCCTTAGATAAAAGTAAGCCTATACATGTTTTTTATTTACAAACTCGTACTGACCTGAGTCATCACACCGACTCATTAGTTTTACCATATAGTGAACACACTGCATGAAATACCCCCAAAACAATCATGCAATCACACTTTTTCGCAATTTTTCTACACATGGAATTTTTTTTGCCATTTTCAAGTACACTATATAGTAAAACTCATGGTTTCATTTAAAAATACAACTGATTTTGCAAAAAAACAAGGCCTCATATAGCAAGATTCACAGAAAAATATGGCTCTTGGTATAAGGGGAGCAAAATAAACAAAAATGAAAAACTAAAAATTGCCTGGTCATTAAGGGGTTAATCAGCATTTGAAGTTTTCTGCTAATTAGATTTTGATGCACAGTGCACTGATTGTTCTCCTCCCTGTCTATGATTCCTTGGCCCCTCTATCTGCCTATGATTTGAGGATCACGTGCCTCCTATGTTTGAATTATCAGCAGTAACCTGTCATTCAAAGACCGGAGGCAGGCGGAGGGGCTTGGTAATCACAGAAAGGAAGGAGAAGACCCAGTGTTCAGTGAGGCCCCTTTGCATAAAAATCTAGTTAGCAGAAAACTTCAAGTGCTGATTAAAGAAGGACAAAAAAGCATAATTCTTCACCAAAGATATCAATGTAATTAGTACTCACCTACCATAAGAGCCATGTTTTTCATGTCATGTCATGTCATTATTATTTCATCTTTTAGATCTTTACTGGCCAGCCACGCTGTGGAGTAGTTGGATGCATGTGATGGAGCATTGTCATGCATAAAATCATGTTTTTCTTGAACAATACCGACTTCTTCCTGTACCACTGCTTGAAGAAGTTGTCTTCCAGAAACTGGCAGTAGGTCTGGGAGTTGAGCTTCACTCCATCCTCAACCCAAAAAGGTCCCACAAGTTCATATTTGATGATACCAACCCATACCAGTATCCCACCGTCGGAGTCGGAGTGGAGCTCTCTGCCCTTTACTGATCTAGCATCTGGCCCATCAAGAGTCACTCTCATTTCATCAGCCCATAAAACCTTTGAAAAATCAGTCTTAAGATATTTCTTGGCCCAGTCTTGACGTTTTATCTTATGTTTCTTGTTCAAAGGTGGTCGTTTTTCAGTCTTCCTTACCTTGGCCATGTCCGTGAGTATGGCAGACCTTGTGCTTTTTGATACTCCAGTAACGTTGCCGCTCTGAAATATGGCCAAACTGGTGGCAAATGGCATCTTGGCAGCTTCACGCTTGATTTTCCTCAATTCATGGGCACTTATTTTGCGCCTTTTTTGCCCAACAAGCTTCTTGTGACCCTGTTGGCTATTTGCCATGAAGCGCTTGATTGTTCGGTGATCACGCTTCAAAGGTTGGAAATTTCAAGACTGCTGCATCGCTCTGCAAGACATCTCACAATTTTGGACTTTTCAGAACCTGTCAAATCTCTATTCTGACCCATTTTGCCAAAGGAAAGGAAGTTGCCTAATAATTAAGCACAAATTATATAGGGTATTGATGTCATTACACCACACCCCTCCTCATTACAGAGGTGCACATCGCCTGATTTACTTGGTAGTTGGCTCTCAAGCCTATACAGCTTGGAGTAGGACAACATGTATAAAAAGTATGTGATCAAAATACTCATTTGCCTAATAATTCTGCACTCAGTAAAGACAAATAATACCATCAGTACATAAAAAAAATTACCAGCATTTGCTGTAATGATAAAACCAGCATCCCGATCGTTAACAAAAACCATTTTACTATTGATGATATTAGAACCATATAGTGTCCATATAATGATTTGTGCTGATGGTGCCATTGATAGTAATGATGCAGATGAAGTCAAAGTCAGCTCTTCTGTACATCAATTTCAACCGTTTATGCCAATTGGAGGTGGTCACCAAGATGTAGTAGACTACGTCTTGCTGCCCACCTCAGCTAGGCGTTGAGGGCAGAAAATTATGTACAAAAGAGCAGGCTGTGACTTCTTCTACTTCATTACTATCAATGTCAGTGCATATGGCCACATTCTGTTTAGCGGGAGTTCGGACCTAAGCCATGATGGAACCACAGAACATAAGATAAAATTTGATGTGAACATTGCCTTTATGACGCACTTTGTTTTTCCGTTCATTGCTAGTTCCAGAATATCAGCTTGCTGTTGGTGAATGCTAAAGGATGATGCCATGCAATCATGTTTGCTTCTGCCATAGGAAACACTACTTTCCCTCATCATAGGGCACTACTCTTGCCTAATTATAGGCATGTTGTTAATATCAAAATTTTTTTTTCTAATGTTACTTATGTTATTGTCTCCAACAAAACTGTTTCCCTAGTAATTCTGTTTTATTAAGCAGCAATTTAATTAATTATCCTATCATATTATTCATCAGGCTTGTCTTATTAGTTGTCATAAGATTATGAAAAGGTTACAGTACAAAGACTAATGAAATTTGCTTCATACTGTTAATTTATGCAAAAACATGATGAAACTCTATTTTTTAAATATAACATTATTATTACATAAGGGTTACAGAACATTTCTTCTTGTAATGCTCAAAGGTCAAAAAATCTGTTCGTTTAGCATATACTTGGAATACTCCCAAACTAAATGTTAAGGTGAAATGATCCAATTATTCAGATTTTTTTCTTGTTTGTACAGAGATGTCCAAAGATATTGTAATTGCAGCATTCAGCCTTTAGTGCCAACGTGATGTAATAGAAAAAACTCCACTTATTAGTTGGTGCTCAAGTAGGGTCCCATCCCATATAATAACAATAGAGAAAAACTTGGTATGACGACTTAACGTCAATTTGGCCACTTGAGCAGGGGTGAATTGTTCTTAATTATGCCAGATGAATTGTTACTTTGTTCAGTAAATCAAAAGAAAATTAGCCAAGGTATCATGTTAGACTGTTCGGAGCCCCCTTTTCTCTGCTAATTTGTGGAATGCCTACCGACTGTGGATTGCCTCAGCCCCCTTAGACTACATAATTCAGAGAACAATTATGCACTATGGTTGAACTAGCAACCATCTTCCACCAATCCTGTAAGACACAATAACCTGAAATGGGAACTGAGTGATATAAAAATGGCCTTGCTCCTGTCACCATTGTTATTTTACAGGACTGCAGCCTAAAGTTCATGGATCCAGCTGGAAGATTACAGAACTGTCCAACACTGAGCCCACAAATTTGCTTGAAGAACTAAGGTTGTGACTGTCCAATCACCTGGCCACATACCTTTCTGTGCTTGCTTACCTTCCTAAGCTATCTCCTCTCAGTGGGTGCCCACCAAAAGTAAAGTGCTGCTGGCTGGGAAAGTTGGCCCTGGATGCACCAAACTCATAAAGATTCTATCCCTGGCAGGCCATCGGAAGGGTGGAGCTCTGTCACTTGTACCATTTCGTGCCCTTTCTGGAAATCTACTATATACTATTGACTGTTGGGACCAAATAAAGTCTTACTGGAGTGTTGCCTGTGTAGTATTCTGCCTATGAGGAAGGAGTACGGGTGTTCAGTGGGATGAGCCCTTGTCCGTGTGGTCATTCTAAAGACAGTCAGGCCAGTGGACCATAGAATATTCTCAAGGCGCATGTGTTCATTTATTTCACCTCTATCTAAAAGCAATCTATATTTCTGATGAAGGTCACAGATCTGACTGAAACATTATGCATTGAGTTGTAGATTTCACCTGTAAATAAAACACGTTAATTTGCAGCTTTCTATGAGTGCCAACTTTGGAGACAAGAGGGTCAGTGGGTGCTCTGGTACTCTGGCTGTTTTTAGAAAGACCACATGGACTAGGGCTCATCCCACTGAACGCCCATGAAGTTGTCCATTGAACTGTGAATAGCACCTGTAAATAAACCATGTTAATGTGCAACTTTCTACAAATGCCAAGTTCTTCTATATTATGACAGCTACAGGGTACTATGCTCTTGCAGCATTTCTGCCATTCACACCATAACTAATGGATATAACCACACTTGATCTTTTAGTTATTGCAACAAATCCAACAACGCTTATGCCAATACAGTATATACCAAAGCACTTCTAATGTAAGGTGATTACAGACAGCACTGACTTTCTTGTATCATGGAGCCAGTTTATAAGAATTTACAGTATATGAAATAAAGACATTCTGTGTTCCTCGTATGTGTGTCCCCTAAGCATAATTTTGGTTTTACTACACCTTGTTATATCTTGGTGTACATTAAATGTACATTTTATGAGCTGTTAATTGTTACTTTTTCATTTTTATGTTGTATCTTGTTGATTTTAGGCATTCAACGTGTATACCTTGAAGGAACTTGATAATGTGCTGATGAAATCATTAAAAGATAAGATTTCGTCTTGTGAATACAACCTTCATGAACTTACCCAGCGCAGAACTAGTAAGCATTATATTTATGCCTTTTCTAATTTAATTAAATTGACTTGATACTGAAAGGGATTATCCAGGACTATTTTGTTTTTTTTTCCTATGGACCTAAGAACCTACAGGCAGGTAGTTGTAAACTAACTGCCTATTTTGGCCAGCATCGATCTTTGCCGGCTCAGATTGGTCACATTGCTACTGCCTGTGATTGAATAGCTGCTTCTCTTCTGCTCTGCTCTGTTAGAGGGGCATTGTCAATTGCTGTGAACTGGCTGTCAATCAGCATCATGTCGGCAGTCGACCCTCTCGACAAAACAGCCTGGAAGAGAAAGAGTTGCCCCTTTGATGAGAGGTCTAATAAAGCAGGGAAACAGCCAGCAGGAGTGGTCCATGATTTCTTTGAGCTGTCGCTAGGCAGAAAAGATAGGCAGTTAAGCCTTAAATAAAAAGTGTGTAAAAAATATACTGTTACAAGGCCTTGTCTTTATGCGTGCGCTGGGTGAATAGGGCCCCATAAATACATTTGGAATTTTCATTTTTTTTTTTATCTCCCCTTCTTCAAGAGTCATAACTTTTTTTAATTTCCCTTCATACGGCTTTGTGAGGGCACGGTTTTTGCAAAATAAGTTCTAGTTTTGAATCACACCATTCATATTAAATGTTTAAAAGAACTGCGAGTTCTCAGTGTATGATACCTGCTAATGTCTTACTGAAAAGATGGTAATAATATCAAGCTTTCGAGACTACTCATGTCTCTCCATCAGGCTCAGTATAACACAAAATCTGAAGAGTCACATATTTATACACAACAGGATACAGAATTGAGCAGCAAATAAGACAAGTTATGTGAAGCAGAACTATCAGTATGGGAAGGGGAAAAACTGTTGTGGCAGTAAATATTGCAGCAGTTCATAGATAAGGAATGTGAAAGTTTTATTGACCTCTGATTGAGGTCTGGTCTAGAGTTGTGATGCCCCAGATGGTCTGAGGAGCACAGCATCATGGACAGCAAAATGCTGGTATTGAAAGTAAACTTCAAGTTCCAGAGAGACAGGAGACTTTGGGAATACAAACTTATGATGACCTTTGACACATTCAGAGGAGGAATGAATGTGTCACATGGATTTATGCCTTTTTACATCAATTAAGAAATGTGCTCCTCAGACCATCTGGGGGATCTGTATACACTAGCATAGATTGAAATTGTCCATTGTGGTAATCAAATCTTACTAGTCTTACTAGTCTGAGGGGTGCTTCACACATAGCGAGATCGCTACCGAAATCGCTGCTACGGCACGGTTTTGGTGACGCAATAGTGACCTCATTAACGATCTTGCTGTGTGTGACACTGAGCAGCGATCTGGCCCCTGCTGCGAGATCGCTGCTCGTTACACACAGCCCTGGTTCGTTTTCTTCAAAGGCGCTCTCCCGCTGTGACACACAGATCACTGTGTGTGACAGCGAGAGAGCGACGAAATGAAGCGAGCAGGGAGCAGGAGCCGGCATCTGGCAGCTGTGGTAAGCTGTAACCAGGGTAAACATCGGGTAACCAAGGTGGTTACCCGATATTTACCTTAGTTACCAGCCTCCTCAGCTCTCACGCTGCCTGTGCTGCCGGCTCCGGCTCTCTGCACATGTAGCTGCAGTACACATTGGGTTAATTAAACCGATGTGTACTGTAGCTAGGAGAGCAGGGAGCCAGCGCTAAGCAGTGTGCGCGGCTCCCTGCTCTCTGCACATGTAGCTGCAGTACACATCGGGTTAATTAACCCGATGTGTACTGTAGCTAGGAGAGCAAGGAGCAAGCGCTAAGCAGTGTGCGCGGCTCCCTGCTCTCGCGGTTATGATCGCTGCTTCGGCTGCTGTGTTTGACAGCTAAGCAGCGATCATAACAGCGACTTACAAGGTCGCTCTTACGTCACAGAAAATGGTGACGTAACAGCGACCTCGTTGTCGCTGTCGCTTAGTGTGAACCAGCCCTTACTAGTCTGGATTTTAATTTGCCCTTGACAATAATTCAGTTTGCTGCCCTGTGTCTGTTTTTTTTCCTTTGTACTCAATAGCGCACAGCATCCACAACCAATTTTTGTAAGTAAATATATTTGTAAACATCCTATTGACATGAATTTCTCATCAAATGTTGGTAACAGCCCTTCTAATCCACACAGGCAACTTAACTTAAAATATTTGTAGTAATAAGAAATTACACTGGAAAAAAGTACTGAACACATGAAGAAAGAGATGCAAAAAGCCATGCAGAGTCATGACACCAGATGAAATCTATCACTAATTAGAAAGCAATCCTGACACTTAGTGAAAAATAATATCAGCTGGTTTATTAGATTGCCCATAAAAAGGTATTTCATAGCCAAGTTGCCACACAAGAAACATCTCATGATGGGTAAAACTGGTGAGTTGTCTCAAGATCTTTGCAACCTTATTATTGTAAAACATACACATGGCATTAGTTACAGAAAAATTTCTAAACTACTGAAGATTGCAGTGAGCACTGTTGGGGGCCATAATCCAGAAGTGGAAAGAACATCAATTCACCATAAATTGGTTACAACCAGGTGCTCCCTGCAAGATTTCAGACAGAGGAGTGAAAAAAACTTATCAGAAGAGTTATTTCAGAGCTACGAACCACCTGTGGAGCTGTACACAAAGACATGGAGTCACCAGGTACAATTGTTTCATAGAAAACAAGTATTGCATTCAACCTCCATGGCCTGCATGCACTCACCACTCACCACACAAGACTCCATTGCTGAACAAACAGCACATTCAAGAATGTTTAAAATTTGCTCTACAACATGTATACAAGCCTGTAAATACTAAGAGAATATAATCTGGTCAGATCAGCCCCAAATTAATTTTTTTGAATGCCATAAAATACACCATGTTTGGAGGCCAAAAGGCACTGCATAGCACTCAAAAAAACATACCAACAGTAAAGTTTGGAGGTGGAAACATCATGACATGGGGCTGTTTTTCCAGCACATGGCACTGGTATGGTAAACTTCATATAATTGAAGGAAGGATTAATTGAACAAATGTACCAAGACATTCTTAATAAACATCTACAGCCATATACCAGGATGATTAAGATGAAATGAGGGGGAACATTTAAGCAAAACAATAATCCAAAACACACAGCCAAGCAAAGTCTCAATTGAGTGGTTTCGTAGAATGAAATTAAAGCTATTAGAATGGCCCAGCCAATCCCTTGATGTGAATCCAATAGACATTTTATTGAAGGAACTAGAGCCCAAAGTTCATAGAAGGAGCCCAAGGAACTTTTAAGATTTGAAGACTTTGTATGGAAGATCACACCTGAGCAATGCATGCTAGTTTCTCCTTAATTTAATGGCTTTACCTGTGTGGATTGGATTAGTTGTTACCAACATATGAGAAATTCATGTCAATTGCAACTTTATAAATATATTTACTTAAAAAATGGTGAGGTGTTCAATACTAATTACACCTTCTGTATTGGTAAAGTTGGGACAACCATGACATAAATACCCATTGTTTTGATTACTGGGAAAAAGTTACCATACAGAAATATTACACTATTTTATGTAATGGTGTCATATTTTTATTCAGTTAACAAAATTATTGTATGATTTCTATCATTGTCATTGAAAGGTCTTGTCCATTACTTTTTTTCACAGTTTTTCAATGAGTGAAGGTTGGTGGAAGTTGAATAAAAATATATCTACCGGAATGACCTCTTTGTACTCTCATTGTACTCTGTTCTGATACTTCTGATTGTCTGCTGCCTTGATATTGTGTGTCCACACAGTAATCTTTCATGTTTAGATAGAATTTCAAGGCTGCATCCAATCTGCAGTCATAGCATGGAATCACACCTTAGTTTTAATTTTGCAAGAGCGGATTACAACATGAAAGCTTCTCTATGATTGTTATTTATGGTGAGCAAAGGCAAGAGTCCTTCTTTACTGTGTCATACATTTTCACTCATATCTTAAGCTACATTGGTAGACAAAAAAACTAACAAGGAAGTCACAGTCGGGAGGAAAGGAGCATTAAGATAGCAGCAAAAAGCAATTTTCATGACAAAATTCATGACAGGTTGTGTCATTCCTTCTGTCAGAAATCTTATTCCAGCCCATAGAGTAAAAATTGTGGTAGGGTGCATGGAGGTGCATGCCACTTGTCAGGTGCTTTTGATTTATTAAGATGTGGACAACTCCAACATGCTCTTATCTTGCCCTTAATGTTCAAAAACATATATGGGATCTTTTGTTATGATTTTATGTCCTTACTGCTTTATTTAGCCATCATGTGCCACTCACAGCTATGTGTGGAGCTAAGCTCTGCCCACTGCTCTAAGCCTGAGGATACAGGCCATTATCACTGTGCTTGACAGGACAACTTGCCTGACTTAAACCCCATGAAGAATCTATGGGGTATTGTCAAGAGGGAGATGAGAGACATCAGACCCAACAATGCAGATGAGCTGAAGGCTGCTATCAAAGCATCCTGGGCTTCCATAACACCTCAGCAGTGCCACCGGCTGATCGCCTCCATACCACGCCGCATTGATGCAGTAATTCATGCAAGGAGCCCCAACCAAGTATTGAGTGCATTTACTGTACATACTTTTTAGTAGGCCAACATTTCTGAGTTTAAAATCATTTTTTCAGTAGGTCTTATATAATATTCTAATTTTCTTTACTTGTATTTGGTATTTCCTGATCTATAAAAGTCTGATCTATCAAAATCGAAAATTACTTTACCCGATTAGTAAATGTCATAATAAGAAAACAAATAGAAATTACATAATTGTGGGATTTTTGTTGCTCAAACACAACAAAAAATGCATTAAGTGAATTATCAAAATATCTATCTTCTCAAAAATGATATCACTAAAAAAGGCAGTTCAAAACTCAAATATCAAGGCCTTATATAGCTTCATTGACCAAAAAATTAAAATAGTATGGGACTCGGAGCATGATGAAACAAGTAAAATATTATCACAAATATTATTGTAAATTTAATAAGAAAATCAGTAATATATATATATATATATTTACTCAGAAAAAAGTGTTCAGTCAGAAATTTTAGGAGAGCGGCAATGTAGGGTGGGCCCGCTTGGTTTCTTTGGAGGCCGAGAGAGCACATCCTCCCTGGAGAAGGATGTGCGCTTACTCCTTAGTTTAGACAGTCCTGGGACGGTCTCTACTGATCTAATGGAAAAAAATCCTGACCGCACTTTACCTACCCCTTTTAAAGAAGGTCTGAAATCCAGGTTCTTTCCTCCTATAACTCCAGGCAATAGTGTGGATTTATTCCAGGAACTGGTGATTAGAGATCTGGAAGCTCTTAGATTATCTGCGGGTGGTATATACCTAACTCAAAAAGAACTTAAAGCCCTTTGGCTATGTGTCCACAGTAGAATGTACCTGCGGACTTTTCTGCCTGAAAATCCGCGACTTTCGCGGCAAATCCGCACCCGCGGATTTGCAGCGGATTTACCGCGGATTTACCGCGGATTTGCCGCGGATTTTGATGCGGATTTTTTTTTTTTTTCTCATTCTATACCCAAATCCACACCAAAATCCGCAACAAACAATTGACATGCTGCAGATTTTTCCGCATCAAAATCCGCGGCAAATCCGCAGCGGAAAAATCCGCAGCATGGACACAGCATTTCCAAAATGCCATTGAAATGGCTTGGAAGTGCCGCTGCTGCAGATTTTCGGCAAATCCGCGGTAAATCCGCGGCAAATCCGTGGCAAAATCCGCGGTAAATCCGCAGCGTGGGCACATAGCCTTAAACTCCTGCAGAACAACCAGGACATAATAATTAGAAGGGCTGATAAGGGGGGGCTATAGTCCTTTTGACAAAAAAAGCTTATCAAATGGAGTCTGAAAGACAATTAAATAATGCCAATGTGTATAAAAAATTACCTAGCGATCCAACTTGGATATATGTAAAACAACTGAGAAGCTTCTCATTTAATTGGGTGAATTATAACATCTTAACAAAGGGTACTGCAGAAAAACTATTATCTGTTTACCCAAAAAAGCACATTGGTATTATTTACCTAAACTACATAAGGACTTATCCTCCCCCCCCCCGGTTGCCCAATAATTTCGGTCATAAGATCTATAACTGAACCCCTTTCACAATATCTTGAATGGCTTCCGAAGCCTTTATCTAAAATTATTCCCTCCTTTATAAAAGACACGGGTGATTTCATGGAAATGCTGGATGATTTTGAGTGGCAGGACGGGTTCCAGTTGGCATCCCTGGACATTGAGAGTCTGTACACCCGGATCCCTCAGGACCTGGGTGTGCAGACTATCAAAAAAGTCCTGACCAACTTTGGGCAAGATCTTCCTCTCATTACCTTTGTGGCAGAAGCGTTTGATTTTGTGCTTAGTCACAATGCTTTTACATTTGGAGAGCAATAGTATTTGCAATGTGGGGGTACTGCAATGGGTACCCCCGCAGCTTGCATTTTTGCAAACCTATATTTAGCGGCTTTGGAGGATGAATTGATATATGGATCCGGTAACCCATTTCTAAAACATATAAAGACATACGCAAGATACATGGATGATGTGTTTCTGGTATGGGATGGCACTGAGCAAGAGTTTGAACGTTTTGTCAAATATTTAAATGACAGTAATACATTTAATATGCTATTTACTAGTCAATTTGGCGGCCAGGAACTAATTTTCCTGGATGTGAAACTGACAGTAAATGACGGGACTATCCTTAGGGAGGTCCATAGAAAACCTACAGCTGTTAATAATTTGCTACATTATAGCAGTTCTCATCCATCCCATACCAGAACCTCACTCCCGTACAGTCAGTTCTTGCGCTTAAAAAGAATAAATAATGATCCTTTGAGGTTTAAAGAGCAAGCCTCTGATTTGAAGGCATGATTATTTGAACGGGGTTACCCTTCCAAGATCATAGAAGCCGCTTTGGATAGGACTACAACTGCAACCATTAAACATGATAGGTCCCTTGAAAAGGTCTCCAGAAAAATGCCTAAAAAAATGCCCAATAAGGTCCCCGGAGAAAGATGGGCTTTTAATTTTAAGTACAATTCCATGTTCGACACCGTGAGATCCAGTATAAAAAAACACTGGCATCTGTTAAGGAATGATAAGGACCTTAGAGAACTAGCAAAAGAAGGCCCTTTGATATCCTATAGAAGATGCCAAAATTTGGGTGACCTTCTAGTCAATAATAGATTTGTACTTACAAAAGAAAAGACTTGGCTGGACAAGAAAAAAATGAAGGGGAACTTTAGATGTGGGAATTGTCCTTATTGCTCGGCTCATAAAACGGGGGATGTTGTAAAAGTAGAGTTAATGATTTCATATCATGTAAATCCACCTATATAGTGTACGCCATCTTTTGCCCTTGTAACTATTATTATATTGGAAAAACAATTCGACCCCTGTATGTCCGTTTTAGAGAACACTGTAAATCTATAACATCAGGGGTAGGCTCAGCACGCCTTATTAAACATATACAGGAATGTCATAACAGCGATCCTTGTTCGATGTCCTTTGCAGGATTGTTTAAGGTTAATCCTAGTAGCAGGGGTGGTGATACACACCGTATGCTACTACAAAAAGAATCCAGATTGATTTTGGATTTAAACGCAATGGGACCGCTAGGTCTGAATGATAGGAATGACTTATCTGTTTTCCTCTAAGTATATATTTTTCTAATCAGATGTGATGATTATATGGCACATTGACTGCGATGTCCTTTTATGAACGATATTACCTGATCATGATCCGTCTCTAAATGAAGAGTAGTTAACTTATCATTTATGAATACATTTATATGTTATACTTCCAAAAAGAAGACACATATTAAGATAGTATTAAGCTATATTATCTAGATGTCTGATCATGATCGCGATCCGTTCCTGAAATGACATATTGAGAACTTACGTGCCCTTTTGTTATATTCCCATATAAGGAGATATGCGCATTAGATTGTTATGTATTAACACTTCTGAAATAATCACCTGTTCTTGTCGCGGCAACTAATTGTATACCTGCATTTAGCATTTTAAATCACTTGCTGACGTAGTATCCGCACCATCTGTGTTTAAGAGGGCGGTATTGCTTGGCAATCTGCACTGGACCCGTGGAAGCTAAGATTTAGCGAAACGGCACGCCGTCGTCCGGCGTTGCATGGCTTGTCTCACCCTCCCCACCACCTGTACCTGCATGCTTTTATAAAATAAAGATGGAATAACATGGAGATCTCCGTGGAGTGCGACTCTCTTTTTTCTTTGGATTATTTGTGGTCTGCGTGAGTCTGCACCAGGATCTCTTCCATGCCTCGCCGGGGATTGAACTACGGCATATACGGCAACACGTGGAGTAAGCGGTGCACCGGGTTTTCTTATACCTATTATATATATATTTATATATACATATATATATTTATAAGTCCAACAATGTAGACCAGCTCACTCCTGTGAATCACCTGGAACCTCAGCTGACCTGGTTAACTCCGTTGTGCCCGGATCAGGACGTAGGAGTCCATCCATACAAATGTGAACAACGACAAGGCAGAGTCCAGCAATAACGTGAGCAATCCAGGATGCTGTTAAAAAATGTTTCCTTCTTTTTATTCATAAATTCATTAAAATATAATGGTCCAAGCAATTCAGAACAGCATTATCACAGGAAAATAGCGCAGATAGGACTACGCGTTTCAGCGGTAAAATCCGCCTTCTTCACGGTCCAGAATCTGATTCGGGAAATGGATCAAACATGCAATGAGAATATCTAGAATCAGTAGTCAGAAAATCTTAATAGGTTTTATTGTATATCTGTAAACACATTCTGGGCAAAGACTCACCAGTACATCACTTGAAGTGTTTGAGATAGGGCAGACACAAATGATGGCACCTTTCCAAAATTGTGGGTAAACGACTTTGTTTCAAGCATGTGATTCTCTTTAAAACTCACCTGTGACAAGTAACAGGGGTGGGCAATATGAAAATAATACATGAAACAAGCTAAAGAGGGGAGAAGTTGACTCAATCTTTACATTATGTGTCTGATCTGTATGTGCCATAATAAGCATTGAGAAAAGATAGATGAGAAGAAACTGTTTGAGGACTTGAGAACAAAAATTGTTCAAAAATATAAATAGTCTCAAGATTTCAATTCTGTCTCCAGAAATCTTCATGTTCCTTTGTCCATAGTGAGCAACATAATCAAGACATTTACATGCCCATGGTGTTGTAGCTAACCTTCCTTCACGTAGATGGCAGAGAAGAATTGATGAAAGGTTGCAACACAGGATAGTCTGGATGGTGGATAAGCAGCCTAATCAAGTTACAAAGTTCAAGCTATCCTGCAGGCTCAGGGTGCATCAGTATAAGTGCAAACATTTAATTGACATTTGAATTAAATGAAATGCTATGCAAGAAAACCCAGGAGGATCCCACAGCTAACACATAGACATAATAAAGCTAGACTGAGGTTTGCCAAAATTAACGTGTGTAAGCCAAAATCCTTCTGGGAAAGCGACAGGTTAGACCAAGATAGAGATTTTTAGTAAAGCACATCAATTTACTGTTTACTAAAGTTGAGCGATGTTCAAGGTTCGAGGTTCGCCAATTTCATTTTGAAGTGATTTTCGGGGGTGCTCGAGATCGAACTCGAGCTTTTTACTAAAAGCTCGACAGTTCAAATTACGTTCGAGAACGGTTCAATCACCATAAACGTGGCTTTTCACAGTAAGGCTATGTGCACACGTTGCTATCTGCATACGTCCTACGTCCCCAGCACAATCCCTCTCCCTTTCCTACTCACCAATCATGGGCGCCTCGCTCCACGTCTGTCACAAATCTGCGGTGTCTTTTCCTCTTTAGAAAATGGCTGCCGCTTCATTAGTCAATTAGTTATTCCGTGCTTTCCCCGCCCACTGGCGCCCATGATTGGTTGCAGTCAGCCACGTCCCCAAGTTGAGTGACAGCTGTCTCACTGCAACCAATCACAGCTGGTGGGTGGGTCTATATCGTGCAGTAAAATAAATAAATAAATAAATAAATAATTTTTAAAAAAAATGCGGTTCCCCCCATATTTGATACCAGCCAGGATAAAGCCACACGGCTGGAGGCTGGTATTGTCAGGTTGGAGAGCACCACGTTATCGGGAGCCCACCACCCTAACAATATCACCCAGCAGCAGCCCGGAATTGCCGCATCCATTAGATGCGACAGTCCCAGGGACTCTACCCAGCTCATCCCGAATTGCCCTGGTGCGGTGGCAATCGGGGTAATAATGAGTTTAATCATGCCAGACGCCTCCCTGAGACACCTTCCATTATTAAAGTGAAAGTAAAGAAACACACACAGCGAAAAATCCTTTATTTGGAATAAAAGAAAAAAACCCACTCTGTTTCACCTCTTTATTAATCCCAAAATACCCCTCCAGGTCCGACATAATCCACACGACACTGTCAGCTCTGCTACAGAACACGAGTGCTCTGTATCAGCTCCACGTAGCAATGAAGTGAATCGCGCGGTCAGCAGAGACTTCAGCAATGCAGACTTCAAGATTACCAAATGTGCCTATCTTTTTCAATAGAGTCAGTAGCTCAGTGAATAAAGCGCTCGCCTCAGAAGCATTAAGTTGCAAGTTCTAATCCCGGTCCTGGTAAAAAATGAAATTGTAATTATTAGATATTTATAATTATAATTTAATTTAATTATGCACTGAGGGGAGGAGCTGGACATCAGCTGTGAGCCGCGGGACAGACCTCTAAAATTGTAGCAGTTCACGGAATGAGGCTGCATTGCTCTGTCCTCTCTCTTCTCTCTCTCCTCTCTATCTCTCTGTCTCCTCTCTCCCTCTCTCTCCCTCTCTCCCTCTCTCTCCTTCTCTCTCCCTCCCTTTCTCTCTATTTCTCTCTCTCTTTCTCTCTCTTTCTCTCTTTGTTTCTCTCTCTCTCTGTCTCTCTCTCTCTCCTCTCTCTTTTTCTCTCATTTTCTCTCTTTTTCTCAGTCTCTCTTTTTCTCTCTCTCTCCTCTATCCTCTCTCCTCTCTCTTCTCTCTCTTCTCTCTCTCTCCCTCCCTCTCTCTTTTCTCTCTCTCTCTTTTTCTCTTTCTCTCTCTTTCTTTCTCAGTCTCTCTTTTTCTCTTTTTTCCTCTCTCTCTCTCTTGCTCACTCTCCTCTCTCTTCTCTCTCCCTCCTCTCTCTTCTCTCCTCTTCTCTCCTCTACTCTCTCTTCACTCTCCTCTCTCTCTTCTCTCCTCTCTCTTCTCTCTCTCTGTCTCTAATCTCTCTCTCTCTTTCTCTCTCTTTTCTCTCTCTCTTTGTACCTTTCTCTCTCTCTTTCTCTCTCTCTCCCTCTCTCTCCTCCCTCTCCTCTCTCTCTTTTTTTCTCTCTCTTTTTTTCTCAGTCTCTCTTTTTCCCTCTCTCTTCTCTCTCCTCTCTCTCTTTTCTCTATCTTCTCTCTCTCTTCTTTCTCTATCTCTCTCTTTATCAGACCAGGCAATGATCAGCTGATGCGATCACCTGACGGAATCTGCTGACACTATAAGTCGCGCGCTGAGGCCAGCTTTTTACCGGCCGGCTAAACTATCAGCTGATGCTGTCGGACAGGAGTCTGCACTGAAGTGTGTAGTTTGTTGGTTTTTGTTTGCAGTGATGCATCAGCTGATTGTATAAAAGCCGTTTATACAATCAACTGTTGTGTCATGTGATTCAGGCCCTTGAACCTGACACATCATCTGGTCGCTTTGACTTCCAGCAAACCAATCAGATGATATTGGATCTGGATTGGATGGCGCGGACCCTTGATCCAGGATTACTGCGGAGGGGGGTTCTTTATTTCAATAAAGATGGAGTCACTAATTGTGTTGTGTTTTATTTGTAATAAAAATATTTTTCTGTGTGTTGTGTTTTTTTTTATCTGTACTAGAAATTCATGGTGGCCATGTCTAATATTGGCATGACACCATGAATTTCGGGCTTAGGGCCAGTTGATAATATACAGCTAGTTCTAACCCCATTATTACCCAGCGAGCCACCCGTCACCAGGGCAGCTGGAAGAGTTCGATACAGCGCCCTGAGCTGCGGATTCCAATCCTCAGCTGCCTAGTTGTACCTGGCTGGACACATAAATTGGGCGAAGCCCAAGTTGTTTTTTTTTTAGTTATTTCATGAAATTCATGAAATAATTAAAAAAAAGGGCTTCCCTATATTTTTGGTTCCCAGCCGGGTACAAATCGGCAGCTGGCGGTTGGGGGCATCCCGTAGCTGCCTGCTGTACCTGGCTAGCATACAAAAACATGGCGAAAAGCACGTAATTTTTTGGGGGGACAAAAAACTCCTGCATACAGTCCTGGATGTATTATGCTGAGCCTTGTAGTTCTGCAGCTGCTGTCTATCTCTATGGAGGAGAGCAGACAGCAGCTGCAGAATGAGAAGGCTCAGCATGCTCCATTCACTAGTGTATGCAGGAGAGCACACAGCAGCTGCAGAACTACAATATTTTTGTATGCTAGCCAGGTACAGCAGGCAGGTACGGCTGTCCCCAACCCCCAGCTGCCTATTTGTTCCCCGGCTGGGAACAAAAAAAAATAGGGAAGCCCTTTTTTTAATTACTTCAGAAATTTCATGCGATAATTAAAAAAAAAATCGACATGAGCTTCGCCCATTTTTGTGTCCAGCCAGGTACAACTAGGCAGCTGGGGATTGGAATCCGCAGCACAGGTTGGCCTGAGCTTTCTAGGCCCCTCTGCTGCGAATTGCATCATGAAACCTGAAGATTACCAAAGGATTTTTGGTCACAATGTGGTGCCTAGTGTCAGATAGCTGAGTTTGCATCCTATACCATAGGATACCATGCCTCAGCAGACAATAACTCTACTTGTGAACAGCATGAGATGTCAATGTCAAGCTGTAATTGATGCTCAAGGCCACATGACAAGTTATTGAGACATTGACATTTTTTGAGGTGGGGGGATACCCACCACTGTTGTTGGCTTTTGTTTCAATAAATTGCTTGAGATTAGGAAATTCCAATTGCATACTTTTACTTAGGTTCCCCTTACAGTGATATTTTATCCTGAATGATGAGCACTTTTTACAATTTTCTTAAATTTCATCCGAAACCCTAACTTTCTGTTAATGCATGTACAGTTAGGTCCAGAAATATTTGGACAGTGACACAATTTTCGCGAGTTGGGCTCTGCATGCCACCACATTGGATTTGAAATGAAACCTCTACAACAGAATTCAAGTGCAGATTGTAACGTTTAATTTGAAGGTTTGAACAAAAATATCTGATAGAAATTGTAGGAATTGTACACATTTCTTTACAAACACTCCACATTTTAGGAGGTCAAAAGTAATTGGACAAATAAACCAAACCCCAAAAAAAAAATTTTATTTTCAATATTTTGTTGCGAATCCTTTGGAGGCAATAACTGCCTTAAGTCTGGAACCCATGGACATCACCAAACGCTGGGTTTCCTCCTTCTTAATGCTTTGCCAGGCCTTTACAGCCACAGTCTTCAGGTCTTGCTTGTTTGTGGGTCTTTCCGTCTTAAGTCTGGATTTGAGCAAGTGAAATGCATGCTCAATTGGGTTAAGATCTGGTGATTGACTTGGCCATTGCAGAATGTTCCACTTTTTTGCACTCATGAACTCCTGGGTAGCTTTGGCTGTATGCTTGGGGTCATTGTCCATCTGTACTATGAAGCGCCGTCCGATCAACTTTGCGGCATTTGGCTGAATCTGGGCTGAAAGTATATGCCGGTACACTTCAGAATTCATCCGGCTACTCTTGTCTGCTGTTATGTCATCAATAAACACAAGTGACCCAGTGCCATTGAAAGCCATGCATGCCCATGCCATCACGTTGCCTCCACCATGTTTTACAGAGGATGTGGTGTGCCTTGGATCATGTGCCGTTCCCTTTCTTCTCCAAACTTTTTTCTTCCCATCATTCTGGTACAGGTTGATCTTTGTCTCATCTGTCCATAGAATACTTTTCCAGAACTGAGCTGGCTTCATGAGGTGTTTTTCAGCAAATTTAACTCTGGCCTGTCTATTTTTGGAATTGATGAATGGTTTGCATCTAGATGTGAACCCTTTGTATTTACTTTCATGGAGTCTTCTTTTTACTGTTGACTTAGAGACAGATACACCTACTTCACTGAGAGTGTTCTGGACTTCAGTTGATGTTGTGAACGGGTTCTTCTTCACCAAAGAAAGTATGCGGCGATCATCCATCACTGTTGTCATCCGTGGACGCCCAGGCCTTTTTGAGTTCCCAAGCTCACCAGTCAATTCCTTTTTTCTCAGAATGTACCCGACTGTTGATTTTGCTACTCCAAGCATGTCTGCTATCTCTCTGATGGATTTTTTCTTTTTTTTCAGCCTCAGGATGTTCTGCTTCACCTCAATTGAGAGTTCCTTAGACCGCATGTTGTCTGGTCACAGCAACAGCTTCCAAATGCAAAACCACACACCTGTAATCAACCCCAGACCTTTTAACTACTTCATTGATTACAGGTTAACGAGGGAGACGCCTTCAGAGTTAATTGCAGACCTTAGAGTCCCTTGTCCAATTACTTTTGGTCCCTTGAAAAAGAGGAGGCTATGCATTACAGAGCTATGATTCCTAAACCCTTTCTCCGATTTGGATGTGAAAACTCTCATATTGCAGCTGGGAGTGTGCACTTTCAGCCCATATTATATATATAATTGTATTTCTGAACATGTTTTTGTAAACAGCTAAAATAACAAAAGTTGTGTCACTGTCCAAATATTTCTGGACCTAACTGTAGTTGCCTGGTTGGTAAATTTGCTATGCTATGACTTAGGTTTATCAGCGATGCAAAATGCATTGAGCCACAATTGTATCTTTGTCCAGAATCAAATCTTTATTTTTTATATATAGAATATACAGAATATGTTAATAAATATACAATAAAGCCTATCATGATTTTATGACTGTAGATGGATATTTCATTTGCATGTTGGATTCCAGCGAAAAACAGGACTTCATACAACTATGTATATGAAAAAATTAAAATATTTATGGCTCTTGGAAGAAGAGGAGAGAACACAAGAGCAAAAAAATGAAAAATTTACCTTGGTCCAGAAAGTTTTGAAGTAGAAATCTTAAGAAGAACTGTTTTATCTGACTTGTAGTCGTTTATGTACATGCATATAACTATACATACTTGTATGATTTGGACGTGTGGGTTGTATCCCGGTGCAGTTTCTTCTCGTGCCTTTTTGATTTGCTACTATGTTTTTAAAAGCCTTTAGTGCAGAAAAGTGATTATATTACAACAAATTCTGTATTAATTCTACAGTTGATTTGTTATGATGATTACAAAGATATAGAGAATAAATCTCAAAACTTACTCATACAAGAAAAAAGGAAAAAGTAAAAGAACTGTAAATTAGGTCAAATTACTGTTTGATGATAAACTAAGTAATGGCTCAGTGGAAGACTGTAAAATTGTAGCTGGAGGCACACAGTATTTCCATCAAAATGTGTTGTGTAATGAATTGGCTCTGAAGTTAGAAATGTTAATGGATGAAGCCTTGCTTTGAATACTATTCTCAGAATAGCATCTCAACATATGTTCACTTCCCCACACTTACATAAAATGTATAGGTTTCTAAGGTCATCAACAGTGATAATTAAGTGTAATCAGAGAGTCAGAATCTGGCAAACTAATGTAAATACCAGCCATTCACTGCATGAAAACACTAGGGTATTTCCACCTCTTTTGTAATAATAAGCAAACTCCATATATTCATGGATATTATATAATCAGTACCCAAAGTTCGCTGCCTCGGAGTGACCTTTGACTCTGCCTTATCCTTCATACCACACATCCAATCCCTCACCACCTCCTGCCATCTTCAACTCAAAAATATTTCCAGAATCCGCCCTTTCCTCAATTTGCAATCTACTAAAATGCTAGTGCATGCCCTCATAATCTCCCGCCTCGACTACTGTAACATCCTCCTCTGTGGCCTCCCTGCCAACACGCTTGCCCCTCTCCAGTCCATCCTTAACTCTGCTGCCCGACTTATCCACCTCTCTCCTCAATACCACCCCGCTTCTCCTCTCTGCATGTCCCTCCACTGGCTTCCAATCTTCCACCGTATCCAATTCAAACTTCTAACACTGACCTACAAAGCTGTGCATAATCTTTCCCCTCCGTACATCTCCGAACTACTCTCCCACTACACTCCAACACGTCACCTCCGGTCCTCCCAAGATCTCCTCCTCTCCTCCTCTCTCATTCGCTCCTCACACAACCGACTCCAAGACTTCTCCCGAGCATCCCCAGTCTCCTGGAACTCGCTGCCTCAACACGTCAGACTATCCCCTACCCTTGCAAACTTCAAACGGAACCTGAAAACGCACCTGTTCAGAAATGCCTACAATCTACAATGAACTCGCTGCCGCCCGACCACCGTGCGGAGCTGCCGCCCGACCACCGTGCGGAGCTGCCGCCCGACCACCGTGCGGAGCTGCCGCCCGACCACCGTGCGGAGCTGCCGCCCGACCACCGTGCGGAGCTGCCGCCCGACCACCGTGCGGAGCTGCCGCCCGACCACCGTGCGGAGCTGCCGCCTGACCTACACCCCACCTATTGTCTCCTCCCCATAATCCTATAGAATGTAAGCCCGCAAGGGTAGGGCCCTCTTCCCTCTGTACTAGTCTGTCTACTGTAACTTGTATACGTATTTTGTATGTAACCCCCTTCTCATGTACAGCACCATGGAATTAATGGTGCTCTATAAATAAATAATAATAATAATAATAATATATTGGATGTGAGTGTTATTTAGAATGAAGATTAGACCAAGAAGAGGGATTTATATATTCTATCATTATCAGTACCCCGAAAATCAAGCCAAATTCTCAAAAAATATACTGATCTCTTTTTTAATATGATGCTTGATGGGCAATCTGTTAGTAAGATCAACCCTTAAACCACATATAAGAGCGTTGCCGGTCTTTAAAGGGAACCTGTCAGCTGATACATGCTACCCAAGCCGGGTGGGGAGAAGCCTCCAGGGACCTGCCTGTACGATTTATGCATGGAGTTGCTCCATTCCCAGCAATTATTCAAAGTATGTCTTTTTCTGAAACACCACAACATTTTAGAATGAAACATACCTGGCTGTGATCATCTACAGCTAGTGGCTGATACATGCTGCCCACGGTGTGAGGCTTGCATTTACTAACAGATTCCCTTTAAAAAATTGCTGGGAATGATCACCAGGGACGCTTTTACCATGGCGTGTATAAAAGAGATTTCTTCCTTTTGGAAAAATATTAAGTGCTGGAAAGCATTAAAGATTATATAATGTTGTTTTATCTCAGTTCATCTAAAATAACACATGGAGGAACTCTGTAATCAATTTTAATTAAAAATTCTCTATCATAAACTTTCGGATCAGACTATAGAGGTTTTATTTGCAGTCTGTTACCATGGATGTGCACAGGTCTCACACGTTCACAAATTAAGACCTTATAAACTGTTTATTAATCCACAATGAAGCAGGAACAAAACTAAAAAATATTTTTTTTACCTATTTCTTTTACCTTTTTTTCCCTCCACTCTGTTGTGGAAATACTGGACACTAGCCATTATGATGTCACTGTTCTGACCTTCCCTATAGGCACTTTATTTTGGTGGGTGTCTACTTTTCTTCTCTATGCTGATGACTTTATAGAATTGAACAGTGTCATATTGGGTTAAAAGTACATGTCCTCAGAGCTGAATGAAATGAAATGCCCTACTAAATGTTTAGAAAATGTCCATATTTAGCCTCAGTAATTTCACTGGCCTGTATCTAAAAAATGGAGTGCAACAAAAATAGGAACAAATATTTTTTTGTTTATATTCCTGCTATCATGTGCAGGAATATACAGTTTATAAAATCATAATTTGTGAAAGTCCTGTCATGGGAGTGTTTTGCTCTGGGGGTCTTCTGGCAAGTATGGGGACCCAGGGCAGGACTGGGACTAAAATTCAGCCCTGGCATTTGGGGGTACACAGGCCCACTTTTCTCGTGGTGAATGTGTAATATCTTTGTGCACTTGTAGATGTGAGTACTGTATGGCATTATGTGAGCACTGTATGGCACTATGTGACACTGTATGGCGCTATGTGACACTGACATTATGTGAGCACTGTATGGCACTATGTGACACTGTATGGCACTATGTGACACCGTATGGTACTTTGTGACACTGTATGACATTATGTGACACTGTATAACTATATGTCACATTGTATGGCGCTATGTGACACTGTATGGCACTATGTAACACTGTATCACTCTGTCACACTGTATGAAAACTTGGTTGTGCCTTTTGATTTGACAAAAAAAAATTTGTACTCTTACAGTTACACCTAAAAATTTTAAAGAAGCATGATAACTCAATCGTGCCAGGGCACCCAGGTAATAAAGCAACCTTTGACCTCCTTTTTCGTCGGTTTTGGTGGCCCAGGTGGATAAGGACATGGTGGATTTTGTGTCTGCCAGTAATGTCTGTGCACATTCTAAGACCCCACATACTTAAGGGGGCTTTACACGCTACGATATCGTTAATGTTTTATCATCAGGGTCACGTTGTTAGTGACGCACATCCGGCGTCATTAACGATATCGCAGCGTGTGACACGTACCAGCGACCTTAAGCGACCTCAAAAATGGTGAAAATCGTTCACCATGAAGAGGTCGTCCCAAACTCAAAAATCGGTAAGGGTTGTTTTTCGTTGTGGCTCGTCACTCCTGCGGCAGCACACATCGCTATGTGTGACACCACAGGAGCGAGGAACGTCTCCTTACCTGCCGCAGGGCACAATGCGGAAGGAAAGAGGTGGGCGGGATGTTTACATCACGCTCAACTCCGCCCCTCCGCTTTGATTGGCCGGCCGCTTAGTGACATTGCGGTGACGTCGCTGTGATGCCAAACGTCCCTCCCCCTGGAGGGAGGGATTGTTCGGCAGTCACAGCGACACCACCGACCAGGTAAGTGCGTGTGACGCTGCCGTAGCGATAATGTTTGCTGCGGCAGCGATTACACGATTTCGCTTGCTCGATGGGGGCGGGAACTTACATGCTCGATATCGCTAGCAATTGCTAGCAATATCGTAGCGTGTAAAGCCCGCTTTAGAGTTCTAGGTGGCAAGAATCTTGGATTCTCGCCTTGTTTGCAGTTTTGCCAATGCTTGGTCCAACTGCAGGGGTTATAGCCTGGAAGAAAGGACATGGGTACCGGCAGCTGAAGTGAATGCCAGTAGATTATGTGTTCTTTCTATGTGTCTCATCCAGACAAGCCTGGTCCTGAGGGGCTTCTCATAGACGTGGGGTACTGTCATGGGTATTCCCCACTCTGAGGCAACCACTGGGGAGTCTGTGACCAGATGGTCACAGCTCCTTAGTGTGTGTAGGTCTGCATCTTATGTATAAATGTATTTGCCTTGTTTTAATACTGTAGGGGTTAAGGACTTTTCCTATATGGCTATGCTTTCGAGTCATAAACTCAGGTGCAGCTCTATTTGACCATTTCCCTTTGCTATAGATATTCACATGTCTTAACATCTGATGTTGGTTATAGATTCACATATCTAAGCTGTCTACCTTGGAAAAGCCAGTTTTTGGATGGAGCTGAACTTTCATGACTATTGAAACTGTGGTTTAGTTGCATTGGTGTTTCTTGGAGTGTTTTCCTATGTGTTTGATTATTGAAGTGGTGAGACTTGCGCTCTTGCTAGCCTTTTCACTATCCAGGGCAAGCGAGGGCCTTGACACGTGATTGGTGATGGGATGAAAGAACCCATATAGGGATTTTAGGGAGTACAGGGATCAGCTTCAGGTATGTGTAGAAGGTGACCCCGCTCCCCTTTCCCTAGTGCCAAGGCCCACCATTGTATCATGTTCCCGGTGTAACCTGTTTCTTGTGGCGCTTGTTATACATTGCCTTTTACCTGGTGGAACCCAGGTATGCCCTGTGTGACAGATCCTCTTTAAGACCTGAAAAAAACCTCTATTTTTTTTATTAAAACCTACAGCAAAATTGATGCATGCTTCATTTTAGACTCATTGAGACAATGAAAAAAAATTGTGTAGGTGGATAGTCTTTAGGTTGTCAATAAAGATGAGCACATCTTTTTATATTTGAATTCTCCAACCTTGCTGAATTTTCCCCCAAAAATTCAATAAGTAAATAAATAGAAATAGTATCCTAGGTTTTTACTTTGTCCAGAGTACTAAAGATTGCCATTTTCTTTTACGCTTGTGGTTACAATTTGGTCTATGTTACCAGTGGTGATAAGAAGACCCATTTTTTGATTTTTTTTTTATAACAAGTAGCTTTACTTATAGACGTTAAAATGGATTCTGCCCTTAATTGGATTTTCATTCAACAGAAAAAATAACTAAAGGAAATGTCATTAGAAATATATTCATCACATTGGGTTACCATGTCTATCATTTTTGACTCCTAGGAAGCTAAAATAGAACCTGAGCTCAATAGGAGATCGTGATTTCTTATATATTGCAATACTGTGGTACTGTACTATATATTATCAAATGATCACAAGTATAAGTCCCCTAATGAGTCTAAAAAGTAATATAAAAATGAAAATAAACATTTTCAAGCATAAACAGATGCACACAAATTAAAATCAATATCAATATTCTTTTACCTGTTAAAAATTGTTAAAAGAAAAAATAATAAAATGTTTGAGTAAAAGTTTAATATATCAAAAATTAATCAGTCCATATGGTAACCATGGGAAAAAAAAAATGAGATACCAGAATTGCATTTTTTTGGTCAATCAATGCAAATTTGGTATTGTAATTGTATGGACCAGAAAAAACGTGTTTCTGGACCATTTTTAATGCCTACAAAAAAAAAAAACAAAATCACAAAATAAACCCAGAATTGTATATTGTTCAGCATTTAAACTTACTTATAATATTTTTCCATATGTTCTATGACAAAAATAATATTATAATTCAATACTAAAACTCATTACTCCAGAAACAAGCCCTCATACATTTATGTTGACAGAAGAACAGAAGTTATGGCTCCTGGAAGAAGATGATAAAAAAGCCAAAAAATTCCCTTGTCATTAAAGAGACTGATATCAAATAAAGACATAATTAGCAAATCATTCTAGTTTTATCTAGAGATGCAATCAATATAGATTTAAATTAGAAACCATCATATTTAAACGACCAAAACGTAACCTAGAATGTTAGGACACATGTCTGTGAGCATGCGTAGGAGGAATATCCACTGCAGTGACTTGGCGATAATCTACATGTTGTACTCTTCAGCTATCTCTGTTGCGAGCAACTGATCAGCATTCAGAAAGATGAAGGCTCTACTTACCTCAGCACCCCTGATATCTCCAATGTTAGACAAGTTAGATAGGATGGACAGCAGTATGGGCAGCTTCTTCTCCCCTTAGCATACGGTGTATCGCTAGTATTAAATCAGAATACAGAGTAGTCCACAGTGTCAGCAGCCTCTCATTACCTCAGCACCTCTGGTATCTCCTGTATTAGATCAAAAAGACATTGGGAACAGTAGTATGAGGAGCAACCTCTAACATCATCACTCCGTATATCTCCAGTATTAGGTAAGATGAAAGGGTAGATAGCAGTCTAAGCAGATTCTTCTTACCTCCACACTCCTGGTATCTCCAGTAATAAAGCAGAGAAGCAGATTTGACAGCCATATGGAAAGTCTCCTCTTTCATAAGCACCCCTGATATGTTCAGCATGAGACCATAAAGACATGGTAGACAGCAGTGTGAGCAGTATCTTCTTACCTCAGCACTCCTGATATTTTCAACATTAGATAGATAGATAGACAGGGTGGACAGCAGTGTGAGTGAACTTTTTTAACCTCAGCACTACTGTTATCTCCAGTAGTATATCAGACATGGTGAATATTGGAGGTCACCACTCCTGACTTACTTCAATGCTCCTGGTATCTCCAGTATTACATTGTGTGCAGAATTATTAGGCAAATGAGTATTTTGTTCACATAATACTTTTTATACATGTTGTCCTACTCCAAGCTGTATAGGCTGAGAGTCAACTACCAATTAAGTAAATCAGGTGATGTGCATCTCTGTAATGAGAAGGGGTGTGGTGTAATGACATCAACACCCTATATAACATGTGCTTAATTATTAAACTCCCTTTCCTTTGGCAAAATGGGTCAGAAGAAAGATTTGATGGCTCTGAAAAGTCCAAAATTGTGAGATGTCTTGCAGAGAAATGCAGCAGTCTTGAAATTGCCAAACTTTTGAAGTGTGATCACCGAACAATCAAGTTTTCCATGGCAAATAGCCAACAGGGTTGCAAGAAGCATGTTGGGCAAAAAGGGTGCAAAATAACTGCCCATGAATTGAGAAAAATCAAGCATGAAGCTGCCAAGATGCCATTTGCCACCAGTTTGGCCATATTTCAGAGCTGCAACGTTACTGGAGTATCAAAAAGCACAAAGTGTGCCATACTCAGGGACATGGCCAAGGTAAGGAAGGCTGAAAAATAACTACCTTTGAACAAGCAACATAAGATAAAACGTCAAGACTGGGCCAAGAAATATCTTAAAACTGATTTTTCAAAGGTTTTATGGACTGATGAAATGAGAGTGACTTTTGATGGGCCAGAGGCTGGATCAGTAAAGGGCAGAGAGCTCCATTCCGACTCAGACGCTAGCAAGGTGGAGGTGGGGTACTGGTATGGGTTGGTATCATCAAAGATGAACTTGTGGGACCTTTTCGAGTTGAGGATAGAGTGAAGCTCAAATCCTAGACCTGCTGCCAGTTTCTGGAAGACAACTTCTTCAAGCAATGGTACAGGAAGAAGTTGGTATCGTTCAAGAAAATCAGCATTTTCATGCAGGACAATGCTCCATCACATTCATCCAACTACTCCACAGTGTGGCTGGTCAGTAAAGGTCTAAAAGATTAAAAAATAATGACATGGCCCCCTTGTTCACCTGATCTGAACCCCATAGAGAACCTGTAGTCCCTCATAAAATGTGAGATCTACAGGGAGGGAAAACAGTACACCTCTTGGAACAGTGTCTGGGAGGCTGTGGTGGCTGCTGCATGCAATGTTGATCATAAACAGATCAAGCAACTGACAGAATCTATGGATGGTAGGCTTTTGAGTGTCATCATGAAGAAAGGAGGCTATGTTGGTCACTAATTTTTTGGGGTTTTGTTTTTGCATGTCAGAAATGTTTATTTCTTAATTTTTGTGCAGTTATATTGGTTTACCTGGTGAAAATAAACAAAGGAGATGGGAATATATTTGCTTTTGATTAAGTTTCCTAATAATTCTGCACAGTAATAGTTACCTGGCCGGGCCAGGCAACCTCAGTTTTAGTACACAAGCAGTAGGAGAAAAAAACAGTAAAAACTTCTCAACAGAGGAACATGAGAAAAGAAGAGTCACAACCAAATAAGGTACTTAGAGAACCAAGGCCCAACAGGGCAACAGGGTGGGTGCTGTGTCCCCCAATGATGGCTAAGAGAAAACAATTTTACGGTGAGTACACAAAAATCCGTTTTTCTCTGACGCCTCATTGGGGGACACAAGAAAATGGGACGTCCTAAAGCAGTCCATGGGTGGGAAAAATAAAAGAAGACAACACAACCCAAGGACTAGGAACCAGTCCCAGACATCCTGGAGCACCTACTGAGAGAGGTGCTCTACTGCCGTTTGCAGAATTTTCCTACCCAGATTTGCCTCAGTTGAAATCTGGGTATGGACTCTGTAATGCTTTGAAAACGTATGTAGGCTAGACCAGGTCGCAGCCTTACACACCTGTTCCACTGAAGCCTGATGCCGAATGGCCCACGAAGCGCAAACTGCTCGCGTGGAATGAGCCCGCAGCCCACTAGGAATGGGCTTGAGTTGCAAGCGGTAGACTTCGTAGAGCGAATGCAGCGAGCCAGAGTCGTCTTTGAAGCTGCCTGTCCCTTCTTAGGCCCCTCAGGAATGACGAACAAAGAGTCAGTTTTCCTAAAGGGGGCTGTCCTGGATATGTAATATCTGAGAGCTCTGACAAGATCTAACGAATGCAGAGACCTTTCCACCCTATGAACCGGGTGTGGACAAAAGGAAGGCAGAACAATGTCCTCGTTCAAATGAAACGGGGTAAGAACCTTTGGAAGGAAATCCAGAAGGGGGCGCAGAACCACCTTGTCCTGGTGAAAGATCAGAAAAGGCTTGCAGCAAGAGAGTGCTGCTAGCTCCGAAACCCGTCTGATAGACGTAATTGCCACCAGGAATGTTACCTTCCAGGACAGAAGAGCAAGGGAGGATTCCTTGAGGGGTTCAAAGGGAGACCTCTGGAGACCGTCCAGAACGAGGTTAAGGTCCCATGGTTCCAGCGGCCATTTGTACAGGGGAACTAGATGGAAAACGCCCTGGAGGAAGGTCTTGACTTGCGTTTTTTGAGCCAGGCGGCATTGGTAGAAGATTGAGAGAGTTGAGACCTGCCCTTTAAGGGAACTGAGAGCCAACCTTGCTTGCAAGCCAGACTGTAGAAAGTCGAGAATTCTGGGGATGGCCAGAGGCATAGGCTGGACGTTAGTTTCCCTGCACCATGAAAGGAAGGTTTTCCACGTACGGTTGTAAATGCGGGATGAAGCAGGCTTTCGGGCGCTGATCATGGTGGAAATAACCGCGGGGGAGAATCCTGCTCTTGTTAATACCCAGGTCTCAATGGCCATGCCGTCAGCTTCAGGGCTCTGGAGTTCTGATGGGAAATGGGCCCTTGGGTCAGCAAGTCTGGGATGTCTGGAAGGTGCCACGGTGCGTCTGTGAGCATTTGTACTAATGCTATCAGTATCACCGGGACTCCCTCTGCCTTGATCTTCCTGATTACCCGCGGCAGCAGGGGTAGAGGTGGAAATATGTAAGGCAGGCGGATGTCGTGCCAGGAGCAGACTAGAGTTTCCATGCCGATGGACTGCGGGTCGCGTGACCTGGCTATGAACGCGGGTACCTTTGCATTCAACCTTGAGGCCATTATGTCCACATCTGGTGTGCCCCAGTGAGTGCAGATGTGTAGAAACACATCTGGGTGGAGAGACCATTCTCCGGCGGCCAGGCCTTTGGCGACTTAGAACGTCTGCTGCTCAGTTCTCTACCCCCGGTATGTGTACCACTGATATCCCTGATCCCGACGATTCGGCCCAACTGAGGATCTTGTGGGCCTCGAGATAAGCCGCTTTGCTGCTGGTGCCCCCTTGCCAATTGATATAGGCTACAGCTGTCGCATTATCCGATTGGACTCGAATCTGACGACCTGCTAGCAGAGGGCAGAACGCCCTGAGCGCGAGGAAGATTGCGCAGAGTTCCAGGATGTTTATGGGTAGGAAAGACTCCTGGGGCGTCCAACGTCCTTGAGCAGTGTGGTGCTGCTACACTGCTCCCCAGCCTAGGAGGCTGGCGTCCGTGGTCAGAACCAGCCAGTTCACTGGGAGAAAAGATCTCCCCTTCGATAGGGATGATGACCAAAGCCACCAGCGGAGTGCGTACCTGACTGAAGGCGTCAGGTGAAGATGTCTGTCCAGGGAGAAGGGACTCTTGTCCCAGGCCGCTAGAAGGGCTAGCTGCAGTGGTCGGAGGTGCAGTTGAGAAAAGCTACTGCTTCCATAGCTGCCACCATCCTGCCGAGCACTTTCATGCTGAATCGAATGGAGCGAGACAGAGGATGTAGAAGGCAGCGTACTGCTCATTGAAGAGCGATCGCCTTGTCCTGAGTGAGAAGGATCAAGCCCCGACGGGTGTCCAGGGACATGCCCCCGAACTTCTAGTCATCTGGGACAGGTATTATCACTCCTGCTGTTTGGAGCGAGTGGATTGCTGAGAAAAAAGCTTTGCGTCGTTTTCAAGTCTTTGGGGGGTTTGAGAGAAAGAACCGACTCGGGGGTCGGGTCCAAAATTCTATGTGGTAACCGGAAGACACAAGATCTTGCACCCATTTGTTGTCTGAGGCAGCAGCCCAGATGTGATGAAAGAGCCACAGTCGACCTCCTACAATGAGTGTGTCTTCTGGGGCGCCGAAGGAGTCATGAGGGGGGAAAACGTCGTGGCCGAGTCTCCCTAGTCCTGGACTGTTTCAGTCTAGGCTGCCATGACGAAGTGGGTTTTGGGGAGAGCTGAGAAGGTCAGTCCCTCCGTAGTCCGCGGCTGGTGGCGGGGACAGCACGGGATGTCGACCAACTAAATGAGTTCCGAAAGGAGCGGAACAAGGACTGTGGACGTCTGGTGAAGGACGTCCTGGACTTCAGCTGGGGGAGGGAGGTACTCTTTCCTCCCGTGGCGTCAGAAATGAGCTTGTCCAGACGTTCGCCAAACAATTGGTCTGGAAAAAAAGGGAAGGCCCGTGAGAGACTTCTTGGAGGCAGAGTCCGCTCGCCATTGTCGGAGCCAGAGAGCTCTACGGATGGCTATGGTATTTGAGGCGGCAAACGCTGCGCAGGTAGCAGCGTCCATGGAGGCCTGCATGAGGTACTCCGCAGCAGCGGCAATTTGAGCTGTTACCTCTGTGAAGGTATGAGTGAACTGGGATTCCTCAAGCGAAGTGTTAAGGAATTCTGCCCAGACCGAGATCACCTTTGCGACCCACACAGCGGCAAAGGAGGGCAAGAGGGAGGAACCCGCAGCCTCAAAAGCAGAGCAGGCGAGGTGCTCCACCTGTCTGTCTGTTGGGTCCTTGATGGAGGAACCATCGGGTAAAGACAGGAGCGTCTTTGTGGTAAGGCGGGAGACCGGGGGGTTGACCGAGGGCGGATCGGCCCAGCCCTTAGAGGCAGGTGAGGCAAAAGGGTACCGGGACTCCATGAGTTTTCGGTTACCGAAGCGCCTGTCAGGCTTCTCCCTTTGCTTTGTGAGGATATCCTGAAACTCTGGGTGATCAGCGAAAGCCTTTTGGGGTTTCCTTGCCCTCTTAAAGGAGACCGCATGGTCAGTGGTAGTGGATGGGGGATCCTCCACATGCAGAGTTTGGTTGATTGCTCCTGTAAGGGAGTCTATTGCAGTTTGATCATCTGGGGAGGCTGAAACCAAGGAATCCTCTTGGTATAAACAGCATTCTCCCTCCTCCAGCTCTTCAGAAGCCGTAGAGCGTGTGGGAGAGCCTGCCCTGTGTGCTCCCTAGGGAGAGCCCGCTGGAGACACCCGGCCATGTGCTCTTTTCCTGATCCCTGCAACCGGTGAAGCATGTGCCTGGATTACCTCAGAAGGATTCTCCATAGAGGTATCCTCAGGCTGCGTTCCGTCCAGGGACCCAGAAGGGTGTGGAGGCCGACATTGCATAGCCAGCACCAGGTTTTGTGACAGTTTTTCCATGGATTGGGACAGAAACTGTGCCCATTCCAGTGGGCTGGGAGCCCTAGGCTCTGGGCTGACGGTGGCGGCGGTGGTGGCAGGTGGGTCTTGGGGGGCTATAGGGGCACAGGACTCACAGAGAGAAGAGGTGTGTTTACGTGGTAGCTCAGCGTGGCCGGCAGTGCAGGCTGAATAATAGACTATGTGGGCCTTAGCACTCTTATTGCCCTTAGAATTCTGCATGTTCCTAATAGGAGTATGCCAGGAGAGGGAGCAATGCTCAGCAGAGCTACAAGTGAAGCAAGCACCTCACCAGAATCAGCCGATGGCCCTGTCCTCTGGAACTATTAAGCTCTATGGAGATCTTCGCATGCTTTCCTGGGGGGGGGGCTTATTGCACCCGCGGGGGGCGAGGCTTAGCGCTAAAAGAGCGCGAAGATGAAGTCAGTGTGCGCCCCCCTGCTGTGGGTAGTAAAAACTGGCGGGAAGGGAGCTTCTGATAGTTTTCCTCCCTCTCCCTCCAGTCAGCACACAGCTTGTCACTGGTGGTTATCAGCTGGCTTTTCTGCTAGAGTACATAAACAGAGCAAATAAACAGCGTGCGTTACCGGGAAATTATCTGTAGGACTTTCTGCAAACAGGAGTGACTTCCCCCCTCCTCCAGCCAGCAAGCTAGAGAAAAGTTAATACTGTGCATGTGCAGGATCCTTGGGGCTCTCCTCCTTGCACTCAGCAAGGGACTTTCTCATAATAAATACTGTAAATGTCCTGGGAGCCTTCCCTGCAGCACCTTTTCTCCCTTTGTCCGGGAAACCAGTCAGGGAAGATCTCACCTTAAAACACTGCTTCCGTCCAGGCAGTGAAAATAGCAGAGTCAGCTTGCTGTGTCCAGTCACACCGGTGCCATATTCAACTCAGAACCTGCAAAGAGGAGCTGAGGAATTGGTGCCATATTCAACTCAGAGCCTGCAAAGAGGGGCTGAGGAATTGGGCTATAGGGGCACAGGCCTCTACCCTGGGCTTTGGAAAATCGGTGTCTGTGGAACCCGTCATCCAGCCCAGGATCCAGAGTCGCAGGAGGGGGTACGTGGAGGCGACACTCCACGTTCCCGCCCGTTGATGGTAGTGGGAGATCGGTCCCAAAAGGAAACCGTTGCCCTCAAAAAATAACAAACCTTGAAAAGAAGTGCCTCCTACAGACACTAAGCTAAAACTGTGGTTTCCTGGCCCGGCCAGGGGGTGTATACTGCAGAGGAGGAGCTATGCTTTTGCATCTACTTAGTGTCCTCCTATGGATAGACAGCATAACACCCATGGTCCTGTGTCCCCCAATGATGTGTCAGAGAAATTAAGCTTTGATATTTAGGAGTCTTTTGGGTTGATTGAAAACGTAGTTGTTGATCAGTAATAAAAAAAATCTTCTAAAATACAACTTGCCTAATAATTCTGCACATGGTGTAGATTAGACAGACAGAGTGCACAGCAGTTTGAACAGCCTTATCTTAACTGATCACTAGGGATGAGTGAACCCAATTGGTAAAGTTTACAGGACAGAAGTTCAGGCCTCCATGGACTTATATGGGGTTTGGAGTCTGGGGTAAAGTATCGGTCAAGTCCAGGTCCCAAACCAAACTTTAAACTAAAGTCTGGCCAAACCTAGTAAACCTAGTAAATCTTACCACTCCACATATCTGCTCATCGCTACTCAGCACCCCTTTCTTCTCCAGCTTTAAATAAGATAGACAGGACAGGCAGCAGTGTGAGACACTTTTTCTTACCTTAGCACCTGTGGTGTTTTCTATATTAGATTAAATAGTCATGGACTGCAGTATGAGGAAACTCTTCTAACTTCAGTAACCCTGGTATCTCCAGTATTGGATCAGAAAGACACGGTGAACAGCAATGTGAGCAGCCCCTTCTTACCTCAGCACCTCTGCCATGGTATTTTTAGTAATAGATTAGAAAGACATGGTGAACAGCAGTGTGAGCAGCCTCTTCTTATGTCAGAACCTCTGGTATCTCCAGAAAGAGCAGCTTGACAGCAGTGTGAGCAGCCTCATCTTACCTCAGCACCTCTGGTATCTGTAGTATTTGATAAAATAGACAAGGGGGATAGCAAGTAAGCAGCCTCTTCTTATTTATCCACCAGTGCTATCTCTAGAATTAAAGCAGAATATCCACCGGAATCCACCTTACGCATGGAGGGGAGTGAACCTCCTACTACAAATGCTTACAGGTCACTCTAAAATAGGTTTCTATTCTCATTCTATAGTGATTTGTTACCTAGACAAAACAACCACTGTCATTTTTTGATTAAATGTATTAGAAATCTATATATAATTATTTATATAATTAGTAGGGATGATCGAAAACACAAATATTCGGCAATATTCGGCTTTGCGAATATCCGACAAATAGTTCGCCGCTATGCGAATATTCGATGCGCAATGGAAGTCTATGGGAAGCCTGAATAGTTGCTATTCGGCAGCTATTCGGTTTTCACATAGACTTACATTGCGCATCGAGTATTCACAAATAGTCGAATAGCGGCGACCTATTCGGCGAATATGGGCGTTGCCGAATATTTGCTGTATTCGATCATCCCTAATAATTAGTAATTACTTATTTCTTTTTCTCTATTCTTGGAGAACCCCTTTAAGAATTAATTTTTAAATTCTAACCTTCTTAGATTCTGTGAAAGCTCATGCATACATTTAAATGTTGTAAATAAGAAAATAGCGCTAATAAATAAACTTTTCGAGCATATTTCTGCTACATTTCTTTCTCTTCTCCTTTTCCATTACACCATTGTCTTTGTTCCCTCACACTGGTATAAATTATAAGCTTTCCACCCCCTTCTTTCGTGATTATAAGCTTCTCATAATTAATTACGTACATTAGAAATTAGTGAACACAGGCAAACAACTTAACAGAGGTATAGATGGAAAACGGGGAAAGAATGGTGTGTTAGCGTATAAAAAACATATAGTTTATGAGCGAAAAAGACACCCAGTGCTTGTTAAATCATCTTCCCTGCTATTTTCCTCTATCATCTCCGGTCTTGGTTACAAGAACATTTGCTTGACAGCTATTATATATACAGAGAACTGAGTAAACAAAAGAATAAATCTTACCACTCCAACAACACTCTGCATTATAGTCTATTTATAAAGGATAAATCTTATCACTCCAATAAATGGATTCTTTATATTCTCCCTATAAATATACAGCATTTCCATATCTAATAATCCTGTGGGGTTTGCTTTATATGCTCAAATCTTTCCTTAGACATAAGAGGAAGTTGAAGCTTCAAGGCCAATACATCCCAGTCATAACATCACTTAAAATTATTCCGGGTCACAGGAGTGGAATAGAACGAAGCATGAGTTTACATCCACAATATTGCAACAATTACAGTGGCTATTGATTATTCCAGGAAAAATCCTGAAATACAGCTATTCTTAATCTGTCAAGCTGTGATCAGCCGAGGACTTCAAGTGTTTCTGGTCTGATTGCTTCTGTTTAATTAACATTCCTTGAATTATTGATCACACATTGACATGTTACCTGCGTGGAAATAGTATTGTGCATAGATGTAGAAGTCTATTTTCTTGATATTGTGGAATGATATTAATATACATGAAAGTTATCTTGTTATAATTAGAGTTGAGCGCGGTTCGCGGTTCTCCAGTTCGCGGTTCGAGTGATTTTGGGGGCTGTTCTAGATCGAACTAGAACTCGAGCTTTTTGCTAAAGTTCGATAGTTCTAGATACATTCGAGAACGGTTCTAGCAGCAAAAAGCAGGGCTTTTTACAGCTACAGTGTGCAGGAGCCATCGTTGGCAGCCTGCCAGAAGCTGGTAACCAAGATAAACATCGGGTATCCAACCAAAGCGCTTCGGTTAGTAACCCGATTTTTATCCTAGTTACGTGCAGGAAGCCCACACTTCCCCGCTCAGCTCACTCCGCCCCCTCCTGCACGTGGCATGTACGTGTACACACACACACACACACACACACACACACACTGCACTCTGCACACATGGTCCCGCTCGGCTTACCTGCGGTGAGGAAGTCCCGCCATCCCGACCTCAGCGCTGTCACTGTCCTCCATGGACGCCGCTTGTCACATCCCCTTCTCTCGCTTCCGACCCGAGACTGACTAGCGGTGACGTCACGGGCCTCTCGCGATACTTGGCTGTGAAGGCGGCGGTCATTGAACTCAGTGACAGGTGCTGTCAGTGTGCAGGAGATCAGCGCAGGTAATGTACCTCGCTGACAGCAGCACTTGTCATGCCCTGCAGTGACCTGGGCTGACCAATTGATGTTAGCTCAGGTCACTGCATTGCTCTCCCAGCCAATGGGGAACATTCTGCTCTTCATTGACTGGGACAGTGTGGATCGTCATGGCAACCCCTTGGATTACACCAGACCTGGATTTGTTTTTCTTTCTAATAAATTGGTTAAAGAGGGAATGTATTGGGGAGTGTTTTTTCAAATAAAAATGTGTTTGTCGTCTATTTTTTTTTATTACTGACTGGGTTGGTGATGTCGGGTATCTGATAGACGCCTGACCTCACCAACCCCAGGGCTTGATGCCAGGTGACATTACACATCTGGTATTAACCCCATATATTACCCCGTTTGCCACCGCACCAGGGCGCGGGATGAGCTGGGGCGAAGCACCAGGATTGGCGCATCTAATGGATGCGCCACTTCTGGGGCGGCTGCAGCCTGCTATTTTTAGGCTGGGGAGAGTCCAATAACCATGGACCTCCCTAGTCTGAGAATATCAGACCCCAGCTGTCTGCTTTACCTTGGCTGGTGATCCAATTTTGGGGGGACCCCTATGTGTTTTTTTTTTTTAATTATTTATTTAATTTAAAATAACAGCGTGGGGTGCCCTCAGTTTTGGATTACCAGCCAAGGTGAGGTTGCCAGCTGTGGTCTGCAGGCTGCAGCTGTCTGCTTTACCCTAGCTGGCTACAAAACTAGGGGGAACCCTACATCATTTTTGTTTCATTTTTTTGGCTAAATACAAAGCTAAGCACCCCTTAGTGCCACATGAAAGGCACCAAAGGGTGCAAAATTACAAAATGCAGGAGAGTGGGACATTATGTGTCTTTCTGCCATTATAATGACAGAAAAGACTGATATGAAGTGCACAAGCACAAGAAAATCACCAGAGCGCTCTACGCTGTGAAAAGCAGTAGAAAATGGCACTGGAGTGAACATGTGACTGCCTCATGTAGGATGAAGCTATGGATCCTGGGTAAACTTATGCATTTACCCTCCTTCAGTTTTTTTGCAGTACACAAAAAAAACGGAAGGCACACGGATGACAAACAGATGACATACGGACCGTCTACGGAACGGAAACGGATGCCACACGAATGCACCCGTGAAAAAAAATGGACTGTTTTTTGCAGACCGCAAAAATGGATCGGTCATGTTAATGTAGCCTTATTCTGATCTGCCATTTATAAACAGCAGGCAAAAATAAGTGAATAGCGCCCCCCAGCATCAGAAAATCTCCGGGGTTTCAGGGCTAGCTGAGACCCTGGAGATCATGATTCAGGACGGTTTTTCCGGTCCCCGCTCACGTGATCACAGGTATACACCGTACACCAATGATCACGTTACAGTAAAAAATTATTTATCTCCCATCTGGCATGAACAAACATGATAAATCTCCTCCCCGGTCCCCTCCGGTCCCCCGGTGTCGCCAAAGTTTCCCCCCTGATGCCTTCCCAGAAATCCAAGATGGCCGCGCGCACTGCAGCGTGCCGGCCGCATTCACCCTACTCCTCTGATTTCTGTCGCATGTGCCATGACACATGCAACATAAAACTCCTCCCCAGGCCCTGCCAGGTCACCCCCTATAACCCCACCGGTGTTCCCCGGTGTCCCACGGTACCTGTGCAGCGTTGATCCCCCGCGGCCCTCTCCTTCACAATAGACGCTGTCGCATGCACAGAGCGTCTGTCAGCTCAGCTTCCTGTGTTCAGACACAGTGAGTGGTGGTTATGCATCTGTAAGCTAAATGGGTGGCACGGTGGCTCAGTGGTTAGCACTACAGTCTTGCAGCGCTGAGGTCCTGGGTTCAATTCTCACCAAGGACACCATCTGCAAGGAGTTTGTATGTTCTCCCCGTGTTTGCGTGGGTTTCCTCCGGGTACTCCGGCTTCCTCCCACACTCCAAAGACATACAGCGCTATGGAATTAATAACGTTATATAAATGAATAAATTATTATTATTACTGCAATGCCCTGCTCATGAGGTAAGGAACATAATTGATCAGGAGAGCTATACTACATTTCCAAATGGAGGGATTTGCTTTTATAGTTGCCCTGCTGAATGACTACCAAACTTGAGAATCTGTTATACTCCACAAGAAAACACATCTAAATAGCGAGCTCTGTTGTTAAGTATTCATTCAGCTGGATAACTGGACTTAAAGGGGTATTCCATCTCCAAGATCCTATCCCCAATATATAGTAGGTGGAATAGCAATAATATCAGCAAATACCAATATTTGGAAATGTAGAATAGTTCTCCTGATTAGGCATGCCCTTACCTCATGAGCAGGGCATTGCATCTTTGGTAGCAACCATTACGACATGGACTCTGCTGCTGTGGACCCGGGGAGAGTGAGTGCAGATTCATTGCACCCACACTCCTCACATGAAGGGTCTGCACTCCTAGAAAATGGGGGATACGTTCCCTGAGTGTCCCCCCCCCCATATTCTAGACAGTCCAGAGTCGTCGTGGGACCCCTTTATTTTTTTTCTTACAATAAATTGGTGAAAGAGGGAATGTTTTGGGGACTGTTTTTTCAAATAAATTTCTTTTGTCGATTTATTTTTTGTTAGTACTGACAGTTTATGATGTTGGGTATCTAATAGACGCCATGACATCACAAACTGCTGGGCTTGATGTCAGGTGACCTTACAGCTAGTATCAACCCGATTTATTACCCCGTTTGCCACTGCACAAGGGCACGGCATGAGCTGGGGTGAAGCGCCAGGATTGGCGCATCTAGTGGATGCGCCACGTCTGGGGTGCCTGCGGCCTGCTATTTTTAGGCTGTGAAGGCCCAATAACTATGGACCTTCCCACCCTGAGAATACCAGACCACAGCTGTCCGCTTTACCTTGGCTGGTGATCCAATTTGGGGGGGACCCTACTTTTTTTGTGTAATTATTAATATTTATAAAATAATTATAAAAAAAGAGCCTGGGGGGACCTCCACATTGGATCCCCAACCAAGGTAAAGCTGCCAGCTGTGGTTTTCAGGCTACAGCCGTCTGCTTTATTCTTTCACTTATTTCATGAAATAATTAAAAAAAAAAAATGACGTGAGCTTCGCTCCATTTTTGTGTCCAGCCGGGTACAACTAGGCAGCTGGGGATTGGAATCCGCAGCACAGGTTAGCCCAAGGTTTCTGGGCGCCTCTGCTGTGAATTGCAGTCCGCAGCCGCCCCAGAAAATGGCGCTCTCATAGAAGCGCCATCATCTGGCGCTGTATCCAACTCTTCCAACAGCCCTGGAGCCGGGTGGCTTGTTGGGTAATCATGAGTTAATACTGGCTTTGTTTTACTAGCCAGTATTAAGCCAGAGATTCTTAATGTCAGGCACGTTTGACCCGGCCATTAAGAATCTCCAATAAAGGGTTAAAAAAAAGACACCACACAGAGAAAAAATACTTTAATAGAAATAAATACACAGACACATTAGAGACTCCATCTTTATTACCCCCTGTCAGCCCTCCACGATCCATGGTCTTCTGTCTTTCTCGTTCAACAAATGCAGCTCTGATCCATCACTGCTGCATGGGGGAAGACGCTGCTTCCCGTGCAGAAATCACTCCGTGAAGGCTGCACGGAAAGCAGTGTGCAGCCTTCACGGAGTGAGAGATCAGTGCTGCTGGCTGCTGGCGGTGACAGACGCGTTACCATAGCAACAGGGCTCCGATCATGTGATTCCCGGAGCCGCGGTTAGTGGTGACGTCACCGCTAACTGCGTTGCTATGGCAATGGTGATCTCCGTTAATGACCGGCTGTGTCAGCCGGTCCCTAACGGAACGGGGAGTCGACCATGTGCTACAGCATGTCGCCGGTACACGGCGATACACAAATGTGCACCGTGTACCGGAGAGATGCACTCGCAGGTCCTACATGACGCGTCATAGTCATGTGACCAGTCTGTAGCCAATGAGATAATAGCCACGTGACTGGGCACATGGCTATTTTGACGTCACGATAGGTACTGCATCACTGCTGGCAGTGCCGGTCACCGGGAGGATTCAGCGATCATCGGATGGAATAGCGACAGGAGACAGAGTGCAGGAGGGATCGCGGGGACCGGTAAGTGTTATGGCAATGTTTATTAACTGTTTGTGTACATTTATAATGCGTTTTTATGTGTTTGTGATTGCCTCCCATTATAGCCTATTGGTTCGAGTTCGGTTCGTCGAACGTTCGACGAACCGAACTCGAACGAGACCTCCGTTCGGCGAACCGAGCTCGAGCCGAACCATGGCCAGTTCGCTCATCTCTAGTTATAATCCAATATTTCAGACGACTATTGGATGCTATAAAAATAATGATTAGATGATGTGTGCACAATTATTAAATAATTCGTATTTTTAATGATTACATTTATTATTGAACAACTACTGTGCTTTCAGTTTGTAAAAGTAAGGTTTTGTCTCTCTTAAGAGAATAGCTATGTTTTAATAATTATTGGGCAATTATTAATCGGAACATTTATTATGAAACTAAATTAAAAATGTAAATTTTCCCAATTCTATTTTTTCTTTTCATCTTTTAAAGTGAGAATAAAATAAATTTCTCACATTTTAAAAAAGTCAGTGATCAACATAGGCATTCTCTGCAAGGAGAAAAGTTTTCGCCTTAGACCCCACTATAGCTTCTCATACAGCCAGATCAGATCTCATACTTTGCACAGATGAGGGGCAATCACCCTGAAAAACTGTGTCTACAAATTGAGGTTCTGATCTGGCATAATTCCTAATCATATGAAAAGGCTCGTTAAAAGGTCACTTTTGAGTTTTGGAATTGCTACTTCCAATAGGTGGCGCTAGAGTTTGTCTCCTTGCTCCCTGAAAAGACAATTTGAAAGTGACCAATATAGACACCCTTCTTGGCAATAACATTCAAAAGCCTTCCATTCATGGAGTCTGTCAGTTTCTTAATCTGTGATGATCAACTTTTTGGGCATCACTAACCACAGCCTCCCAGACACTGTTCAGATAGGAGACTGATTTCCTTTACTGTAAATCTTTCACATAAGAAGGGCCCACAAGTTCTCAGTAGAGTTTATGCAAAGTGAGGAAGGAAGCCATGACATTAGTCTTTCATCTTTAAGGCCTTTACTGGCTAGCCAAGCAGAGAAGTACTTCAATGAATGCTTTCGAGCATTGTCCTTCATAAAAATCATTATTTTCTGGAAAGATGCAGACTTTTTTCTATATAACTGCTCAAAGAAAGTATCTTTTTAAAATTGGAAGTATGTAACATCTGAGTTGGTTCCTGTCTTCTTTGTTTCTGCTTTGGCTGCTAGGTGCCACCATGCCTTTGTTGTAGCTGATGCATAACAGCATTGGTCTTGTTTTATTCCTGGGAATTTTTTTTAGTGATCTAGTAGCTATGGAATTGAAAACCCTGGGGGGGCTGCCTGCTATTTAAACCCCTGCGTCTCTAAATTTCAGTGCCAGTCAATTTGTCTGTCAGAATCTACTGGCTCAAAAAAGAAACATTGGACAGAATTGGCACAAGTCACTCCTATTCAGATTCCCGACATTCATCCTTTAACACCTGTAAAGGGATTTGGTATCGCAATGGGGTCAACTAAATTTCTTCCTTGGAAGGGTTACCATGCAGAAGAGTGAAACTGAGACAAAAAAGGTTGTCACAGGTGTCAACGCCAAGAGATCACGTTAGTGTCAGGAAGACAACAGAAGCAAGGACTAGAGAACAAGCCAAATAGCAGAATTAATTGAAATTAATTGACTGTCATTGGAAGTCAAAAACCCAGGGGTTTAAATAGCCAGCAAAAGCATCCAGGGCTCTCAGAATGAGGTAATCTAAACAAAACAATTAACTCAATAGCTCCCTAATCTAGCAGCACCAAAAAGTCCCAGGAATAAAACTGGACTGATGCTGTCACACATCACCCAAAACATAGGTTCAGCACTACCTAGTGGCTGGATGAGAAAGAGAAAGGTCAGGAACTGGCATAGATTATACACAGTAAGTTTGGGAGTTGATTTTTAACTATATATTCAACCCAAAAAGGTCTAACTAGCTCATGTTTAATAACACCACCTAACTATATCGCAACTTCACCTTGATGGTCCCCAGCTCATTCTTCTGGTCTATTAAGAACTCAGTCTCATCTCATCAGTCCATAAAACCTTTCAAAAATCTAACTTTTCATATTTCTTGGCCCAGTCTTGACATTTTAACTTATGTGTCTTGCAGTGGTGGTAGGGTTTCGGAATTGTTACCTTGTTTATGTCTCTGAGCACTAAACACCAACTTTACGTTTTAGAGCTCAAGTGAGGTTACAGTCCTGAGATATGACAGTACTGGAGGATAATGGGATCCTGGTCGCTTCTTGTTTGATTTTTCTGAAATCTTTGGCAATTAATGTGCATATTTTCATCTCAACAGATTTTTTAACTACCTTGTTGACTGTTTGCAAAAAAACATTTGATGGTTTGGTGATCATGCCGCAATAGCTTAACAATTTCAAGAGTACTGCCTTCTTCTGTAAGTCATATAACAATTTTTGACTTTTCTGAGTTAGTTAAATCTTCATTTTAGGCTCATTTTGCCTGAGGAATGCAAGCTGCCTAATAGCTCTGCACACCTTGATAAGGGGTGGTGATATGCTTAATATGCACTCTCAGTTGATTGACTTCATCCAATAAGTATTTAAGCTTGGAGTTCTACAACTTATAAAGTTTGGAACAAAACCAAGAGGCCAATGTGACAAAGTATTAGGCAGTTGTAAACTGCATGAACATATTAAATCTATAAAAATGATCATTTATAAAATTATTAATTTTTTATTATAAGAAAGCATAAAATATAAACAAAAAGATTAAAGTGGTGATATCAGTAAGAAACAAATATTAACAATAAAAATGTTATATAAAATGGACAAAATGCACAGATGACAATTACAGATAAGTAAAAGGAATACATGGCTAAAATATACATAGTCTGTAGTGTTAGTAGTATGACTTTTGGCAAAATATAGTTAAAGTAAAATATAACAGTGTTCAATTTCTAGTAAATACCACCAAAAGTTAAGGAACGTTAACCAAAAATAAAGTGATTGGGCAGCAAAAAGGACATCTGTATTTTGCAACATGTGTTTATTTTGTACATAGGATTATTGTGCTACTACTATTGGGTATGACATTGTATTCATATACAGTATAGTGAAATACAAATTTATTCATCATCTTATATATGCTCTCACAGATTATAGTTGTTGAATCTGCATAAAATATGTTCAAAATACTCACTTGCCCTATAATTGTGTATTGCTAGTCCAATAGTTTTAGAATAAGGAATAAACGTACAGTATACACAAACACACATTCAAAATGTAGTTAAGAGGTAATCATTATAGACCCTGATATCCCAAATCCCTTGTTTTGTGGCAGTGGGGGGATGTTCCAGCCGAATTGCACATCTAAAATCTTCTCCAGATACGTTCTCCACTAATAGAAGAACCAGCCTTCCTACACCACTTCACCAATTTCTCCAGATCAGCCTGCACGTGTCACCAGTGTGTCATGATGTGATCTCGGGGGATTTGGGATCATAAGGTCACAGATTATTATGATTCGTAGATCTGCTTTAGTACCCAATCGTCATTTACCCTTAGTTGAGTATTTAATTCCATCAGGTACTGAAGGGTTTAAGGTTCATTTCCATCCTGCAGTGATCTAACAGGTAGTTGTAACCTCAGCTGCAGTCATTCCCTTCTGCTATAAATATTCACTCCTTGCTCCTTCCTATGATGGCTGTAGCTCATACCTAAGTGGGCCATGTTGAAGGAGCTCATTGCTTCATAACTGTGATGTTTTTTATTGCAGCTGCGAAGGTTCTTACTGAAGAAGCCTTTGCGTGCATTTTGTTGTGTCTTTCCCCACTTATTTATCTAACCTACCTCATGTTGTCTTATTGTAGTGGTGAGACTAGCGTCTCACTGGTCTTTACTAGTCAGGGTGCCCTCAGAGCCAGCGAGGGCCTAGGCATGTGATCAGTGCATGGGGAATGATCTTTCTGGGGACATTAGGGAGTACAGGAATCAGCCTCAGGTGAGTGTTAAGAGATTACTCTGCGCCCCTCTCCCTACCACATGGGCCTACCATTTTATTGTGTAACCTTTGTGTTGTGTCACTCGCTGGGGGTTTTCTCCTCCCCCGCGAAACACCACCCAGGTCTTTCTGCTGTGTTGTGCCATTCGGCAGGAGACCACTCGTACCTGGTGTGACACCTGTAGTCACAACGTGCTCCCACTTTAGAATAGTTTATGTTTGATAATTAAATTCAAAATAAGGACATAGCGAATCATAAGCGAGGGCACATCTTTTTCTTTTTATTAGTTAAAACTTTATTTAACTTTCACATACTGTACATAACCATAATAAATTACAAATAAAAATTAATTATGTATGTTCAGGACCCAATTCCTAGATCACGTCAAAAAATGTATCCAACTCTTACACCAAATCCCCACGTCTTTTAAAAAGAATGAAGCTTGTTGCAAGTCAAAATTAAAGAACAAAGCACAATGGACTATGCTGGTGTTTGTGCATATTCCTTTTTTCTTTCGTCTTTTGTTTGTATAGATTCACACAGTCTTTCCTTGAACAGGTTACAATGTCATTATGCAGTATTTTAACTGATTAATCCAATAAGAAAAGTGGAAAAAGTTATCACTTTTCTAATGTCAGATGCATGTTTAACATTTTGTCTCTATAACCTTTTGGAAAATTTTAATGAGATACAAAGGACTTCAATGGAATTGATTCACTTGGATTTGGATATTCAGGTGAATTATATAGGGAAATATAGCTGCCGGCCATTTTCTACAACAATATACTTTTTTTTATTGCATATCATTGTACTGAATGCATGACACATCAGTAAAACATATAATTTTTGTTTCTATTCTATTACGTAAAAGACAAATTGCCCTTAATGCTCAGCAATGTTTGAAAATTGACTCACTTAGGATTATACTGACCGAGAAAAAGAAATACATTGGGGAAAATTCTTTTGTCCCTTCTACTATTTGTTAATGACAATCACTACTACAGTGCTATTTTCCAGCAGATAATGTATACATTAAAAATATTTTCAATAAACTAAAAAAGGAATCTAAAACTAAAAGAATATTATAGACAAATCATAAATTTCATATTAATGTCCATAGCAATCTGATTAAAAAGAGTCAATTACCTTGTGAGAATGTTTTGGTTTTTTTTACAGAGTTTTAGGCACAAGTATTCCTATAAGGCTGGACTCACACTAGCGTATGGCATCTGATGCGAGAGCATTGGATGGGATATGCTAATGACCCCCGGCTCAGGCTCTGCTGCAAGTGTGAGTCGAGTGTCATGCGACTGTCATCTGCTCTTGCAATCGGGTCACAGCTGTGAAGCTGAGGGCGGGCGCTGCGGAGGAGAGGGAGGGCTTAATCCCCCCATCTCCTCCATTGTCAGCCTGTGCGTTTATCGCACTGCACTGGGATAACCTCCAAGTGCAGTCCAATGTATCTCTCGTATCCATTCACTTGAATGGGTGCGAGTGATACGGCACTCGCAGAAAATCGCAACATGTTGCGACTTTTCTCACATCCAGGATTTGGATGCGAAAAAAGCTGACCAACTGCTTTCTCTCATTGACTAACATTGGTCAGAATGCAATGCGAGATTTTCTTGCATTGCACTCGTCCGTTTTTCACGCTCTAAGAGTGAATTTACAAAAGAAATATATCAGTTAACCAGTTAACCTTTCAGTTTAGAATGGGGATAAATACAGCCACTTCCAATTGATTTTGCTTTGGCTCAAATTATAAAAACATTTATTCAATAAGACAATTCTCACAAAAACATAAAAACCACAGATATTTGGGGAAACCTTCATAAAAAATGTTTAGTGCATACTATAATGTATATATATATATATATATATATATATATATATATATATATATAAAAATGCTTGCTTGCTCATTATTCAAATTGAGCAGGTCGGATTCCTGGGCGGGCTCAACTTGGGTGATGAGTATAATAGAAGCCAATGGGAAATTCAAACGTTTTTCTGGAAGACCTTAACAGGAGGGCTGGGAGGGCTGGAGAATCACTGAATTGGATGGAAACCGGATGGCAAAGATGCTTTAATGCATATCTGACTTCCAGATTGCTGCTGGGAACTAAAAAAGTAAATCATTTAAAAAATTACATGAGGTCCCCCCATTTTTGATAAACAGCAAAGGTAAAGCAGACAGCTAGAGGCTGATATTATCCGGCTTGGAAGATCCATGGTCATTTGGCCCTTCCCAGCCTAAAAATACTAGCCTGCAGTCACCTTAGAATTCTTGCATCATATTAGATGTGCGAATTCTGGCACTTTGGCTAGCTCTTCCCGATTGCTTTTGAGCAGTGACAGTTAGAGTAAAAAATTTTGGGATTGATATTACTTGTGTAATGTGAGATAGTCCTTGTGTTAGTAATAGAGAGGGTTCTATCAGACAACCCCAATACAAATCCAGTGATAAAAAATAAAAGCACACACACAGGAAAAATAGTTTCTTTGTTCACCTATTTATTATAAAAAATGTTTCCATAAAGTTTTGTCATAGTCCACGATCCTTGAATGCAGCCTCGCCGACTGTAAAGGCACTGGTAGTGACTACAACTCATATCATGGCCATTGCGTCAATGCTATCTGGCAGCAACATGTAAACAACATCATTGCTGGTGCGTTTGCAGACTGACTGCCATCAACACTCCATGATGCTATCACAGAGGACAAATGGGTTACCCAAGCAGCTGTTGGCCTGCTTACAGTCCCTATGACTATCATATTAGTCCTCCTCTGAAACTCTGCTACAAGAGAGCCAATTATGCTATATACTTAAAATGTGATTTAAAATATGTATATTTAAAATATAGAGTAGAACCCCCCTATTGAGATTTGTCGTGACGTGGCAGGGGTGGCTCAAAAAAATTGATCAATTGTTTGCTAAAAATCTCATTTTTTATTTTAGTACAGTTGGAATATATCCGTTTAGTTACACTTTTATTTGGTGCATGCCATTTTCAGATGGTACTGGCTCCACTCTCTTGTTTTGCAAGATGGGATTGCAGTATATTGTATAAAAATTATCAGGTTCATGTCCTCCTCCCAAAAAAATATGAAATTTAAAAAATAAATATATTTGTTTTTGTCATGTCTAAAAAAGTCTGATCCACCAAAATATTAAATTATTTCAACTGTGTATTAAACGCCGAAAAAAAACATCGAACTCTAGAACTTTTGGTTACTACACATCTCCAAAAAATGCATTGTAAGCAAAGCAAAATTTCAAAATGGGTAAAATAAAAACATCAGTTCACAGCACAATAAACAACCCTTCACTGATCCATTGAAATAATAAAAGGTTATGGGTCTCAGAGAATGGTTCCACAAATAAAAAAAAATATTTTTTTATTTAAGAATTTTTTAACCACTAAAGTAAGAAAATAAGTGGCCAGGTTTGGTAGCACCAATGGAGAATCATGCTTCCAATTCATTTCCACCAAACCATAAACACCTTAAAAACAAAATAAATATCAAATGCTGGAATTATGTTTATTTGTTTTTTTTTATTTCACTGCATTTGGGATTTATTTTCCTATCTTCTAGTACATTTTATGGTAAAATTAATTGTGTTGTTTAAAACTACAACTCGTTGTGCAAAAAAACAAGGAAAAATCTAAAAGTTATCAATCTTAGAACAAGAAGAGGGAAAAACAAAAGTGCAAAAACTAAAAACTCTGATTATTAAAGAGATAATACAGAAAAATAGAAGATCTGCAATTAACCAGAAGGTTTTATAATATAGAGATTCTGGGTTGAACAAAAATAGAATTTTTTTATTTATTATTTTTAATTCAACACAAATATTGGGTAATATTGATTAAAAGGTAAACTCTACAAAGATTTGGGAGTTTTTGGTCATTTAATGAGAGAATGATTTTTCATTTTGAATTCAATTAGACATGCAGTATTATACCAATTTAGGGATGATGTTTTTTGCAAGCAATCAGATTGGGGAATATTTGCTAACCCAAGGTAATTTTTAGATATTCGGTCTAAATCTACACAACTCATTGGTTGGTTTACTTTATGCTAATAATTTGTGCCAAAAATTTGATATTGCATTTAAAGACATGTCCCTTTCCCATAGTCCATACTTCTTTTTATTCTAAGCCATATCGCTTCTTAATCTAGTAAAACAATTGTCTAGAATATTTAAAAGGAATCAGTCAGCAGTTACTACAAACTATTAGTATACACATGTTGCTTCTTCCAAGTCAAGTCCAGCAAATCCTTTACATGGCCAGCCCCTTCATTCATTACCAACAGATCAGTGATTCAATTATCATGCAAATGAGGCTGAAGATCTGAAGCCTCTGTCACTCCAGCTCTATCTCTGCCCAGTGCCACCTTCTCCTGCTTGACGGATGACTTCTCTGCCTGAAGCCACACAGCATAGGGGCTGTGAGGTAAGCAAGAAGAGGTGGAACATATCAATTCAAATGCAGATTTCCCTGTAAGAGTGGAACAGTCCATGGAAAGGTGTTGCTGTACTTGTGTTTAAAAGAGCTACATGTGCATATAAATAGTTTGGAGGGTGAAATCCTGGAAGAATTCCCTTAAACGTGATGCAAGGCAAGCACACCATAATTCTGGTACATTTTGCTTAATAAATCTCCCCCAACTCTCTTCACCTCCCTCCTATTTGTCTTTTTCTTCAATTTATTGATCTCAAATATAATGGAGAAGTCAACTATCTCAATATTATCTAGGTATGGACAAATTGGGAGTTATATTTGAATACAGGGTCCATTTTCTCCAAAATTTTGCATTACAACAATGGAAATGGTCCTTACAGATAGCTCATAAAGTGCTTAAAAATAATATTTTAAACATCACTTGTAAGATTTCTTGAATCAAACACGATTAGGGTTTTTGAAATTTTGATTTGAATGGTGATCCAGGTTGATAGTTAATCAGGATCAGGAGGGAATATTTTACCTTTTACATTTTGTTAATGCATTTGCTTTTTAGTCTACAGTACCATCCTTTTGATCAATGGAAACACATTTCTACAGTTTTTTATTCATATCCTCTCTCATTCCACAGTAGTACGTGTTAGACATACTGTGCTTCTTTTTTCAGCTATACTGATTATGTGACATTCTGTAAGAAGATATTAGTAGAAATTCCAAGAGATGACATCATTCAGATCAATCGGGATATGCTGTCAGTAGAGAGCTAGACAATATAATACCTTTTTTGCAAGATCAGAAATATAATGAAGGAAAATTAAACAGAGTACATAGCCTTGGATAACATGGTTATTAAAATCTGTACAATAATCTCATAGGTATAAATAACTGGAATTAATATTTAACCCCTTCATGACCTTGGCCGTGTCTGTCCTTTTAATGCCGCTTGTGCGATGATCCCGCATTATTCCCTGCACATGGCTGCTAATCTGATCAGCAGACATCTGCAGCTAATCCACCCGTGCCTGTTAACCCCTTAAATCACGCTGTCAAACTGACTGCGCAATCTAAATCACTCCAGCCAGGATCACGCTGTTCTCCACCGCCAATGTGTTGCCATGAGAGTGCGGGGTCAATTGGTGATCCCTGTCGCTGTTATGAATAAAATCCTGTGTCGTGGGAGATTACTCTTTGGATTATGTCAGAATTTTCAAGATTTATTTTAAAGCTAAAAATTGGCGAACAAGGATGTGTGAGAGAGTCTTTAGTCAAATATTTTTTTCCCCTGTGTCTTGTGTAGTTTTTAACTCTTTACTGGCCAGATTAGTAATGAACCTGTCTGATAGACAGCTATATATTGCTAATTCCTGGGCTTGATGCCAGCTGTCAATTCACAGCTGACATCAACCCCACAAGTATTATCTCGATTGCCAATGCTCCAGGGCAATGAATTGGGAAGAGTCGAGTAAAGCACCAGAATTGTGCATCTAATGGAGGGAGGGGAAAATAACCATGGCCCTTCTCACCCTGATAATACCAACTCCCAGATGTCTGCTTTACCTTGGCTGATTATGAAAAATAGGGGGGACCACACACAGATTTTAAAAATTATTTATTTACATAATTTAAAAAAAACAAAAAAACAAAACAAAGTGTTACGGGGGCTGTCAGATAGTATATAACCTCAAACTATCTGACAGTCAGGGTCCACTGGGCAAGGAACCTGCTGCTGATAATGGCAGAGGATAGGGGAAACTTGTACCACAGAAGCAGTCTGACACTGTTACGTCACAGTGACACTAAGGCCAAAGACGGCGTACACTGTTTAATTCACAGCGACTACCAAATTAGCATAAACGCAAATGAGGGATATGCTAAACAACTAATGGAGACTACAAAAGTAACCACAGAGCTCTACATAAACGTACGATTACTGACCGTAACCGCACACAGTGACTTGTACCTCTGTTAATTCACAGAGGTATATATGTGTGATACACAGGTAACAACGCACTCATACAGAGAGTGCAATGTAATGTCTGCGTTAATGGTCACGGAGACAAAGATCACTTGTGCAAGAGCACAGGAAAGTACTTAATATTTGCTAGCTTACCGCTAGCAACCAAGGGCAAAGCTCTCCAACCTAAGAGCTGGGGTGGAACTACAAGTCCCAGCGCTACCATATGCAGCAAGCACCTGCCTACGTCCGCTCCACTAATGTGCGAGGATATGGACAGCAGCTATGCTGCAGGGTATAGGAACGCTATCCTACCAATAGCGCTCACCTACTTGTGACTGTAGTAGTGCAGGGAAGGGACATGCATGGAGCGTCTACTCTCATGCAAGCACAAAGAGGACTGGAGGCTGAGCAATGTGTATCAGGGCTTTTTATAGACTCTGTGCCTCCTCCAAGATGGAGGATCACACAGCCAATCAGCTAACAGAGCGTCACAGACATGTGACATCGCATCAGCGATGACATCACCCGTGACCAATCAGTGTTCTCCACGTGGCGTGACGTCATCTGCGACCAATCAGCGTTCTCCACGTAGCGCGACGTCACCCGCAATCGCAACAGCGTCCCACTTTCAGATCGCAACAGCATCACACTTTCAGATCTCAGTCAGGAGTGCTACTGTGATCTGGGACCGACAGGACGCTGCAACAGAGCACCAGAAGAAGGCAAAGGAGAACGCGATGTATCAGAAGCAGGACTCGTAACACAAAGTGCGATCCCCTCTATTATTAATAACTAGCCAAGGTAAAGCTGACGGTTAAGCTTTGCAGACTATAGCTGTCTCTTTTACCTGTGCTAGTGATCAAAAATAGTGGGAGCCCACATAATTTTTTTTATCTTTATTGTTCACAGCAGCATACAGTCATCTTCCACATGCAATAAAGCTGCAGCTTTTCAACAAACGTTAATAACAAACAAACAGTACCCAAAGTCCGAACGTGGACTCAGTTGTTTTTTAAAGTCTGTGTTCAAGTCCATCCTGGTGTCCAGTACGAACCACCGAACTTTACAGTTGCATGCTCATTCATCCATAGTGTCAATCACTGCAACAGAGACCTTGCATCATAGTGACTTGATGGACATCCAAGGGAAAGCAGAGAGAGAAAGTCTCACTTTTCCTATTCCTTAATCTGCCTGTACATGCTGGGATAGCAATAATGAACAAGATAAATGTTGCAATGATTGGCAGTGTCCTGATAAATTGATAAAGTGCTCCTAATATAATGATGGGCGAATAGTAACTATTCGTGTTCAGATTATTCGTAACGAATCCCAAATTATTCGGTATTAATGCCAAATAACGAATCTAATGCAAGTCAATGAAGAGCCCAAACATTTTTCATGTGGTGATGAATAGTAAAAAAGTACTTGGTATTTGGTAAGCATTATCCGAACACGAATAGTTACTAATCGCTCATCACCACACCTAATATATTTTGGGTGTAAATTTTTCTGTCAGATTCATTTTAAATAAAAATATATTTTATAAAAAACTTGTATGGATAAAATAATGCACAGATTAGTGGGATTCAATAAAAGAAAGACTGAAAAGACCCTCAGCATAAAATGATTGCTCCTATTTTGTAGAATACAAGTAATGTGTTTTGTGGAATATAAATTTGATCGTTATTCTTGATGTAAAAAGTCCCTGAAAAGACATGAACATCATTGGACACAAAGCACTTAATAAGTATTCATCTATTTGATCTAAAATGTACATTAATAACACTGTGCTATGAAAAGAAGAATTCTGTTTGGTTCTTTCTGTCTGTGGAATGACAGTGGTGACACTATAGTGTTTATACAGCCACAGTAATTTAATGTGATCTCTTTTAATTACTATATTACCATAACATGCAAATGAAATATTGTATAGGATGAAAGAAGCCATCACTGCATGGTGTCTAAATATATTGAGCTTGTTATAGAGCAACAGAAAATAAAGGAGCATGCAGTAATAAGAGTACTAAGGAATAAAGATGAGCAAACCAGTGGCAGTTCGGGTTTTGCGGGTCATTGACGCCTCAACTCTGCATTAGGGAGGCCCAATGAGCCCCCTACTGGTTTCCCCAATGCAAATGCCCCATTTGGCCCCTACTAGATATGCTCCTGTACTTATAATGATGATGGTAAGGCAGGTTTCACACATCCGGCTTTTAGGCGTTTTGCCGGATTTGGCGCACGCCAGTACAATTTATACAGTACAATGGCAGCGCGACAAGCGCCGGTCACATGCTGTCATGTGACCGGAGCATGTGACCCGGAAGTTGCGCGCTGCCACTGTACTGTATACACTGTACTGGCGTGCGCCGAATCCGGCAAACTGGCGAAAAGCCAGTCGCAGCTACAGCCACAAAATTTTGCACACTCACACGTCTGGACCCCGAGAGCGTCATAGGCTATGTTGTGAGGCGAAATTTTAACCCCGCGCGTTTCAATTTACCAATCAATTTTGCGCCTATCTACATAATGGGGAAAACGTGAAACGAAAAGTGTATCCGAACCGTCGCATTTACAATCACGAAATTTTGCACAGACACCTCATGTGACCCAGGGAACGTTGTAGACTATGTTTTGACAGGAAAATGTAACCCTGAGCTTTACAGTTACTCTCCAAAACACATGGCTCTGTTAAAATAAATGGAGCCTGGAACTACAGGTTATTACTAAAAGCTGCGATTGGTTGCTATAGCAACAAAAGACATTCATAGTATAAGAAGCTTATATGTGAGGTAATAAGATGTCGATGGGGAGACGGATAGAGAGAGACAGACAGAGACAGACAGAGAGAGAGACAGACAGGGAAAGAGACAGAGAGATAGAGACAGACAGGGAAAGAGACAGACAGAGACAAATGGTTAAAGAGACAGACAGAGACAAATGGTTAAAGAGACAGACAGAGACAGACGGTGAAAGAGACAGACAGAGACAGACAGGGAAAGAGACAGACAGAGACAGACGGGGAAAGAGACAGACAGAGACAGACCTGGAAAGAGACAGACCTGGAAAGAGACAGATGGGGAAAGAGACAGATGGGGAAAGAGACACACAGACATGCAGAAAGGGAAAGAGACAGGCAGACAGGGAAGGAGGAGACAGCCAGAAAGACAGACAAAGATAGATGGGGAAAGACACAGACCTTGATAAAGACAGACGGGGAAAGAGACAGAGAAATAGAGACAGACAAAGACAGGCAGACAGGGAAAGAGACAGACAGGAAAATACACAGACAAAGAGACGGGGACAAAGATGGGGAAAGAGACAAACCTGGAAAGAGACAGATGGGGCAAGAAACAGAGAAATAGACAGAGACAGGCAGACGGTGAAAGAGACAGACGGTAAAGAGACAGACTGGGAAAGAAACAGACGGGGAAAGAGACAGACAGAGACAGACAGGGAAAGAGACAGATGGGGAAAGAGACAGACGGGGAAAGAGGCAGATGAGGAAAGAGGCAGACGAGGAAAGAGGTAGACGAAGAAAGAGGCAGACCTGGACAGAGGCAGACCTGGAAAGAGACAGACCTGGAAAGAGACAGACTTGGAAAGAGACAGACCTGGAAAGAGACAGACAGAGACAGGCGGGGAAAGAGACAAACTGTGAAAGAGACAGATCTGGAAAGAGACAGACGGAGCACATTACTTGACCAATTTAGTTAAATCTGTGTGGAATATCTGTGGTGTTGAAATATAGGTTGTGAAATGCTTCTATTAGCTTAGTTTTTGCCTTTTAATAATTACATTTCTATCTATTTGTTTTGTGGTTTTTGTGTGCAGAATACATTTTTGTTAATACAGTCTATTTTGTTAACAGCAGTTATTAACCTGGGTGAAGCCGGGAAGTATAGCTAGTTGATAATTAAAAATAACATGTCATACTAAAGTCTTTATATGGGACATAAAAATAAAGATTTGTAAAAATCAAGAAAAGCATATTTTATAAAATTCAAATAACAGTAATTTTTGTCTGCCATGAACTAGGGAGGGAGAGCTAACTTATACTTAACCATTTCACCCCCGAGCGTTTTTGCATTTATCTGGGGGTTTTTTTCCTCTCTTTCTCCCAAGAGCGGTAACTTTTTTATTTTTCCATCAGTCTTACCATATGAGGGCTTGTGTTTTGCGGGATGAGTTGTACTTTTAAATGAAACCATATATTTTACCATATAGTGTACTGGAAAACAGCACAAAAATTTCAAGTATGCAAAAACTGCAAAAAAAACTGTGATCCCACAATAGTTTTTGTGATATTTTATTCACCATGTTCATCATATGGTAAAACTGATGTGTCGCTGTGATGCCTGAGGTCGGTGCAAGTTTGTAGATACCAAACATGTATAGGCTTACTTGTATCTAAGGGGTTTAAGAAAATTCACAAGTGTGTCCAAAAAAGTGGTGCACGTTTTGCGTCATTTTCCGAAACCCATAGCGTTCTCCTTTTTCAGAATCGATGGCTCAGTGACAGCTTATTTTTTGTGTCTCAAGCTGACGTTTTTAATGATACCATTTTTCTGCAGATGCTACGTTTTGATCGCCTCTTATTGCATTTTGCGCAAAATTTGAGGGGACCAAAAAACATAATTTTGGTGTTTGGAATTTTTTGCGGTTACGCCATTTACCGATCAGATTAATTGATTTTATATTTTGATAGACCTGGCATTTATGAACACAGTGATACCAAATATGTGTATATTTTTTTAACCCTTTATTTTTCAATGGGGCAAATGTAGGGTGATTTGAACTTTTAGGTTTTTATTTTTTTTAATTTTTTAAAACTTTTTTTTAACTTTTTTTTTTATTTTACTAGTCCCCCTAGGGACTATAACAATCAGCAATCTGATCGCTCTTCCATATCTCCAGATCACAGCTACACAGCTGAGATCTGCAGAAAAGGAGCTCTCCTATTACACATCGCAGTCTGCCGGGTGTAAGAGGAAGTGACTCATGATAGCTACAGGCGTCATCACATGATCCTGTGCTACCATGGCAACCACCGGAAGTCACGTGATCACATCATGTAACGTCCGATGGGGATAGGTAAGTTACCGTTATGGCAGCGCGCATATACAACTCGCTACCAGATTTTGGCAGCAAGATGTAAGGGGGGTAATAGTCGCGGCTGGAATGTGATTCCACTTGCAACTAGCAGGCACACATGTCAGCTGTTGAAATCAGCTGATATGTGCTCGGATCGCCGTGGCCTGCCCATGACAGGCCACGGGGATTAACCTCACACGATCCATTACATACCCAGTACATCATGTGTCATGAAGAGGTTAAAATGGTACAAACAAAGAGTAAATGTCCTCCAAAAAACTGGATCTCATTAATGCAAAAATTACAGAAAAAAAACTGTACAAATCGGGATATACAGTCAGGGCCAGAAATATTTGGACAGTGACACAAGTTTTGTTATTTTAGCTGTTTACAAAAACATGTTCAAAAATACAATTATATATATAATATGGGCTCAAAGTGCACACTCCCAGCTGCAATATGAGAGTTTTCACATCCAAATCGGAGAAAGGGTTTAGGAATCATAGCTCTGTAATGCATTGCCTCCTCTTTTTCAAGGGACCAAAAGTAATTGGACAAGGGACTCTAAGGGCTGCAATTAACTCTGAAGGCGTCTCCCTCGTTAACCTGTAATCAATGAAGTAGTTAAAAGGTCTGGGGTTGATTACAGGTGTGTGGTTTTGCATTTGGAAGCTGTTGCTGTGACCAGACAACATGCGGTCTAAGGAACTCTCAATTGAGGTGAAGCAGAACATCCTGAGGCTGAAAAAAAAGAAAAAATCCATCAGAGAGATAGCAGACATGCTTGGAGTAGTAAAATCAACAGTCGGGTACATTCTGAGAAAAAAGGAATTGACTGGTGAGCTTGGGAACTCAAAAAGGCCTGGGCGTCCACGGATGACAACAGTGGTGGATGATCGCCGAATACTTTCTTTGGTGAAGAAGAACCCGTTCACAACATCAACTGAAGTCCAGAACACTCTCAGTGAAGTAGGTGTATCTGTCTCTAAGTCAACAGTAAAGAGAAGACTCCATGAAAGTAAATACAAAGGGTTCACATATAGATGCAAACCATTCATCAATTCCAAAAATAGACAGGCGAGAGTTAAATTTGCTGAAAAACACCTCATGAAGCCAGCTCAGTTCTGGAAAAGTATTCTATGGACAGATGAGACAAAGATCAACCTGTACCAGAATGATGGGAAGAAAAAAGTTTGGAGAAGAAAGGGAACGGCACATGATCCAAGGCACACCACATCCTCTGTAAAACATGGTGGAGGCAACATGATGGCATGGGCATGCATGGCTTTCAATGGCACTGGGTCACTTGTGTTTATTGATGACATAACATCAGACAAGAGTAGCCGGATGAATTCTGAAGTGTACCGGGATATACTTTCAGCCCAGATTCAGCCAAATGCCGCAAAGTTGATCGGACGGCGCTTCATAGTACAGATGGACAATGACCCCAAGCATACAGCCAAAGCTACCCAGGAGTTCATGAGTGCAAAAAAGTGGAACATTCTGCAATGGCCAAGTCAATCACCAGATCTTAACCCAATTGAGCATGAATTTCACTTCCTCAAATCCAGACTTAAGACGGAAAGACCAACAAACAAGCAAGACCTGAAGGCTGCGGCTGTAAAGGCCTGGCAAAGCATTAAGAAGGAGGAAACCCAGCATTTGGTGATGTCCATGGGTTCCAGACTTAAGGCAGTGATTGCCTCCAAAGGATTCGCAACAAAATATTGAAAATAAAAATATTTTGTTTGGGTTTGGTTTATTTGTCCAATTACTTTTGACCTCCTAAAATGTGGAGTGTTTGTAAAGAAATGTGTACAATTCCTACAATTTCTATCAGATATTTTTGTTCAAACCTTCAAATTAAACGTTACAATCTGCACTTGAATTCTGTTGTAGAGGTTTCATTTCAAATCCAATGTGGTGGCATGCAGAGCCCAACTCGCGAAAATTGTGTCACTGTCCAAATATTTCTGGACCTAACTGTATTTAGTACCCTACTCTTTGTGGTTTCTTGTACAGAGAAATTACCCAATGAACAACCATCAGGCCTCATTCATACATCCGTGTTTAAACAAGTATGTGAAAAAATAGTACTTGTGTAATCAGTGTTCTGTATCAATGTATGGTCCATTTGTCCATTATTACAATCAGTGTATCATTAGTGTTTTTCACAGATGGATGATTAACTGAATAAATAGCAAAACTTATATACTTTGCAATTTTAAACACTTACAACAGCACATGGAGGACACATGGTTGTCTTCCACTTGCTTTACCTATTTTTCAAGCAAGACTTGTATTAGCCCTTATCATCCATACCGCTGGAAAAAACCGACAAGTGCATTGCATGGACATTCGGTCCGTATAAAAACACAGACATGTAAAAAGCACCATAGATTATAATGGGTAAGTGGTGCTATATGTGCAAAAAATGGACACTACACATAAGTGCCACTTGGACATCTGAATCAGGCCTCAGGTATAGTAGTAGATGTTCTACAACATTGGACATCCTATCAAAAGATGAGTTGCTAAATTTTACCTTTTGTCTTATTGTGTAACCCTTTTTCTATCTGCTTTTCCGACACGTCTGTTTTAGTAGATTTTTCCATTCTGAGGTTTTCACATCTCTAACAAAAAAAAAACCATGTTGTTTATCATTATTTTTGGAGAATGCCATTATTTACAAAAACAGCCAAGTCTGGAGTAGTGATGCATTTTCTTTAAGGGTTTTAAAATGTTATTTTTTATCTATTTTTTAGAATTTCAGGCAAATGGTATTTTTTTTAACTTCCACTAAAAAGCTTTATCATCATAAAAAATAAAGCACATTATTTCTAGAATCCTCACTGCATAACATGTTTAGCATTTAGTTAGTAATGGCTCATCTGGTGAAGTGGATTTGCTAAGCCATAAGTCAGAGTGAGTAACTTTAACTAAAGGCATTGGTGTAGCACAGTTGAATGGACTGAACTAAAAATGTAATATCAAGGATCATTAATGCTGGATGTTCAGTACAAACACCATGAATTAGCACAGTCGAGTGTGTGAACAGCACCTGGAAGTAGCAAAGCAAAGTACACAGGTACCTTGTGTAGTTGCATTGATTGTGCAGACAGACAGGGAGGCGCCTGAGCAACTTTGCTTATCCTTAGTGTGTTGCTAGTTCTCAGGTCCCATACTCGCTACTGTGTCTAGTTCTGTGTTTCGTGTCTTTGTACCAGTTACTTGTTCTGCTAATCTGTGTCTCTTCTTAGAGCTTGCTTGCTGCCACTACCTCTGTTCTGCCACATCCGAGTTACTACTTCTGTGCTGCCATGTCTGAGTCCCCATCTTTGTGCTGCCACGTCTACGCACATCTGCACTTGACATCAGAGACTCACCAATCTGTCAGAGCCGACACGACTGGTCCTGGCTGCTGTGCATTTAGGTCACCTGTGGCTGCGCCTGACAATCCCTGTATAGGGGTTAGCTCTAGGTTAGCTCCTTCAGGGGAGTCCGGTGTAAGGCCCAGTAGGTCCACTTCTGGATGCTCGCCGCCCCTCGGCGACCGTAACACCTGACTATGGGAGAGCTGATTGTATGAATAGCATTCTGAAAGAGTAGCACCAAGTTGGCAGTAAAGCACCTGGTTGTAACAGAGCTGGATGAGAGGACAGCATTTTTGGAATCGTAGAGCCAACTTGATGGTAGATACCTTAAAATATCAGAGCCCAGTAATGGTAAATCTGAGTTTCCAATGTGGCTAGTGAGGATTTGAGTACATTTTATTAGCATGCAGTACCTACCTGAATACTCAGGCATTGAGTAGGCACCCAAGAAGGCCTTAAAAGGGTTAGGAAGATCATGTCAGAGGTGCATAATATGCTACTGTAGTAACACAAAGTGCAAGAGATCAAAGAGAATAGTTATTGGTACAAGGAAGACTCGCGTATTGTCCCTGGAGCCATAAAAGTTGAGTAATGGCCATATATTGGAAATGCCACAGATGACAAGAAAAAAGACAAATAATGAAAAGAAACAAGAGAAAAATATTTCACAAAATACAGAATTTATTGAATCAGCTAGCAAATGCCTGGAACAAAGGAAAAAGAAAGGCTCACATTCCAGTTATTTAGCATGTGGAATCATCAGGCTTTTATTTCAATTAATTGCATTTGAAAATACATTAATTAGCAGCTACTCATGTTGAAATAAATATATAATTAGCGGAAACATAATCATTGACTTTTAGAATCATTCATTTATTGTATATTAATATTCGTATATTAGCGTTAATAATAATAGGGAAGACAAAGCGCCCCTGTTTTCCCAATAGATTTAGTTTGTAGAGTAAAGCAGTTCTAGAATGATGATACTAGTGGTTGCCTTTACTCTTATACTCTGCACTATTGTGGCATCACTTCATTTTTATTCTTAGGCTTTATTTTATTGTAGCAAGAGTGAGAGAAAACCGGGCAACGCTAATCCAAAATGAAAGACTGCTGTTTGTTCATTCCTAGAAAGCATGGGAGCCAGGTGCACGTCCTAGGGCGTAGACCATGTGTGAGATCCAAGAAAGACGGAATCAGGTGGCACTCAGCGGCATCCAGATGGTAGGCTTAATCAAAATAATTCATACCAAGGGGTACAAGTGATGGGGGAGGGTGAGGACAAAGTTACAGTGCCGCACAACGGCTAGCCGTTTCGCACCTTTGTGCTTCCACGGGTCCAGTGGACAAAGGTACGAAACGGCTCACCGTCATCCGGCACTGTGACGCTGTTCTCACCCTCCCCCATCACTTGTACCCCTTGCTATGAATTATTTTGATTAAACCTACCATCTGGATGCCACTGAGTGCCGCCTGATTCCGTCTTTCTTGGATCTTTATTTATTGTGATGATGTCCCAATAACAGTGATGGTATGTGTTGCTAATCTGCATTTTATTGTAGTCTAGGACTACATGGCAATATTGAATTGACCTAGATACAATAAGATTATTATGCTATGCTGCTAAATCACAGATAATGATGGTGAATATGGTTTCACTGAAATTCAGTAGGTTTGGATATTTGGTTACGGTTGTGGTGCGGATGTATTGACTTTAATGTTACAATGTAACTACATGTATTACAATCAGTTGTGATTAATCAACATTGCAATGTTACAACTTATAAAACAGAAAAAGGCACTATATTCGCCTTCCCCGCATCCCCTGGCATTCTCTGCCACTGCTCTCAGTGCCTGGCATTGGATATGGCGCTGATGTCATCTTGTCAGTGACAATCAGCGAGTCCAACAGCTCTGTTTATTTTGAAGGAACGCCCCCTCCAGAGCCACTAAGCTCACTGATTAGCTTCATCAATATTGATTTAGTCAATCCCAGGCACTGCTAATGTCTGCTGACATGAACCCAACTGAAACACCTAAGAGGAACTCTGAAGAGTCTCCATCCAGCATTTAGGTGCTAAAAGAGGTTGTTCTTGAAGAACATAAAAACATATATGATGCAATATGTCACCAACTTGTTCATTCCTTGCCTAGGACACTTGAAGTCATGCAAAATACTAGATGTAGGTGTTTTGATGGGGGGTATATTCATTTTTATATTAACTAATTTTTTTAACCTACAGAAATTGGCCAAAAACACTGAGCCAAAGGTAAACCAGGTATACTGATTGTAGTCAAAAACACAATTATTAAACCTGTAAGGACAGCTGCATACATTGAAGTGTACACAACCTTCTTCTTTTTTTTTGTCTCCCCTTATATGCAGCGGCATTATATGAATAAAAGCATTGGGGAGCTTTTAGTTATCAAATTCTCAATCTAAAGGCATACACTCACCTTTCCCACCTTTTCAGCTATAAGTTTCCATCCAGTGTTTCTTAGGGAATTTTCATTCATCCAGGAGAACACATATGAAGTAAGACACTGATGTTTAACAGGATTTCCTTGAACACAATCTTTATTTTAGTTTATCCCAAATATGTTCAATGGAGTTGAAGTTTAAAGGGAACTAACTACCAGTTTTTTGCCCTATAAACTAAAAACAGCGCTATAAAGGTGTTAGGATGCTGATTAAAACGATACCTTTAGATAAGAAATTTGAGGCTTGATTGCAGAAAACGTTTTGTGGAAACCTTCAGAAATGTCATACTTTGTGCAGTGGCTTAAGCATCGGAGCAGAACTTTGGGTTCTCTGTAATGATTCCTCCACCTGCCTTGCCTCCTTTTCTCCATTTTAATTTTGTGCCTTAGCCGTCATTACTGCTCTTGGTCATGCGTGCACATTGCTATTTTGACGTTGTCATTAGAGATGGGCAATGTTCGAGGTTCTCTAATTTCATGATCGAGTGATCTTGGGGGGTGTTCGAGTCGTTTGACAAACTCGAACGATTTGCTAAAAGTTCGGCAGTTCGAGTTACGTTCGAGAACGGTTTGATCACCAAAAGCGTGGCTTTTCACAGTAACTATGTGTGCACCTTGCATATCTGCATGCGTCCTGCATACCAAGGACAATCCCTCTCTCTTTCCTACTCACCGATCACGGGCGTCTCGCTGCACGGCTGTCACAAATCTCCAGCGACATTTCCTCTTTTGAAAATGGCTGCCGCTTCATTATTCAATTAGTTATTCCGTGCTTTCCTCGCCCACTGGCGCCCATGATTGGTTGCAGTCAGACACGCCCCCACGATGAGTGACAGCTGTCTCACTGCAACCAATCACAGCCGCCGGTGGGCGGGTCTATATCGTGCAGTAAAATAAATAAATAAATAATAATAATAAAAAAAATTGCGATTCCCCCCATATTTTATACCAGCCAGGATAAAGCCACACAGCTGGAGGCTGGTATTGTCAGGATGGAGAGCACCACGTCATGGGGAGCTCACCACCCTAACAATATCACCCAGCAGCCGCCCGGAATTGCCGCATCCATTAGATGCGGCAGTCCTGGGACTCTACCCAGCTCATCCCGAATTGCCCTGGTGCGGTGGCAATCAGGGTAATAAGGAGTTAATCATGGCAGGCGTCTCCCCGAGATACCTTCCATGATTAAACTGTAAGTGAAAGTAAAGAAACATACACAGCGAAAAATTCTTTATTTGGAATAAAAGACAAAAAACACCTCATTTACCTCTTTATTAATCCCCAAATACCCCTCCAGGTCCGAAGTAATCGACACGAAACTGTCAGCTCTGCTACATGAAGATGACAGGAAGCGCCGTAGAACACGATCGCTGTGTCCTCTCCATGTAGCACCTGAAGTGAATCGCGCTGTCTCTAGAGACTTCAGTCTGCAATGCAGACGTCAAAATTACCAAATCTGCCAATGTTTCTCATTAGAGCCAGTGGCAGAATGCTTAGAGCTCTCGCCTAAGAAGCATTGGTTCACGAGTTCAAGTCCCAGCCGTCCCGAGAAAGAATTTAATCTATTTTAAAATCTAATTATTATTTATTTCAAATTATAACTTAATTTAATTATGCACTGAGGGGTGGATGATGGGGGTTGTAGTGCCTGCGGTGATGATGGTGGTTGTAGGGCCTGCATGTGTGCGTGATGAGTGCGGTACTGCCAGAGTTCGCCCGCCCATCCATCCATCCGCCCATTCGCCCGCCCATCCGTCCGCCCGCTCATCCATCCATCCATCCGCCTGCCCATCCATCCTTGCATCTGAACAATCTGCTTCTAGATTCTCTACTGCAGTATAAAGCTAAATATTACCAAATCTGCCTATGTTTCTTATTAGAGCCAGTGGCTCAATTGTTAGAGCTCTCGCCTAGGAAGCACGCGTTCAAGTCCCTGCCGCACTGGTAAAGAATTTAATTTATTTTTAATTATAATTATTATTTATTTATAATTATAATTAAATTTAATTATGCACTGAGGGGAGGAGCCGGACATCAGCTGTGAGCTGCGGGACACACCTCTACAATTGGAGCAGTTCACGGAATGAGGCTGCATTACTCTCTCCTCTCTCTTCTCTCTCTCTCCCTCTCTCTCTCTTTTTTTCTCTTTCTTTCTCTCTCTCTTTCTCTCTCTCTCCCTCTCTCTCTCTTCTCTCTTTTTTTCTCTTTCTCTCTCTCTCTATCTCTTTTTCTCTCTCTTTTTCTCTCTTTTTCTCTCTCTTTTTCTTTTTTTCCCTCTCTCTATTTCTCTCTCCTCTCTCCTCTTTCTCTCCTCATTCTCTTCTCTCTCTCTTCTCTCTCTCTCCCTCTCTCTCTCTTTTTCTCGCTCTTTCTCTCTCCCTTTATCTCTCTCCCTCTCTCCTCTCTCTTTTTCTCTCTTTCTCTCTCTCTTTTTTGCTCTCTCTTTTTCTCTTTTTCCCTCTCTCTCTCCTCTCTCCCCTCTCCTCTCTCTTCTCTCTTTCTCTTCTCTCTCTCTCTTCTCTCCTCTTCTTTTCTCTTCTCTCTCTCTTCTCTCTCCTCTCTCTCTTCTCTCTCTTCTCTCCCCTCTCTTCTCTATCCTCTCTCTCTTCTCACTCTCCTCTCTCTCTTTTCTCTCTCTCTCTCCTCTCTCTCTTCTCTCTCTCTTCTCTCTCCTCTCTCTCTCTATTCTCTCTCTTCTCTCTCCTCTCTCTTTTCTCTCCTCTTCTCTCTCTCTCTTCTCTCTCTCTCCCTCTCTTCTCTTTTATCTCTTTTTTTCTCTCTTTTCTCTCTCTTTTCTCTCTCTTTTCTTTCTCTTTTCTCTCTTTTCTCTCTCTATTCTCTATCTTCTCTCTCTCTCAGACCTGGCGATGATCAGCTGATGCGGTCACCTGACGGAATCAGCTGACACTATAGTCGAGCGGTGAGGCCGGCTTTTTACCGCCCGGCCGGCTAAACTATCAGCTGATGCTGTCGGACAGGAGTCTGCACTGAAGTTTGTAGTTCTGTTTTTTTTTTGCACTGATGCATCAGCTGATTGTATAAAAGCCGTTTATACAATCAGCTGCTGTGTCATATGATTCAGGCCCTTGAACCTGACACATCCCCTGATCGCTTTGCAGCAAACCGATCAGATGATATTGAGAAATATATGTATTCAGCTCACCCCTCTTCACTCTAGGATCCACCACCGATGCACGGAACGCCCTGGCCCGGGCGGAGAGACACAGTCATGGAGAGAAAAAATATCCAGCATCGGATAGATGGAGAGATTAGGATAAAACTGAGAATTTTATTAAATCCATTAAAAGCAGGATGCAACACGCAAAAGGAGCATGAGGACACACAGTGGAAAACACGAGACTTATCCTACGCGTTTCAACCTTGCGGTCTTAGTCATGGATTGTTTGGTATCTCCAGAATGAAATATTTAAGACATATGCAAAAAAGGGACATCATAGGAAGAGATCATTGTGCTAATTAAGAACAAACATTCACAAGATGTGCACTCGTTTAAAATTACGGGGAGAAAAACACAATGAAATCACGATGCGATATAAAAACAGAGATATCAAAAAATAAACACAAACTAGTGAAAAAAATGCATAAAGGACAGATAAAAATGAATGTATGTATATCATAAAATAAAAACATATATATCCATGCATATGAAATTTGAGGAAGCAAAAAGAAATTTGTTGTGCATATATATATATATATACACACACATGCACACATGCAGGATTATAAAGAAAGCAGGAAACTCATTAGAGGATGGGTAAGTACCCCCCCAATAAACATTGGAGTTGGAAAAAAAAAAAAACCCTGTTTTTATATCGAATGTCAAGTGCCTTGCTGATTTATTGTTTCAGTGAAAGCTGCCACGCTTATATGTAAAATGTTTTCACTTTTACTGAGTCGCAGATGCGGCTAGTTGGGGCCGGACACTGAAACACGCCACAGCAGAAGCTGCAGCGTGATTCATATGCGGCCACGACGAGAACCGCAGCAGCGGCACAGTGTATACCAGCACCATCAAAACATGTAATGAACTGGTTGTTATAAAGTTGAAAAAATGTGGCATGTTGTTGGAAAACTAGTAATTATAATATGTATTAATGTGAAGACATCAATGTGAATGATAGAAAAAGAGGAGTTCCTTCGTCAGGTGTGTAAAAAATGTATATATCAGGGAAAATGAATTTATATTATATGTGTGTTGTTTGTATGTATGAATTTTTGTAAAATGAATACCTTTTTTAGGTGTATTGTGTAATGAGATCCTGACGAGTGTTTAAACCATGCGGTATACGGGTATTAAGTTTAAAAATCCAAAAGGATTCCCTGTTTAGGAGTTTTCTCCTGTGATCTCCCCCTCTGGTTGGCTTAAACACTTTTTCTATACCCATAAATCGGAATGTACCAAGACATCTATTGTGTATGTCTACAAAATGTTTGGAAACTGCTGAGATATTGACGGCAGATACATTTAATGTATCTGACATGTGTCGTCTAATTCGTTTTTTTAGAGGACCACCTGTACAACCTATATATTGAATTTTACAGGTGGTACATTAAGCAAGGTAGACTAAATAGGGAGTATTGCAATTAATGTAGCTCTTTATGTTGTAAATAGCACCAGTATGTGTGGAAGCAAAGGTTTTACTTTTATTCACATATTTACATGAAATGCAGTGGTTGTGTCCACAGCCATAGAAGCCAGAGCAGGATAACCACGTTTTCCCTGTTATTTGGCTATTGATGACACTTGGCGATAAGATATTAGCTAGGCTCATTGCCCGTTTGGCTACAAAATTGATTTTATACTTCTCAAGAATAGTATGTAAGTTGGCATCTTGATGTAATAAAGGCAGATATTTCTTTATGATTTTGATTATTTCGTTATATTGTGGAGAAAAGGTGGTACTAAAGGTGACATTATTGTACATTTGATTTTTGTTCTTGTTTTTACATTTGAATAGATCTACTCTCTCTATGTTGTTCACTATTGTATGTGCTCGTTGGAGGCACCAATTTGAGTAACCTCTGCATTTTAATCTAGCCAAAGTTTTTTTTGACTCTAGGGGGAATATGTCGGATCTGGAGCAGTTTCTCTTGACTCTAATTAGTTCTCCTAGGGGGATGTTTTTGATCGTGTGCGGAGGATGACAGGAGAGTTACAGTCTGTTTCTTTTTTATACGGATAAGCATCAATTTTATTTAGATTGCTAATCAAGGTAACATCTAAGTAATTGATTTTATTGGGATGTGTAGAAAAGGTGAATTTTAAATTAAAAGGGTTAGAATTAACAACATCAACAAAACATTTAGCTTCTTCTGGGGTACCTTTCCATATTATTAATAAATCGTCTATGTACCTGGTGTAAAAGATGATATGATCTGCAAATAAATTATTTTGTATGTTGAAAATGTAAATTTCTTCAAACATAGCCACTACAATGTTAGCTAATGAGGGGGGAAATTTCCCCCCCATACTAACTCCGCATCTCTGTAAAAAGAACTCATTGTCAAAAGAAAAATAATTATGTGCTAATAAAAAATTAACAGCAGAAATGATAAAGTCCTGGATCTTAAAAGGTTAAGAACTGTGATTTCTGAGAAATTGGTATATGCAGTCAATGGCCACATGGTGGGGAATAGATGGGTAAAGACTGATAATGTCACAGGTCATCCATAAATAATCAGAGTGCCATGTTATAGAGTCAACATTATACAGTAGCGCTGTAGTGTCCCTCAAAAAGCTGGGAAGTTCCTTAACCAGAGGTTGAAGAAAAAAGTCAATCCATGATCCCAGTTTTTCCCCTAAAGAGCCAATACCCGAGATTATGGGTCTAATGGGGGGAGGGAAAACCCCCTTATGAATTTTGGGGAGAGCATGGTATATTGGAATCACTGGATGATCAACCTCTAGGTATTCATACATTTTTTGTGTATAAACCCCTTTGCAAAGTCCCTCATCCAAACATTTGTCAATTTTTTCCTTGAATAATTTGGTAGGGTCTCCTTTCAAATGTGCATAGGTACTGGTGTCATTGAGAATGTCTTTATTGATTTTGAAGTATAATGCAGAGTCCACAATAACAATCCCTCCCCCCTTATCCACCTCTCTGATCACCAAGTTTGTGTTGGATTTTGGATTGCAGATTGTCGAGGCGCACCGGATCTGACTCAATTTTTTCCTGAAAAACATCCAGGATAGAAGGTCTAGATTGTAAGGGGTAGAAATAAGGATTGGAAGTCCTAAAAATTTCCTCAGGTAGTTTATCATAGTTTCTTGATTCAGTTTCAAGGGCTCTTAGATCGGTCAATCTGACTAATTCATTGAATCCTGGAACAATATTAGTTTCAGAAGTATTGTTGTTTGTCAAGGAATCAACATTGATGTTGATAGTTGAATCTTCAACAAAATGACATTTTAATGTGAGATTCCTTGCGAATTTATTTATATCCAGAAGAGTATTGAAAATATCAAATTTTTTTGTGGGGCAAAAATTAAGGCCCTTGGATAAAACTGAAATTTGATGCTGTGAAATGATCTGAGCAGATAGATTCCATACTGGGCATGTTAATGCCTCTTCTTCTTTTTGCGGCGATCTGGATAACGATTGCTTGTTGTGCTTCCTTCCACCTCTTCGTATGAGTTTTTTGAAAAGGTTTTTGCATTATTTTGGTGTTACTACTATTTGTTAGTGTTTCCTCTGTTCCTTCAGAAGATGAATCTGTGGAATTGTCAGCTGTATAATTAGTAGAAGCTGAGGAGACACTTATTTCCCCAAAGCTGACTTTTCTGTTACGATTCTTGTAAAAAGGCTTTTTGTTGTATTTATTATTATGTTGTTGTGGATTGGAAGGATGATCGCCATGTATAGATTTTATTCATTTTATAATCAAGAACATATCTTTCAAATTTATTTTTCTTTCTATTAGCAATATTATCTTCAAGGGCAGTAAGGCATTTGTTTAAATTTTCTTGCATTATTTTAAAGTCTTTGTGGTCTCTAAATTTTTCCAATGCGGTTTCTGTTTCTGTAAGTTGTTTTTTGATGTTGTCTAATTCTAATTCTTCATGTTTGACTATCAGTTCCATTAATTTGATGGAGCAGCTGGATAAAACAGCATTCCAACTATTCAGAAAATCTTCAGTATAAAAGGAAAATGAGGGATTTTTTAAAATCCTTAAACCGCGAGGAATCATATTTTTTTCTATGTAGGAACATAAAGAGGTAGAGTCCCACCATAATTTTGCTTCCTTGATTTTATTTTTTTCGAGTTGTTTGTGAAGGAGTAAAAAGTCTTCATTCACATGTGTTTGTAAGTCCCCTGCCTGCTGATCTGATGTAGTTGGATCAGAGTGCATGTTGAAAATGGCATCAAATTTAGATCTCCTATTTTTTGATGGATGCATAATTGAGTGGAAATAGTAAAAGTGTAAAACCACTATGCATATAAAAATCACAGTAGTATAGAGGGAGCACGAAAAACAGAAACCAACGTGATATAGAAAAATAAATGTGTTCAGCTCACCCCTCTTCACTCTAGGATACACCACCGATGCACGGAACGCCCTGGCCCGGGCGGAGAGACACAATCATGGAGAGAAAAAATATACAGCATCTGATAGATGGAGAGATTAGGATAAAACTGAGAATTTTATTAAATCCATTAAAAGCAGAATGCAACACGCAAAAGGAGCATGGGGACACACAGTGAAAAACACGAGACTTATCCTACGCGTTTCAACCTTGCGGTCTTAGTCATGGATTGTTTGGTATCTCCAGAATGAAATATTTAAGACATATGCAAAAAAGGGGCATCATAGGAAGAGATCATTGTGCTAATTAAGAACAAACATTCACAAGATGTGCACTCGTTTAAAATTTCGAGGAGAAAAACACAATGAAATCACGATGTGATATAAAAACAGAGATATCAAAAAAGAAACACAAACTAGTGAAAAAAATGCATAAAGGACAGATAAAAATGAATGTATGTATATCATAAAATAAAAACATTATATCCATGCATATGAAATTTGAGGAAGCAAAAAGAAATTTGTTGTGCATATATATATATATATACATACTCATGCATATGTTTATGCATGTATATACACACACATGCACACATACAGGATTATAAAGAAAGCAGAAAAATCATTAGAGGATGGGTAAGTACCTCCCAATACATTATAGCTAATTAGTTTTCCAATAACATGCTACACTTTTTCAACTTTATAACAACAAGTTTATTACAAGCATCGCTGGTGCTGGTATACACTGTGCCGCTGCTGCGGTTCTTGTCGTGGCCGCATATGAATCACACTGCAGCCTCTGCTGCGGCGTGTTTTAGTGTCCGGCCCCGACGAGCCGCATCTGCGGCTCAGTAAAAGTGAAAACATTTTACATATAAGCGTGGCAGCTTTCACTGAAACAATAAATCAGCAAGGCACTTGACATTCGATATAAAAACAGGGTTTGTTTTTTTTTTTCAACTCCAATGTTTATTGGGGGTACTTACCCATCCTCTAATGAGTTTCCTGCTTTCTTTATAATCCTGCATGTGTGCATGTGTGTGTGTATATACATGCATAAACATATGCATGAGTATGTATATATATATTTATATGCACAACAAATTTCTTTTTGCTTCCTCAAATTTCATATGTATGGATATAATGTTTTTATTTTATGATGTACATACATTCATTTTTATCTGTCCTTTATGCATTTTTTCACTAGTTTGTGTTTATTTTTTGATATCTCTGTTTTTATATCACATCTTGATTTCATTGTGTTTTTCTCCTCGTAATTTTAAACGAGTGCACATCTTGTGAATGTTTGTTCTTAATTAGCACAATGATCTCTTCCTATGACGCCCCTTTTTTGCATATGTCTTAAATATTTCATTCTGGAGATACCAAACAATCCATGACTAAAGGCTACTTTACACACTGCGATATCGGTCCCGATATCGCTAGTGTGGGTACCCGCCCCCATCTGTTGCGCGACACGGGCAAATCGCTGTCCGTGCCGCACAACATCGCCCAGAGCCGTCACACATACTTACCTGTCCGGCGACGTCGCGGTGACCGGCGAACCGCCTCCTTTCTAAGGGGGCGGTCCGTGCGGCGTCACAGCGACGTCACTGAAGCGTCACTGAACCACCGACCAATAGCAGCGGAGGGGCGGAGATGAGCGGGACGTAACATCCCACCCACCTCCTTCCTTCCGCATAGCAGCAGGGAGGCAGGTAAGGGGAGCTTCCTCGTTCCTGCGGTGTCACACGCAGCGATGTGTGCTGCCGTAGGAACGAGGAACAACTTTGTTACTGCTGCAGTAACGATTTTTAAGAATGGACCCCAATGTCGCCGATTAGCGATTTTGCACGTTTTTGCAACGATGCAAAATCGCTTATCGGTGTCACACGCAACGTCATCGCAAATGCGGCTGGATGTGCGTCACAAATTCCGTGACCCCAACGACTCCACATTAGCAATGTCGCAGCGTGTAAAGCCCACTTAAGACCGCAAGGTTGAAACGCGTAGGATAAGTCTCGTGTTTTTCACTGTGTGTCCCCATGCTCCTTTTGTGTGTTGCATCCTGCTTTTAATGGATTTAATAAAATTCTCAGTTTTATCCTAATCTCTCCGTCTATCAGATGCTGGATATTTTTTCTCTCCATGATTGTGTCTCTCCGCCCGGGCCAGGGCGTTCCGTGCATCGGTGGTGTATCCTAGCGTGAAGAGGGGTGAGCTGAACACATTTATTTTTCTATATCACGTTGGTTTCTGTTTTTCGTGCTCCCTCTATACTACTGTGATTTTTATATGCATAGTGGTTTTCCACTTTTACTATTTCCACTCAATTATGGATCCACCAAAAAATAGGAGATCTAAATTTGATGCCATTTTCAACATGCACTCTGATCCAACTACATCAGATCAGCAGGCAGGGGACTTACAAACACATGTGAATGAAGACTTTTTACTCCTTCACAAACAACTCGAAAAAAATAAAATCAAGGAAGCAAAATTATGGTGGGACTCTACCTCTCTATGTTCCTACAAAGAAAAAAATATGATTCCTCGCGGTTTAAGGATTTTAAAAAATCCCTCATTTTCCTCTTATACTGAAGAATTTCTGAATAGTTGGAATGCTGTTTTATCCAGCTGCTCCATCAAATTAATGGAACTGATAGTCAAACATGAAGAATTAGAATTAGACAACATCAAAAAACAACTTACAGAAACAGAAACCGCATTGGAAAAATTTAGAGACCACAAAGACTTTAAAATAATGCAGGAAAATTTAAACAAACGCCTTACTGCCCTTGAAAATAATATTGCTAATAGAAAGAAAAATAAATTTGAAAGAGATGTTCTTGATTATAAAATGAATAAAATCTATACATGGCGATCATCCTTCCAATCCACAACAACTCCGTATAATAATAAATAGAACAAAAAGCCTTTTTACAAGAATCGTAACAGAAAAGTCAGCTTTGGGGAAATAAGTGTCTCCTCAGCTTCTACTAATTATACAGCTGACAATTCCACAGATTCATCTTCTGAAGGAACAGAGGAAACACTAACAAATAGTAGTAACACCAAAATACTGCCAAAACCTTTTAAAAAAATGCATACGAAGAGGTGGAAGGAAGCACAACAAGCAATCGTTATCCAGATCGCCGCAAAAAGAAGAAGAGGCATTAACATGTCCAGTATGGAATCTATCTGCTCAGATCATTTCACAGCATCAAATTTCAGTTTTATCCAAGGGCCTTAATTTTTGCCCCACAAAAAAATTTGATATTTTCAATACTCTTCTGGATATAAATAAATTCGCAAGGAATCTCACATTAAAATGTCATTTTGTTCAAGATTCAACTATCAACATCAATGTTGATTCCTTGACAAACAACAATACTTCTGAAACTAATATTGTTCCAGGATTCAATGAATTAGTCAGATTGATCGATCTAAGAGCCCTTGAAACTGAATCAAGAAACTATGATAAACTACCTGAGGAAATTTTTAGGACTTCCAATCCTTATTTCTACCCCTTACAATCTAGACCTTCTATCCTGGATGTTTTTCAGGAAAAAATTGAGTCAGATCTGGTGCGCCTCGACAATCTGCAATCCAAAATCCAATACCAACTTGGTGATCAGAGAGGCGGATAAGGGGGGAGGGATTGTTATTGTGGACTCTGCATTATACTTTAAAATCAATAAAGACATTCCCAATGACACCAGTACCTATGCACATTTGAAAGGAGACCCTACCAAATTATTCAAGGAAAAAATTGCCAAATTTTTGGATGAGGGACTTTGCAAAGGGGTTTATACACAAAAAATTTATGAATACCTAAAGGTTGATCATCCAGTGATTCCAATATACCATGCTCTCCCCAAAATTCATAAGGGGGTTTTCCCTCCCCCCTTTAGACCCATAATCTTGGGTATTGGATCGTTAGTGGAAAAACTGGGATCATGGATTGAATTTTTTCTTCAACCTCTGATTAATGAACTTCCCGGCTTTTTGAGGGACACTAAAGCGCTACTGTATAATATTGACTCTATAACATGGCACTCTGATTATTTGTGGATGACCTGTGACATTATCAGTCTTTACCCATCTATTCCCCACCATGTGGCCATTGACTGCATATACCAATTTCTCAGAAATCACAGTTCTTACCCTCTCAAGATCCAGGACTTTATCATTTCTGCTGTTAATTTTTTATTAACACATAATTATTTTTCTTTTGACAATGAGTTCTTTTTACAGAGATGCGGAGTTAGTATGGGGGGGAAATTTCCCCCCTCATTAGCTAACATTGTAGTGGCTATGTTTGAAGAAATTTACATTTTCAACATACAAAATAATTTATTTGCAGATCATATCATCTTTTACACCAGGTACATAGACGATTTATTAATAATATGGAAAGGTACCCCAGAAGAAGCTAAATGTTTTGTTGATGTTGTTAATTCTAACCCTTTTAATTTAAAATTCACCTTTTCTACACATCCCAATAAAATCAATTAGTTAGATGTTACCTTGATTAGCAATCTAAATAAAATTGATGCTTATCCGTATAAAAAAGAAACAGACTGTAACTCTCCTGTCATCCTCCGCACACGATCAAAAACATCCCCCTAGGAGAACTAATTAGAGTCAAAAGAAACTGCTCCAGATCCGACATATTTCCCCTAGAGTAAAAAAAAACTTTGGCTAGATTAAAATGCAGAGGTTACTCAAATTGGTGCCTCCAACGAGCACATACAATAGTGAACAACATAGAGAGAGTAGATCTATTCAAATGTAAAAACAAGATCAAAAATCAAATGTACAATAATGTCACCTTTAGTACCACCTTTTCCCCACAATATGACGAAATAATCAAAATCATAAAGAAATATCTGCCTTTATTACATCAAGATGCCAACTTACATACTGTTCTTGAGAAGTATAAAATCAATTTTGTAGCCAAACGGGCAATGAGCCTAGCTAATATCTTGTCGCCAAGTGTCATCAATAGCCAAATAACAGGGAAAACTTGGTTATGCTGCTCTGGCTTCTATGGCTGTGGACACAACCACTGCATTTCATGTAAATATGTGAATAAAAGTAAAACCTTTGCTTCCACACATACTGGTGCTATATACAACATAAAGAGCTACATTAATTGCAATACTCCCTATTTAGTCTACCTTGCTGAATGTACCACCTGTAAAATTCAATATATAGGTTGTACTGGTGGTCCTCTAAAAAAACGAATTAGACGACACATGTCAGATACATTAAATGTATCTGCCGTCAATATCTCAGCAGTTTCCAAACATTTTGTAGACATACACAATAGATGTCTTGGTACATTCCGATTTATGGGTATAGAAAAAGTGTTTAAGCCAGCCAGAGGGGGAGATCACAGGAGAAAACTCCTAAACAGGGAATCCTTTTGGATTTTTAAACTTAATACCCGTATACCGCATGGTTTAAACACTCGTCAGGATCTCATTACACAATAAACCTAAAATAAAGTATTCATTTTACAAAAATTCATACATACGAACAACACACATATAATATAAATTCATTTTCCCTGATATATACATTTTTTACACACCTGACGAAGGAACTCCTCTTTTTCTATCATTCACATTGATGTCTTCACATTAATACATATTATAACTACTAGTTTTCCAACAACATGCCACATTTTTTCAACTTTATAACAACCAGTTCATTACATGTTTTGATGGTGTTGGTATGCACTGTGCCGCTGCTGCGGTTCTCGTCGTGGCCGCATATGAATCATGCTGCAGCTTCTGCTGCGGCGTGTTTTGGTGTCCGGCCCCGGCGAGCCACATCCACGGCTCAGCAATAGTGAAAACACTTTGATACATACATTTTTTGCCTGACGAAGAAACTCCTCTTTTTCTATTATTCACATTGATGTCTTCACATTAATGTACATTATAACTAATTAGTTTTCCAATAACATGCTACACTTTTTCAACTTTATAACAACAAGTTTATTACAAGTTTCGTTGGTGCTGGTATACACTGTGCCGCTGCTGCGGTTCTCGTCGTGGCCGCATATGAATCACACTGCAGCCTCTGCTGCGGGGTGTTTCAGTGTCCGGCCCCAACGAGTCGCATCTGCGGCTCAGTAAAAGTGAAAACATTTTACATATAAGCGTGGCAGCTTTCACTGAAACAATAAATCAGCAAGGCACTTGACATTGGATATAAAAACAGGGTTTTTTTTTTGTTTTTTTGTTTTTTTTTCAACTCCAATGTTTATTGGGGGGTACTTACCCATCCTCTAATGAGTTTCCTGCTTTCTTTATAATCCTGCATGTGTGCATGTGTGTGTATATCCATGCATAAACATATGCATGAGTATGTATATATTCAACAAATTTCTTTTTGCTTCCTCAAATTTCATATGCATGGATATAATGTTTGTATTTTATGATATACATACATTCAATTTTATCTGTCCTTTATGCTTTTTTTCACTAGTTTGTGTTTATTTTTTGATATATCTGTTTTTATATCACATCGTGATTTCATTGTGTTTTTCTCCCCGTAATTTTAAACGAGTGCACATCTTGTGAATGTTTGTTCTTAGTTAGCACAATGATCTCTTCCTATGATGCCCCTTTTTTGCATATGTCTTAAATATTTCATTCTGGAGATACCAAACAATCCATGACTAAGACTGCAAAGTTGAAACGCGTAGGATAAGTCTCGTGTTTTTCACTGTGTGTCCCCATGCTCCTTTTGCGTGTTGCATCCTGCTTTTAATGGATTTAATAAAATTCTCAGTTTTATCCTAATCTCTCCATCTATCCGATGCTGGATATTTTTTCTCTCCATGATTGGATCAGATGATATTGGATCTGGATTGGACGGCGCGGGACCCTTGATCCATGATTACTGTGGAGGGGGGTTCTTTATTTCAATAAAGATGGAGTCACTAATTGTTTTGTGTTTTATTTCTCATAAAAACATTTTTCTGTGTGTTTTGTTTTTTTTATCTGTACTAGAAATTCATGGTGGCCATGTCTAATATTGGCGTAACACCATGAATTTCGGGCTTAGGGCCAGTTGATAATATAAAGCTAGCCCTAACCCCATTATTACCCAGCGAGCCACCCATCACCAGGGCAGCTGGAAGAGTTGGATACAGTGCCAGAAGATGGCGCTTCTATGAAAGCGCCATTTTCTGGGTTGGCTCCGGACTTCAATTCGCAGCAGGGGTGCCCAGAAAGCTTGGGCACCCTGCACTCCGGATTCCAATCCCCAGCGCCTAGTTGCATCTGGCCGGACACAAAAATTGGGCGAAGCCTACGTCATTTTTTTTTTATTTTTTCATGAAACTCATGAAATAATTTAAAAAAAAAAAAAAAAGGGCTTCCCTATATTTTTGGTTCCCAGCCAGGTACAAATAGGCAGCTGGGAATTGGGGGCAGCCCGTAGCTGCCTGCTGTACCTGGCTAGCACACAAAAACATGGCGAAGCCCACGTAATTATTTTGGGGGGCAAAAAACTCCTGCATACAGTCCTGGATGGAGTATGCTGAGCCTTTTAGTTCTGCAGCTGCTGTCTGCTGTCTGTCTGTATGGAGGAAAGCAGACAGCAGCTGCAGAACTACAAGGCTCAGCATCCTCCATCCAGGACTGTATGCTGGAGGGAGAGACAGTGGGAGCAGAACTACAAGGCTCAGCATGCTCCATTTACTAGTGTATGCAGGAGTGCAGACTGCAGCTGCAGAACTACAAGGCTCAGCATGCTCCATTCACTAGTGTATGCAGGAGAGCAGAAAGCATCTGCAGAACTACAAGGCTCAGCATACTCCATCCAGGACTGTATACAGGAGTTTTTTGCCCACCAAAAAAATGACGTGGGCTTCGCCATATTTTTGTATGCTAGCCAGGTACAGCAGACAGGTACATCTGCCCCCAACCCTCAGCTGCCTATTTGTACCCGGCTGGGAACTAAAAATATAGGGAAGCCCTTTTTTTTAATTATTTCATGAATTTCATGAAATAATTAAAAAGAAACGACATGGGCTTCACCCCATTTTTGTGTCCAGCCAGGTACAACTAGGCAGATGGGGATTGGAATCCGCAGCACAGGTTGGCCCGAGGTATCTGGGCCCCTCTGCTGCGAATTTTAGTCTGCAGCCGCCCCAGAAAATGGCGCTTGACCCGACCATTAAGAAACTCCAATAAAGGGTAAAAAAAAAAGACACCACACAGAGAAAAAATACTTTAATAGAAATAACTACACAGACAAACTTAGAGACTCTATGTTTATTACTCCCTCTCACCCCTCCACAATGCTGGTCTTCTGTCTTCTTTCTCCTTCAACCCATGCAGCTCTGCTACATCAGACAGCACTGCATGGGAGGAAGACGCTGCTGCTCCCGTGCAGTCTGATCGCTCCCGTGCAGTCTAATCACTCAGTGAGTGAGCAGAGGCTGCGGGCTGTAAGCGGTGACGTCACCACTGCCACCGTTGAAATAGTAATCTGACAGTCGGGTTACTATAGCAACGGTGATCTCCGTTATTCACCGGCTGTGGCATCCAGTCCTTGCATGTGGGCTGACTCTGTAAAGAGCGCCGACATGCAGGAACAGGGAGCCAAGCATGTGCCCAAGTAACTCACTGGTACACGGAGATGCTCAAACGAGCACCGTGTACCAGAGAGATGCACTGACAGGACCTAGCATGACGTCTAGCCATGTGACCAGTCTGTAGCCAATGAGATAATACACACGTGACTGGTCACATGCTAAGATGACATCACAGACGGTCCTATCATTAGTGCTGGTTACCGGGAGGGTGCAGTGATGATCGGAAGGAAAAGTGACGGAAGACAGAGTGCAGGACGCGTCGCGGGGACCTGTAAGTGTTATGGCAATATTTATTAACTGTATGTGTACATGTGTAATGTGTTTGTATGTGTTTTTGTTTGCCTGCCATTGTTTTCAATGGAGTTCGAAGGTGTTCGTCGAACGTTCGCCGAACTACGCCGCTGTTCGACGAACCCGGACCGAACTCGAACAATAGGGGGTGGCTCATCTCTACTCTTACGGCTCTATAAGAGCCAGTTAAGTTCTTCTATACCAAACTGACTGACTTTCTTTCCTAAATATTTACACTTTTTAATAACACCAGTTACTGTTGAGCTTGGAATATTTAACAAGAAAAGCATTTCATGAGATGACTTTTTACAAGGCTAATAAATGCATTTTATACACTTGTAGCAATGTGGCTGAATGAAAAACACCAACTCAATGATTAAGAGGTGTCTCAAAACTATTGTCCATATATTGTACATTGCTTCACAAAAATATCTACAGATAGGTACGCAAACCAAACTAATCAGACATTTATGGCATTTATGGCATATGTTTTACTTACTGTATTGATTTGTACCTATAGATGGGGAGTTATATTAAAAATTAAATAGATATATTAATTAATTTATTTTCACTGTATTTTAGGTGGAAGTTCAGAAGAAATACCCACCTTACTGCACTGTGCAGCAAAGCTTGGACTCAAAGAAGTGGCACTTTTACTAATGCAAAGCCCGGCAGCAGATTGCATTTGTACCATCACCAACAAATATGGGGAAGATCCAGCAAAAATAGCTGAAAAGTATGGACACCTGGATATCCAGGCTATCATTATACAGCTAACAGTAAGCAACATTCCATTCAGATATATTATATTGCAGGTATATTGCAGTTTAATGATCACAACCAAAACATAAGTTGAGTACTTTGCTAATTTATAGTTGTATGCAGGGGCGGACACTGACAGCCTGAGGACACTGTGCAAGAAATTGTGCCTGCCCCCCCTTCCTCAACAGCAACAAAGCTGCATGTATAGATATATATCTCTACTACTACATCCATACACTGCACCTGTAATACAGTATACTACATCACTATACCCCCATGTACTACACCTGTAATATACTACAGCACTACACCCCAACATACTACACCTGTAATATACTACATCATTACACTCCCATGTACTACACCTGTAATATACTACATCACTACACCCCGAAGATACTACGCCTGTAATATACTACATCACTACATCCCCCATATACTACACCTGTAATACACTACGTCACTACACTCCCATGTACTACACTTGTAATATACTACATCACTACACCCCCATGTACTACATCTGTAATATACTACATCACTACACCCCATGTACTACACCTGTAATATACTACATGACTTCACCCCCCATGTACTACACCTGTAATATACTACATAACTACACCCCCCATGTACTACACCTGTAATATACTACATCACTACATCCCCATATACTACACCTGTAATATACTACATCACTATACCCCCATATACTACACCTGTAATATACTACATCACTACACCCCCATATACTACACCTGTAATATACTACATCACTACACCCCCATGTACTACACCTGTAATATACTACATAACTATAACCCCCATGTACTACACTTGTAATATATTATATCACTACACCCCCATGTACTACATTTGTAATATACTACATCACTACACCCTCATATACTACACCTGTAATATACTACATCACTACACGCCCCATTTACTACACCTGTACTATACTACATCCCTACACTTCTCATACACTATACCTGTAATATACTACATCACTACACCCCCAATATTAGTCTCCACTCACCTCCCCCTACTTATTTTCCATTCCTCGTATTACTAAAAAAAAGTACACCTGTAATACACTACGTCACTACACTCCCATGTACTACACTTGTAATATACTACATCACTACACCCCCATGTACTACATCTGTAATATACTACATCACTACACCCCATGTACTACACCTGTAATATACAACATCACTACACCCCCATGTATTACACCTGTAATATACTACATGACTTCACCCCCCATGTACTACACCTGTAATATACTACATAACTACACCCCCCATGTACTACACCTGTAATATACTACATCACTACATCCCCATATACTACACCTGTAATATACTACATCACTATACCCCCATATACTACACCTGTAATATACTACATCACTACACCCCCATATACTACACCTGTAATATACTACATCACTACACCCCCATGTACTACACCTGTAATATACTACATAACTATAACCCCCATGTACTACACTTGTAATATATTATATCACTACACCCCCATGTACTACATTTGTAATATACTACATCACTACACCCTCATATACTACACCTGTAATATACTACATCACTACACGCCCCATTTACTACACCTGTACTATACTACATCCCTACACTTCTCATACACTATACCTGTAATATACTACATCACTACACCCCCAATATTAGTCTCCACTCACCTCCCCCTACTTATTTTCCATTCCTCGTATTACTAAAAAAAAGTCACCACTCGCCTTTCCATATGGGTCCCCAGCACTGCTTCTTCCCTCCTCTCGGGGACCCGCAGCACCGCTTCTTCTTTCTGCTTGGGGCTTTGCAGCACCACATATTCTCTCTCTGCTTGGGGCCCCAGCTACTTCTCCTGCCAGGACCTTTTCAAATGACACACGCATGCGATGTACTGACGACATCAGGGAGTGCACGCATGTGTAACAGAGAAAGTACCGGGCAGGGAACAGAGGACAGATTCCTGTGTTCCGCTGTCTACACTGTGCGGAGCTGCAGGATTGCTCCCTGTCCGGCATGCTGCATGGGGTGAGGGCAATTTTACCAGGGCCCCCCAAAGCCTAGAGCTCCGGAAAACCTGTCAGATTGCCCTCATTATTAACCGACTAGCAAGGGCACCCTGAACCTCCGGGCACCTAGTATCATCATAGTTTTTAAGGTTGAAGGGAGACTCTAAGTCCATCTAGTTCAACCCATAGCCTAACATGTTGATCCAGAGGAAGGCAAAAAAAAACCCAATGTGGCAAACAAGTTCCAATGGGGAAAAAATTTCCTTCCTGACTCCACATCCGGCAATCAGACTAGTTCTCTGGATCAATAGCCTGTCATAAAATCTAATATACATAACTGGTAATATCAAATTTTTCAAGAAAGGCGTCCAGGCTCTGCTTAAATGTTAGTAGTGAATCACTCATTACAACATCATGCGGCAGAGAGTTCCACAGTCTCACTGCTCGTACAGTAAAGAATCCTCGTCTGTGTTTATGATTAAACCTTCTTTCCTCAAGACGTAGTGGATGCCCCCGTGTTCCAGTCGCAGGCCTAGGTGTAAAAAGATCTTTGGAAAGGTCTCTGTACTGTCCCCTCATATATTTATACATTGTGATTAGATCCCCCCTAAGCCTTCGTTTTTCCAAACTAAATAACCCCAAGTTTAATAACCTGTCTTGGTATTGCAGCCCACCCATTCCTCTAATAATCTTGGTCGCTCTTCTCTGCACCCTCTCCAGTTCAGCTATGTCCTTCTTATATATCGGTGACCAGAATTGTACACAGTATTCTAAGTGCGGTCGCACTAGTGACTTGTACAGAGGTAGAACTATATTTTTTTCATGAACACTTATACCTCTTTTAATACATCCCATTATTTTATTAGCCCTGGCAGCAGTTGCCTGACACTGTCCACTAAAGGGAAGTTTACCATCCACCCATACACCCAAGTCTTTTTCTGTGTCTGTTTTACCCAGTGTTCTACAATTAAGTACATAATCATAAATGTTATTTCCTCTACCCAAGTGCATGACCTTACATTTATCTACATTAAACTTCAATTGCCACTTCTCAGCCCAATCCTCCAATTTACATAAATCTCCCTGTAATATAAAATTATCCTCCTCTGTATTGATTACCCTGCAGAGTTTAGTATCATCTGCAAATATTGAAATTCTACTCCACATGCCCCCAACAAGGTCATTTATAAATATGTTGAAAAGAAGCGGGCCCAATACTGACTCCTGTGGTACCCCACTATGAACTGAGACCCAGTCCGAGTACGTACCATTAATAACCACCCTTTGTTTCCTATCACTGAGCCAGTTTTTAACCCAGTTACACATATTTTCCCCTATCCCCATTATTCTCATTTTATGTACCAACCTTTTGTGTGGCACCGTATCAAAAGCTTTTGAAAAGTCCATATACACAACATCCACTGCATTTCCCTGGTCCAGGCTTGAACTTACCTCTTCATAGAAGCTGATCAAATTAGTTTGACAGGATCGATCCCTCATAAACCCATGTTGATACTCTGTCATAAGGTTATTTTTCTTGAGATACTCCAGTATAGCATCTCTCAAGAAACCCTCAAGGATTTTACCAACTGTAGAGGTTAAACTTACCGGCCTATAATTTCCCGGCTCAGTTTTTGTCCCCTTTTTGAATATTGGCACCACATTTGCTATGCGCCAGTCCTGCGGTACCGACCCTGTTATTAAGGAATCTGAGAAGATTAAAAATAATGGTCTATCTATCACAGAACTCAATTCCTGTAGTACTCTGGGGTGTATGCCATCCGGGCCCGGAGATTTGTCAACCTTAGTGATTTCGAGGTGGCGGCGTACTTCCTGCTGGGTTAAGCAGGTAATATTCAAGGGTGAATTTATGGTATCACTGGTCATGTCATCTGCCATGGCATTTTCTTGTATAAAAACCGTAGAAAAAAAGTCATTCAACAGGTTGGCTTTACCCTCATCCCCTTCCACCATTTCACCAAGACTAGTGTTAAGGGGGCCAACACTATCGCTTTTCAGTTTTTTACTGTTTATGTAGTTAAAGAATATTTTAGGATTATTTTTACTTTCTCTCGCAATGAGTCTCTCTGTCTCAAACTTAGCTAACTTAATTTGCTTTTTACATATTTTATTTAATTTTCTATAATTATATAATGCCTCATCACTACCTACCCTCTTTAATTCTTTTAAGGCTTTCTGTTTTTCTTTTATTGCTTCCCTTACAGCTCTATTTAGCCATAGGGGTTTCCTCCTATTTCTAACATGTTTGTTCCCATAGGGTATATTTTCTGCACAAGCCCTATTCAGGATGCTCATAAAAGTCCCCCATTTGCTTTGTGTACTTTTATTACTTAGTACATCATCCCAGTTTATTGCACTAAGATCATCTCTCAACCATTTAAAATTTGCTTTCCTGAAGTTTAGTGTCCTTGTAGCCCCTCTACTAGACATCTTACTAAAGTATACATGAAAACTTATTATTTTGTGATCACTATTCCCCAAGTAACCCCCAACTTGTATATTTGATATGCGGTCTGGCCTATTGGTTAGTACAAGGTCGAGTAGTGCTCCCCCTCTTGTGGGGTCCTGTACCATTTGTGAAAGGTAATTATCTTTCAATGTTATCAAAAATCTATTTCCTTTGCTGGAACTGCATGTTTCTGTTCCCCAATTTATATCAGGATAGTTAAAGTCCCCCATAATAATTACCTCTCCGAGACTCGCTGCTTTATCAATTTGCTTTATGAGGAGATTCTCTACCTCTTCCATAATATTCGGCGTCTTATAACACACCCCTATCAGTATTTTATTATTCATTCTCCCCCCCCTTATCTCCACCCATAGGGACTCTACATTCTCAGTACCCTCACATATGTTGTCACGCAGGATGGGTTTTAAGGATGATTTTACATATAGACACACACCTCCCCCTCGCTTATTTGTACGGTCATTCCTGAATAGGCTATAACCCTGTAAATTAACAGCCCAGTCATAGCTCTCATCCAGCCATGTCTCTGATATCCCCACTATATCATAATTTTGTTTACATATTTTTTATTTTAAAAAAATTTTGGTTCAAACAAAACAAATTGTTCACACAGTAAAACTTAACAACAATTAGTCAAATTACAATCTAAAGTTAAATTAACATTTAATTTAATTTAATTTAATTTTCTTCC